>NW_006399763.1:2425678-2468246 GCF_000299155.1 Elephantulus edwardii
AAAAAAAAAAGATATTATTTAAATAATTTCTCCAAGATTAATACTTTAAACCAAGTACTCAGGCACCCGAATATTGTGTTCCAGCAACTTCTTACTTCATTATTGGAAGGGTGTCAAACGTACAGTACCTGCATTATTGCTTGATCTTGCACTCAGGTTGACAGGTCAGAAGCTGTGGTAAGAAGGAGTAAATACACTATGTATTGGTAATGTGGTGGAAGCTTGCTGGAGAGACAAGACGTTGCTAGCATGAGCTTTACCTTTAGGTTTACTAACCTAAGGAATCATCATCACAACCAAGATCTTAGGACATTTAAAAAATAAAAAATAATCTCATTCTCTTCTTTTTCTTCTTCTTTTTTTCCTTCTTGTTGTGGACCATTGAGATTGCCCCTCCTTCTCCAGCAGAGCATCTGGTGGATTTGAACCTCGCACCTTTGGGATTACAGCACAGCTTCCTGCCAAAAGCTATTTCTTAAGAGTTGGGGATTTCTTAAGAGTTCGGAGACACTGTGTGTCTTGTCTTATTAAGCTATTGGCTCTTTAAAATCCTGTGATATGGAAGTAACCCACATCAGGGTTGTCATTGTTATTATAAGCTGAACTTGAGCCCTTTTCCTTTCTCCCTTAAAAACCCAGGGATAAGTTTTTATAGGGAACTAAGGGTAAAATATTTTTGCTTAATGTATATGATGCAGTCCTCCTATATGGGGAAAAAACCCAACCAACAGAATACTTCTGGAAAAGTAATTACCTATATATCAGCTGCCCGTTCAGCTTCTAATAAGATAATTACAGTTTTAAACTCATTTTCTAGGCTGAGAATCACATAATGGTTTAAAAAGAAAAAAATTTCTGTTTTCTTATAGTTGTTTTAGCATGTCTTCCGCCTTTTTTATTTTCATGAGACCCTACAAATTTAAATAGTGTTCTTTAGCTTCCTTTTACCACATGATCACAGTGAAATGTACTGGAAACAGTTTTTAAAATTAACATTTCACTGAAGCCTTTGATTGGAGAGTTCAGGATTTGTAAATGTTGTTGTTGTTGTTATGTGCCGTCGAGTCGTTTGCAACTCACAGCGACCCTATGTACAACAGTCCTAAACCGTGCTCTGTCCTGTGCCAATCTCATTGCCTCTGACACACCCATCTGGATTACCCCACTGAATCAATCCACCTCATAGAGGGTCTTCCCCTCCTGCGCTGTCCCTCCATTCTACCCAGCATGATGTCCCTCTCCAAAGACCTGTCTCTTCTTACAACATGTCCAAAGTATGTCAGGCGAAGCCCCAGAATCCTTGCCTCCAAGGAGCAGCCTGGTTTAACCCTCTCTAGGTTGAATCTGTTTGTTTTCTTGGCAGTCCATGGTATATTCAGTACTCTTCTCCAGCACCACAGCTCAAAGACGTGAATTCTCCTATCCTCCCTAGTCATTGTCCAACTATCTGATGCATAACAAGTGATTGCAAAAACCATGGCCTGTATCAGGCGCACCTTAGTCTCCAGAGAGACACCGTTGCTCTTGAGTACTTTAGAGAGGTCCCTAACCGCAGACTTTCCCATCGCAATACATTTTTTTATTTCCTGGCTGCTAGTGCCAAGAGTGTTGACCGTGCAGGCGAGCAAACTGAAGCTGTGAACAATCTCAATCTCTTCACCATCCATCCTGATGCTACCGATTGGTCCAGTGGTGAGAATTTTTGTCTTCTTGACATTGAGCCTCATTCCATATTGAAGGCTGCAGTCCTTGACCTTCTGCAGTAAGTGCATGAGGTCCTCCTCAGTTTCAGCAAGCAGGGTTGTGTCATCTGCATAACGCAGTTTGTTGATAGATCGTCCACCAATCCTAAAGCCACGCATCTCCTCATAGAGCCCAGCCTCTCAAATAATCTGCTCTGCATACAGGTTGAAAAGGTATGGAGACAGGACATATCCCTGGAGACACATCCCTGGCGTACACCCTTCCCAATTTTGAACCATGCAGTGTTACCCTGCTCTGTTCTGACTACTGCCTCTTGGTCCAAGTATAGGTTTCGCATTAGCACGATTAAATGTTCTGGGATTCCCATTCTTCTCAGAGTCAGCCACAGTTTGTTATGATCCACGCAGTCAAATGCCTTTGCATAATCAATGAAACACAGATAGACATTCTTCTGGTATTCTCTGCTTTCAGCTAAGATCCATCTAACATCAGCTACAATATCCCTAGTACCACGACCCCTTCTGAACCCAGCCTGGACTTCTGGCAGTTCTCTGCTGATGTACTGTTCGTCGTTTTTGGATAATCTTCAGTAGACTCTTGCTTGCATGTGAAATCAATGATATTGTTCTGTAGTTTCCACACTCAGTTGGGTCGCCCTTCTTTGGGATGGGAACAAATATAGACCTCTTCCAGTCAGTTGACCAAGTGGTTGTTCTCCAGATTTCTTGGCCCAACTTGGTGATCACATCCACGGCAGCATCTGTTAGCTGAAATATGTCAATTGGTATGCCATCTATTCCGGGGGCCTTATTTTTTCCTATTTCCTTCAGAGCAGCTTGAACTTCTGCCTTCATCACCATAGGCTCTGGCTCAAATGCTATTTCATTAAATTCTTCTGTATCTGCCAATTCCTTTCGATACAATGACTCAGTATATTCCTTCCATCTTCTTTTGATACCTCCTGGATCCTTTAACATTCTGCCTAAAGCATCCTTGATTGTAGCAACTCTAGGTTTGAATTTATTCTTCAGTTCCTTGAGCTTAAGAAATGCTGAACGAGTTCAGCCTTTTTTATTTTCCGACTCTAGCTCCTCGCACATTTCATTGTAATATTTTGCTTTGTCATTCCGTGCTGCCTTTTGGAATCTTCTGTTCAGCTCTTTAGTGCCTTGGTATGTATGTAAAAAGATGATGCTGATTCCAGGACTTTGATCTAGTAGTCAGAATATAAACGTGTGAAGTATCTGCCAGTTTCACTGCATCAGGACCTCAGTTAGTTATGGGGATTTTCTGTTCCTAGCTTTATGTGTTAAATATTGAAATATGTAATATATGTTGAGTTGAAGAGGTTTAGAATAGGTAAAGAAAAAAAGCCAAAATATCTCAAAATTGTTTTTATCTATTTCTAGAATAACTTGCAAAATGCAGTCTTTGACTTTTGATAGTAAATTTGCATGATTGCATAATAGATGTGGATTTATGAATTAAGACGTTGTATACTATTGTAAGAAATTTTTTCTAATTTAGAGCAGACTAGTAAAAACTGGGACAAAAAAGAAAAATACATTTATCCCAGTGTCTTACATAGGGAAGGAGGACTTACTGAAATGTAAAAATTGAGTGAGTAGCCAAAGTTCATAAATTATTCAGAGTAAATTTTATATAAACATTACATCAAATTTAGTAACTTGGGCAGTGGGGTTTGGTGTTGAGAATTAGTGCGACTGGCTCAGGACAGGGCAGGGTTCACAGCTGCTGTATATACAGGGTCGCTATACATTGCAGGCGACTCAATGGCACATAACAACTATAACATGTTATGACGGGTTTGGCAGCAGGAGTGGCATCCACTTCCTAAATAACATGCCTCCAAAAACTCTATGGACTTTGATAAATGTCATTAGTTGTAGAGGGGCTTCAGGCCTTTTGTTCATAGAGTTGCTTTGAGTTGTGCTTGACTTGAAGGCAATCAACAACAACAGATAAAAGTAACATTACAAATAGTTAAATTTTCATATAATTTTAGTTTTTTGAAAGTGAGGTCTGGTAGTATAGTCTCTTGAGAGTTTCCTTGCTAAACCAAAGCTTGCACATCTCCAGCAGTTCAAACGATCCACAAGTGGTTCTAAAGGAGAAAGATAGGCAGTCTCCTTGCAATTTGATATAGAGCCTCAGAAAACTGATGAGCAGTTTAAATGGCAGTGAAGTTTTCTGTGAACAGGATTCAGAAGGCTTTTTGTTGTAAAGAAGAGTGTGATTGGAAATTATTTATTCCCCTAGGGAAAAGAAAGAATTGTTAGTATTTCAAGGACTGGTTTTCTGTTTGTTTCCATACTTGGCTTTAATGACTGTTTAACAAAACAAGATACTGATACATTAGACTACATTATGAAAATTGCATTAATGGCTGCATTTACTAATTTATAATACTAATTTTTCAATTTCATCCAGCACTTCTGCAAAGTTTTTCTCCTCCATATTCTTGCCCCCAAAAAGGTATCTGTGTGTTTGTGCTATGTGTGTGCATGAAATAAATAGATTCTTAATTTCTAAAACTTCAAAACTTTCTGATTTTTCAAAGACACAGAGATGAGAGGTTTTATAGGTCACAGTTCTATCACTGATCACATGTCACAGGTGATGCAACCTTTTCCATTACATCAGAGTTTCTGGTACTGCACAGTAGCTTTTTTTTGTCACTGTTGTTACAAAGCAGCATCCATTCTTTGAAAGGTCTGATTTCCAGAATCAAAGCACTTTACCACACACCAAAAATGTCTAAAAAATACAAGACTTTTTGTAACTACCCACCCCCACCACTGTTTATTACTAGGAATCTACTATTGAAATGGCTTGTCTCCATGAAATTAGTCATATTGATAACACCCTACACTGTAACGTGAAGAGATTCATTGCTGGTGATTGGGTGAGGAGGGCACCATTGTTAAGGTCTCAGAATTTCCATGGTGCCTTCCATGGATTCTTCTTGGATGGAGGCGGACTCTGACCAGTGTAGTCCCTCTCTGCCTCAACACGGAGCTTGGAAAGAGGAAGAATGAAAGCCGGAAACAGAAGCTATGTTTGCAGAGGACATACTTTTTCGGTTTGATTTTTTTTTTAAAACATAGTTTGTGATTTGAGTGAAAGTTTACAGAGGAAACTGGGTTTCCATTCCACAAGCCACACACTTCAGTTTCATGGCCTTGTTTATAATCCTCACATGGCAACAGCACTCTGGTCCCTGTGTTTCCTGTTTCCGTATGTTCTTCTTTCTCACCCCTTCCTGGCTTTTGAGCTTTATCCCCAGGCCAGGGCTGCTCTTTTGATCCTGTGTGGTTAGCAGCTCTAAAGAGTGCTTTCCTCCCTGGTGATACTGATCGCCTGACAGGCCTGTCTGTTGTTTGACTGGAAGTTGAATCACAGAGCTGATTTCATTTTTCCAGGCTTGAAGGGTGACTACGGGCTATCTCGGGAGTTCCACTGGTTTCTATTAAACCAATAAACTGGTATTTTTTAGGATTTTGACATTTTTTCCCATTTTTTTCTCCCACAGCATCAAGGACCCTTCACTGTGATCCCTTTCAGAGTGGTCAGCAGTTATAGCCGGACAGCATCCAGTTCTTCTTGTCTCAGAGTTGTGGAGACTGAAGTCCAGGTCGAATAGTCCTTCACTCTTTTTTGCTGTAAGTGGAGAGAAACCAATAGTTGAACCTATGATGACTGCTTGAAAATGTTTAATAATTCAGTTGCTACTCACCAAAGGTGGGTGACTCTAATCCGCGGCCCTAAGGCCTGTTTTTCATTGTTTTTGTTCAAACAGTCTTCTAGGTCATATAGCCCTGGTGTGTCCACTTGCTGTACAGTTGTAACTTGTGTTCACTGTGAAGCTGAACACTGTGACACTGATGTGTCAAATGCGATAACGGTTACCCATGGTGGACAGTGTTTGGTGGTGCTCCCCAATTGAAACAAGCTTGGAAGCAGGAGTGGCATCCACTTCTGTAAATAGCTTGCCTCAGGAAACCCTATGAACCTGGAGAAAGGATGAAAGTCACACATGCAAGTGTTGAGGACTTTCATTCATAGGTTCACTGTGAGTCACCTACGACTCAATGGCACTAGCCAAAGGATGTGGAGAACATTGCCGTTGTACATTATGTCAGTTTATGAATGCACTTATAGATTAATGTCTGTTACTATTGATAACAGCAGATTATATGTGTAATAGTACTCAGAGTGACCTTATGTATGTTTAACAACAGTGTCTAATCATGTCTAATCATATGCCATTCTCACAGTGCTATGACTGAGCCCACTGTGGTAGCCACAAAGTCAGGTTCATCTCATTCGAGGGTCTTCCTTTTTACCTCTACCCTCTATCAAACATGCTGTCCTTTCTAGTGGGGGCAAATGAAAACTGTAGGTTTATGATCTCCTGGCAAGGCCGAGACACATTTCTAGCCATAGAGAGGGGTTGACACTCAGTGGCTCAAGTAGGACCCTCTCACTTGTACTACAACAAGCAAGTACAGGTGTCAACACCAGCCTCCCAAATATGCTGTGGATTGCCAGCAGAACAAACAAACACATCTTGGAGAAAGTGAAACGAGGGTGCTCCTTACAGACAATGATAGTGAAACTGTTTCTCACGTACTTTGGGCATGTTGTTTGGAGGTACTGTTATTTTTATTGTGCATTGTTGAGTCAAAACCAACTCATAGCTGACCTTCCAGTGGGTTTTCAGAGGCAGTGAATTACACGGGAAGAGATTTTCCATCTTTCTTCTGTGGAGCAGCTGGTGGATTTGAACTGTATGCCTTCAGGATTGAGTGAAGCTTCTTCATGCTTGGAAAGGTGGGGGTCAGCAAAAGAGCAGACAACCCTCAACAAGACGGATTGGCCCAGTGACACAGAAACAATCAGAGATGATCAGGATGGCACAGGATAGGACAGAGTTCAGAACTGTTGTTCAGAGGGTTGCTATGAGTCATCGGCAACTTGATAGCACCTAACAAAAACAACATGCCCTGGTAGAAGTCATCTCCCAGCCACCTGGGAGGAGGTTTTTCCCTTCTTTTTTATCATGTGTAACTAGTGCACTGTGGTGGGGGGGTTACCTCACCCATATATTGATGTCTCTTATTCCAAAATTAACATTATAAGGATTTTTCTAAAGAAAGAAAGATTATTTCTGTGCTATGAAATCTGAGTGTCAGTATCACAAGAGTATAAGCAATTATTTTTTTTTAATCTATACTGCTAGGAGAACAAACAAGTTCATCCTGGAGAGGATGAAACCAGGCTGCTTCTTGGAGTCAAGGATTCTCAAGCTTTGTCTGACATACTTTGGGCATGCTGCAAGGTAGGACCAGTCCTTGGAGAGGGACATCATGTTTGAGAGGGTGGAAGGACAGCGCAGGAGAGGAAGACCCTCAATGAGATAGATTAATTCAGTGACTGAGGTAATGAATAAGAGATAATAAGATTGGCACAGGATAGAGCAGGTGTTAGGGCTGTTGTACATAGGGTCACTATGAGTCACAGGTGACTCAACTGTACATAACAACAAGAAGGCTATAATACTTTAATCAACATAAATCAACTGATAAACTTCTTTAGCAAATGAATTTAATATTGTGCACGTTATAGTTAGGTTAAAAATATGATAGGCTGAAAATATGATAGTGTGAAATAAATGGCACATTTTGATGATACAGTTTTCAAACTATGTACCCTAAATACATAATATGGTTTCTAAAGATGAGTTAAAGTAAGGAAGACCAAATTACATCCTATTTCTTTCTGAACATTCAGAAAAATAGCATTCAAGTCATTATAACTCCCTTTTCTGAATTCCTAGAACACTTTGTAATTTCCCATAATTCTTATGACACTCTGTCCTATAGGAGATCATTCTTTATATCCATTTTCTCTCGGACAGAAGGGCTAGACCTACTGCCCACTCTGCCCCAATACACATACTAAATTTTCCAACTGACCCGATTCCCCTTCTGTCATCCCTAGTCATTGTCCAGCTTTCTGGTACATGGCAAGGATCATGGCCTGGATCAGGTACACCTTAGGCTTTAGACTGACATTGTTGCTCTTCAGTACTTTGGAGAGGTCTGTGACGGAAGACTTTCCCAGCAATTTGTCTTCTAATTATCCTGGCTGCTGGTACCAAGAGTGTTGATTACAGAGCCAAGCAAACTAAAGCTGTTAACAATCTTGATCTCATCACCATCTATCTTGGTGCTGCCAGTCGGCCCAGAGGTGAGGATCTTTGTTTTCTTGATGTTAAGCTTCAATCCATATTGAAGGCTGCAGTCCTTGACCCTCCGCAACAAGCACTTCAGGTCCTCCTCAGTTTCAGCAAGCAGGGTTGTGTCATCTGATAACACAGATTGTTGATGAGTCTTCCCCCAATCCTGATGAGCCCAGCCTCCTGGATAATTTGTTGTAGACAAACAACAACAATAAAGCCATGGTAAGGGAGCTCTGGTGATTCAGTCTCTAGAGAGTTGCATGGCTAACCCCAGAGTCTCTCGTCTCCAGTAGTTCGAATCCACCAGTAACTCTGAGGGAGAAAGATGAACAATCTCCTCCCTCCATTAAATTTACAGCTTTAGAAACCTGTGGGAAGATCATTACGTTTCAGAACCTACTAAACAGCAGTGAGAGAGGAAGTCATGCCATGCATGGCAAGGAGTCTTAGTGGTTCACTGGTCAGACAGTTAGAACTCCCCAGCTCCTCCACGGAAGAAAGATGAGGCAATCTGCTTCCACAAGGACATTTAACCTTGGAAACCCTGTGGGACAGGTATGTATCCTATACGGTCACTCAGAGTTGGACTAGACTTGGTGGCATTAGGGCTTTGGTTGATACCATGATGCCAGTCATCTTTTCACATGCTTATTGGCCATACTTTGAGGACTAGGGACTATCTTAACCAAGCCAGGGAATTTTCAACTGCCTTATGTGCATATGGAAATTAGACAGTGAAGAAAGAGGACTGACGAAGAACTGATGCCCTTGAACTGTGGTGTTTGTGAAGAATATAGAGTATTCAATAAACAAAATTCCACATACGAAAGAGCATACTATTCACATCAAAAGAATAAACAAATCTATCTTGAAAGAAGTGCAGCCAGAATGAAACTTGGAGACAATGATGACAAGATTTCATCTCATATAGTTTGGGCATGTGGTCAGGAGGCGCAGGTCCCTAAAGAAGGATGTCAATGCTTAGTAGAGGGTCACCATAATAGAGATGGATGGATACAGTGGATGCAACCGGGGCTTAAGCACAAGAAAGATTTTGAGGATGGAACAAAATTGGGCAGTATTGTGCATAGAGCCACTTTAAGTCAGTAACCGTTCAGTGGCACCTAGCAAGAATATCTATACTGATCATACTATAAAATGTCAGAGCTTCACAGAAAACCAAAATGACACAGGTGATACTCAAAGAATGACTTACCCGAGATTATGTGATTAGATAGGGGAAAGGGAGCTGAAAGCAAGTTCTGACTTAAAGGCATGCTCTCTTGTAACTCATCTTGCATCTTCTATTGCCTGTGTCTGGGTTCCCACTTCACTGGAAAAGCAAAATTACCAGATTGTCTTGTTAGTTGGAGAAGCTTGTGTATGAATTGCTTGATTACATGGCCTGTGTTTTCTCTTTCAGTTAAATTTATTTCGTCTCTGAAAAGGAGTTTATCAGCATGCACACTTTATACTGGTTGTGGCTGAGTGCCATGGAGTTGGTCTTGACTCATGGAGGTCCTATGAATAACACATCTGAACTTTGCCCTAGGACAATGGTTTTACTAACTTGCAACCACTCAAAACTTGAAACAATTATTAGACAATTTGAAGCAGCTTTCTTGGCTGAATGCCAGCAAGTCACAGGCTAAATGTAAAACTGTTCATTTAATGTTTTCATTTGCAACCAAGGGCACACAAACCAAATAAAATGCCTGAATATTGAGTGACATGATGGGTTGGAGGGATCCATGGCATTTAGGGAGATGAGGAGATGGGTGTGGCTGGTAGTACTGGAGATGTGGCTGAAGAGAGAAGCCATTCTTAGTGTCCACTCTCAGGGAATAGTCAGGCCCTTCAACAAGAAAATGAAATAGAAAGGGCTAGCCTGAGAGTTGGCTTATATGGTCATGATAGGCTAGGTTGTGCTGCAATAACATCCAAACCCCCATGGTTTATCATAAGGCAGTTTTATTCCTTCTTATATAGAGTTTACCACAGGTTTCCAGACACTGTTGTCCACCAGGCTGCTTTCCTCTTGGGTGCATCAATCTCCGTGTTTCCAAGTTTTCCATAGTGAAAAAAAGGAGAATTAGAAGGTCTCAAAACTAGTAAGTGTGTTACCTTAAGTGATAAATCAGTTCTGATCACATACCAGAACTAGTGTCATAATCCTATCTACTTACCAAGGGGCTGCAAAGTGTGATCTCCTGGTGTGCTTGGAAAGAAAACTAGATTCAGGCAAGTCCTAGCTGTCTTTTTTGGACTTTGCTTTTCCTAAGAAAGCATTCAGATGCATGTTTGTTTTCTAGGTTTTGTTTTTTTTTTCCTTTGGGAGTATTCACTGGCGGTAGGGGACATGGAATGTGGAGGGTGGTAAAGCTGAAGCAGATAAGATTCTAATGATGACCAAATCAATCTAAGCCAAGAAATTGCTATGGGGCAGATCCGCTCTATCATCTGAGTTGGAATCATTTCAGCAGTACCCAACACCATGAACAACTGCAAGGAAGGCCACTCTGCCAGGAACTCTTGTCTAGAAGACATGCATTTGGGTTATAATCTTCAGCTTACCAACTGTATTACCTTTATCAAACCCCTTAACCTCTTGGTGCCTCTATTTCCTCATGTGCAGTAGTGTTAATCACACTTCCTCAGAGGACTCACATGGGTGCACAGATAGGGAAGGAGAAAGTGCTTTGCAAACGAGGAATCCCTCCTCAGCTCTGCTGTCATTGTTAAAGAGGGTGGAGAAGAAAGAATAGTGTGTGATATTGAGGCAGCAGGCACTCAGAGACACGAGGTGGTTGGTATTCCAGTGGTCATGACTCTAGGGCTCATGGGCCTCAGAACAGCAGTCTTTGCTTCCTAGAAAAGTCTCTGGTGAAGGAATCAGGAGATCTAGTTCTAAGTCCCAATCTGTGTGCCAAATGATTGTGGTCACAGGCAAGAACTCCACTCGTCAGCTTGATCATTGGTTTTCAACGCTGGCTGCACTTTAGAATTCTGTGAGGAGCACTGAGCAGTAGTAATCCCAAGACACCACTTCTGGTCAATTATGTCTGATCTCTGAAAGAGGAACCTTGACCTAGGAATGTACGGCCTTGAGAACAACTGTTCTCCAATCTCAAAAGGAACTTGGGTGACTTCCACAGACTTTTGCGCTGCAAACCAAAAGGTCACAAGTCTCCTCCAGTAGTTTGGACCAGCAACTGTGTGTGTGTGAAAGACGGGCAGTCTCCTAAGAAGCCCAGGAAGCCCAGTGGTGGGGGCCTATGAGTCTGAACCATCTTGACGGGATAGTGGTTCTGAAGGAGTCCAACACTGCGCCATCCTTGAAGCAGTTTTTCTGTCAGTTCATACCAATGACCACAAGATGGTGCCCTCTCTCTGGGAAATCTGAGTTCTCCAGACTCGGCTGTAATTCCTTTTCTGTGTTAAACAATCCTAAAGAATAGATTTAAATTTAACAACCTCCACGGCATCTCATTAAGGCAGAATTCTGTGCCATCGGCATGTTATCACTCAATTTGCACCTTTTCTCTTCTGCTAGAAACTGTTGGGTTGAGCTGTGTCTCCTGTCTTGTGTCCTCATGCAAGGCAGACGCAAGTATTCATTATGGCTTCACGATCATAGTCATTTATAGATGAAAAGTGAAGGCCCAGAACATTGCCATGTTCAAGGTTATAAAGCAATGGAGGGCAGAACCAGGTTTTCGAATCCAGATGCTTTCTCACTATGCTCTGAGAAGCGGTGGCACATTATTACAGAGGTCACACCGCTATGTGACGGGAAAACTGTAGTGCTGACAGACAGAGGACCTTTCTCAGGATAGCCTCAGGAAGACTAAACAAGGACAGACAAATGCCGTAACAGAAAGAGGGTAGTACATGTAAAGATTCTAGAGAGATGCTCCTCAGAGTTGGCGCACACAGACAAGGCCACTTTTATCACTGAAAATTCTCATTTCCAGAAACCTGAACTGCTCTGCTAATTGGAAAAAAAAAAAAAGAAATTCATGATCGTGAATTGAAAGAATGTTTTCCAATCTACAAGTTGTTCCTACCTCATTTTGGCACTAATTTTCTTTTAGTACAACTATCATATGGTTTCTTGGCACCACAGCTATTTTGTTGGTAGTTGTTGGGAAGTGCTGTCAAGTACAACTCTTAGTGACTCTATGAACAAAAGATCTGAATCCTGCTCTATGCTGTGCCATCTTCTCACTTCCTCTCACACAAGAGCCCACTGCAGCAGTCACTGTGTCAATCTATCTGGTTGAGGGTTTTCCTCTCCTTTGCTGACCATACACCTTTCCCAAGGATTAGGCCTTCCTAGCAACATGCCCCAAGTGTGTAAGATGAAGCCTCATCATTCTTACCTCCAATGAACACTCCAACTACACCCTCTCCAAGACGTATCTTTTTTCTTTTATTATTATAAATTTTAATGAAAATGTACAGAGATTTTGGATTTCCATTCATTCATTGTTGTACTTTTCTCCCTGCCCACCCCTCCCCTCCAGTTCGTTCTCTTTGAAAAGTGGGGGGAAAAATTCTTTCATTGTTATACAATCCCTCCCCCAAGACCACTCCATTATGCAGCCTTTGTTCTGGACTCATGTTATGACAATAATACCTAATTATATATACCTTTTAAACAGTTCTCTCCCTTATCTGTTTCAATGTAGTATACATAATTTAGTCCATCTTTCTCAGTCTCCCTCCCCAACCCAGATGTCAGTTCCCATTTTACAACAGTGGCACTATGCAGTATTTGTCCTTTTGTGACTGAGATATTTCACTCAGCATAATGTCCTCCAGGGTCACCCATTTTGAATAATATTTCATGAATTCCTTTTTTTCATTGTGGCATAGTATTCCATTGTGTGAATATACCGCAGCTTCTCTCTCTGTTCTTTTGGCTGTCCATGGGATATTCAGTGCTTTTATCCAGAGCCACAGCTCAAAGGCATCATCTCTTTTTCTGTCCTCCTTATACATTGTCCAGTTCTGAGATGCATAGCAAATAACTGGAAAGAAAATTGGCCTGAATCAGACACACCCTAGTCCTCAAACTGACATTCTTACTTCTCAATTATTTGGAGAGGTCCCTAACGTCAGGTTTTCCAAGTGCAATGTGGCTCTTTATTTCCTGACTCCTGGTACCAAGGGTGTTAATTGTGGATCCATGAAAGATAAAGCTGTTGATAGTTTCACTCTCCTCTCCATCCATCATGATGTTGCCTATCAGTCCAGTGGTAAGAATCTTTGGTTTTTTGACACTGAGATGCAATGTATACTGAAGGCTGCATTCCTTGATCTTCTACAAGTGCTTCAAGTCCTCCTCACTTTCAGCAAGCAATTTTGTATCATCAAGATTACCTAACTAGTATAAATAAATGAATACATGCACAGTAAGTATATATCTTGCAAGTGAAATTTTTAAATACCAAAAGTTTTATAAAATACCAAAGTAATGTAAAAATTGTTATTTGTGCTCTTGTCAGTCCAGGAAATACACTTCAGAAAGATGGAAGTCAAGTCCTATAGCTAAGATTTACGCATGGAAAATGCATACATTTTTATTAGAATGGAACTAGTCTTTTTAGCCTAATAAACATTTTAAAATGACCTTGAAAGTTTACCATAGATTTATTGTTACTATATTGAAGTCAGTAACCAAGCTTAGTCAATGCTTAAGGAAATGTAAGAATATTATGTTGTTGGTGTTCGTGGACCGTAGAGATGGAACCGACCACAGCTGACCCTCAGTGGGTTTTCAGAGGCAGTTAATCATATGGAAGGAGCCTGCCCATCCTTCTCCCACAAGGATAATAGTGATCTGATTTGCCCGTTTTCTTCTGTTATGAAATGCTTTCCTTTTCCTTTGCTTAACTGAAGTCTGGGCCCTAGTTATCATTTTAATCCTCCAGCCTTTGGCACACATCACTGTCCCCCTGCCATAAAGGATTTCATTGGTTCAGCATCCTATGTGAGTAGGAGAGTTTCACAGCAGTACTCAGCCTAAAACCACCATATGCAAGGGTAAATTTAAAACAATTCAAAAAGGAGTTTACTTGGAGAGGTTTTATGCAGCTAGAAGAAGGGAACTGCTGAGCATGTAGCAGAGGCGGGACTCAGAAGAAAAAGAAATGAATTGAAACAATGTTTTCCAATCTACAAGTTGTTGTTCCTACCTCATTTTGGCACTAATTTTCCTTTAGTACAACTATCATATTGTTTCTTGGCACCACAGCTATTTTGTAAGAGTTTTCTTTATTTTCTCATCTGCTGTTTTGTGAATCATTCTTTGTGGAGAGAAGCCTAAAGATACACCACTCCCTAGCACTAAGAACTTCCTCTGCTTTAATACCTGTGTTGCTGTTAAGTGCCATCAAGTTGACAACTCATAGCGACCCTGTGAACAATGGTTAGGAACCCTGTTCTATCTTGAGCTAATCTCACCTTCTCTGACACTCCTGCCCCCATTGCCCCAGTCACTGTGTCAATCCATCTCATCCCGGGTCACTCTTCCTCTCCTGCGTTGTCCCTCTACCCCTCTGGGCATAATATCCTTCTCCAAAGACTGGTTACCTCCTGGTGACATGCTGAAAGTATGTGAGATGCAGCTTCACAATCCTTGCCTCCAAGGAACAACCTGGTTTCATCCTTTCTAAGACAGATCTGTTGGCAGTCCATGATATGTCCAGTACTCTTCTTTGGCACCACAAATCAAGGTATTGATTTCTTCACTCATCTTTGGTCACTATCCAGCTCTCAGATGCATAGAAAGTAATTGAGAATACCATGGTTTGGATCACCAAACCCCAAAAGCCCTGATCCAGGCAGTAGTCCTGCACTTTGCATAAGTGGCATCCATTTCCTGAACAGCATGCCTCTGGAAACTCTGTGAACTTTGATAAATGATGATTGTTCTTAGAGTTGCTATGAGTTGTCCTTTACTCGATGGCAATCAACAACAATGGCAGGTCAGAAAGCCTCCTGCACCATGGTCTCTCCGGCTAGGAGCTGGGCAGGAGACAAGAGAGACAATGGGGACAGGCTTCAGTTACTCAGTGGGAGTCAGAATTCTATTCTAAAGATGTTTAAGTTCTTTGATGCTAACATTCTACGGCATTGTGTTTTGCTAGTCATTTTCTAACTTTGCCATGTGGATAGGCAGGAGTATGCAAATAGGTAGGGTGTGTTGGCCTATCCACAAGGGGATTGCCTAGTATCACCATTATATCAAGCAGATCCAGCAGCAGAATTTGAGAACCTCACCACTAGTAAAGAAACAAGAGGATGCAATAAAGCCTTTGGGGCCAGAGATTCTTGTGCCAGCCAGGCCAGGGCCTCTGGGAGCAGGAGCCATAGCAGATGCAGCAGAGTCAGAGAGCTGACATGAGAATCAGCAATCTGTCGAGCAGATCTTGGGAGTGCCACCCCATGGAACCAGAACTATGGGACTTTGTCCAAGTTTACTGGACAACTGGTGGTGGTGGATGGTGGAGGGTTGGAGGGGGTAAGAGCCATAATTGGCAGGACCAAAAGTTCAAGGTTGAGGTGACTGTGAGCATGTTCGGAAACTGCCCTGATTATATTCTGCTAATGTGAATTATAGCCTTTTTACTTCCCTAATATGATTCTGTGTCATTTGTGAGCTATTGTATTGGATTTTTTAGACCCAGTAAAGCAGTAAATTGTTGTTGTGATGAGCAGAAAATGGTGTAGGAGTATAGGGGATATGTCGTTTGATCTCATGGTAAAGGGTTTTGTGTTGATGTTGTTGACGGGGACAGCTCCCCTTTGTGAAGTTGGATCAGATATGCTGTCCCCAAATGTCACTTGCTCTTTTTATAGGCAGCTACACTGACATAGCAACAGGCATGAAGTGGGCACAGGACCTAGCATTGTGAGTTTATGTTTAACCTGCTAAATATAAACTCACTATGAACTGGAACTGACATAACAAATAACAAAAACAAAGTGGGTCTTTATGCATTGAAAGGTGCTTTATTGGCCTAGCGGGTAAGAGGCAGGAGGTTCAAATTCACCAGCTGCTCTGTAGTGGAAAGATGGGCCTTCTCTGCCTGTGCAGTTTACTGCCTCTGAAAATCCACTGGCAAGTCAGCCATTCGAGGGTTCTGACTTGACAATGAGTTTTCAGGGTTTTGCATATTGAACCAGAATTCTAGCTAATGTTTTAGTGGAAAATGAATTATTTCCAAATATTTGATCTCTAGTGAAATTTAAGTTCTTTCTATCAATCAGACTGTCCATCTAGCCATTTAAACCACATTTTTTTTATAGATAATTGCTAAAGAAACCTAAAAAACTAAAAAGCTAAGGTGTAAAGGATTAGGTCAACTATTTTATATTGAGTTCAAAACCAATGGTTCTATTAAAACTTAGCATTAAAAGCTAATAAAACCAACATTAAAAATTTACTTCTTTTTTATAGTGAGATAGGAGGCAGTGTAGTATAAAACATAGTATAAGAATTTCATAGTTAAAGGCAATGAATCTTGAGTCACGCTACTTAATTTTTTTCTAAGTTTGTTTCCTTAACTATAAATAAGGATGATTATACTAGCTTTAGGGGATGGACAATCTCCACCCTGCAATTTACTGTCTGAAAACCCTGTGGAGGTTCAGCTATGGGTCGGTTCTGACTCGATGGCACACAACGATGTAGATAAAACATAAACATGCACCTACTGCTGCTGAGTTGATCCCAGTGCGAAGCAGGACAGAGTAGAATTGCTTCGTGGGGTTTCCAAGACTGTTTATGAGATGAGCAGACTGCCTCATCTTTCTTCTAAAGGGCAGCTGGTGGGTTCAAACTGCCTATCTTTTGGGTTGTTGACCAACACTTACCCACTGTACCACCAAGGTTCATTCATTAAATAACATAAGTTGTTAAGTGACCCTGCCACAAGGGAGAATGACATCCTTCTGCGGAGCAGATGGCAGATTTGAATCACATGCCTTCCGGTGGGCCGTGCAGTTCCTTCCCACTAGGTCACTAGAAAACGCAGGGACTGAGCATTAAATCTGGCACACGGTGGCTATTTCCTGTCCTTTCTCTACACTGGGGTACCTAACTCATCTATCTGTTTGACTTCAGTAGGCTAATACCCCAGACAGGCTGCTGTAATAGTAGAGGCAGGCCTCAATAAATTATATAGGCTTAAGGAGCTTATTTTACTGACAATCATCCTAATCATTTATTTGAACTGATTTACTAGTGCCAACCAAAACAAAATGCTTGATTTTCACAAGAATTTGTAAAATTTACATCTTAAAAGAGGGATTTTGACTCTCTGAAGAGCTTTAGTCAAGTTTCCCCTCTGTGACAATAAGTCAATAAAGTAAGTACCCAAGGAAGGATGAACCTTTGTTGAGGCTTTATTTAAAATAGATTGGTTAAGCATTCTTTCCTATTTACTGCTAGGTCTGTCTCTCCTCAGGATGCGGCAAGGGCAGCGTGAATGAAGGCTGGTGGTGTGCCGAGAATGAAGGCCTGGGTCGAGGAAACGATGAAGGTCCTCATTGTGGTGAGGATGAAGGTGTAGGCTGTGTCGAAGTTGAAGGCCTGGCTTGAGTCAAGGATGAAGATCTGGGCCGTGGCCTGCTACAGTGGAACAAATGCACAGAAATGGCACAGAGGAACCACTTGTCCACTGCAGTCCTGGAAGCTTCAGGCCAGTGGTCTCCACTGTGTGGCACCAAAGGTCTATGACTCCCCCTGTTCTTAGTTTCAGGACACCCCCCCCCCCCCCCCCCCCCCCCCCCCCCCCCCCATGGCTCGACTGTTGTTGGCTGTCAGAGTTTGTGGAGAGGATTTTGTGGGGGATCTGCCTGAAGATCTCTCCATCAATTGGGTTTTGACACGTGTACTCTTACCTGTTGCCTCCATACTCTCTTATTTGCCTCTGGCAACTGTGAGTGGGCTTGTGGTCAGGTCCTGCCTGCCAGGCGTGCTCTCACAGTCAACCACATGCTCCCTGCAGGTCTGGGAGGTTTATTAGAGCTTAAAGATAAAAAGATTACATGCCTAAACCTATGTTCTAAAACATTATTTGTTCCAGTTTGTAATAAACCAGAGCATTTTCTTTGTCTTGAATAGAAACATACTGTTCTTTCTTCCTTTCATGAAACATGTTTTTCCTGCATGAGACCACTGTGTAGCCAAACCTTGGCACCTTCCAGACACCTGGAACTCACCTGGGTTTGTGACCCAGGGTTTGGTCAGGTGACATAACAAAGTTAAAAGTCTGGTCCTACATTCATCTCTGGAAAGCTGATTTTCATTCTGTGGTGCAAAAGCAACTCCAAATAAATAAGCAAATGAGTAGGTCCATAAAAATGGCTTTAACTTATTAATCCACTACTTCTTTGACAGCAGTTTTATATAAAAATGGCCCAGAGGACAAAGTGCAAAATTAATGATGAGAAAATGATTCATTCAAGTCTTGCAATAAAGAGTTCTCCCTGCATGAATCATCTGTCTGGCATTTTATTCATGAGAAAGTGATTGTTACTTTTTGCTTCGGTCTCCTTCATTCCAGTACTGTTCCGTCTGCATTTCTGTGAGCCGGGATATTGTGCGCTGAAATGCAAAGACTTCCTCTTCTCCAGTGAACATGGAAAGACCTTCTGCTGAGTCCTAGTTTGAAAAATGCACAATCAATCAAAACCACTGCAGATGAAAACCTACAGAGCTTAGTGCAAGATTGTAAACACTGTGTAGGTGTACCTTTCAAATGAGAATGGATTTGGTTTTGGGGTGGTTTTCCCCCCAAAATCTCTACATATTAAGTAAAGTTTGCAAAAGCTGGAACCTGTTTGAAAGCAAATATTTTTACCAATAGAGAGTGGTAGTAACAGGGCAAGGCTGCACCCTGCTACAGATGGAAAGCTTGCAAGATCTGGAAGAATAAGGCAGTCCCTGTCGTGGAGTGCACTTGAGGGGGAGGGATTGCATATCAGTGAAAGAGTTTTTCTTTTTCTTTTCAAGAAGAAAAGAGAATTGGGGCGGGGGTGGTGGGCAGGGAGAAAAGTGCAACAGTGAATGACTGGAAACCCTAAGTCTCTGTAAACTTTCATTAAAATTAATTAAAAAAAGAAGAAGAAGAAAAAAAAGAGTAAGGCAGTCCCGTAGAGTTTGAGTTCTCACAGGTGCCACTTCACAATCTTTGAATAGACTGGAGGATCAGCTTATTTAAACCCAAAGGACATTCAGAAAGAAAATTAATCCTTTCTCCCAAAATGCAGATCAGGAATCAATAAGAGCAAAGAGCATTCATTCTGGGAAGTTGGGAAACTGATGCTTCTCTCGGCAGCATGGTGGACAGATTCCCATGTCTGTGGGGTGGGGGTGGGAGTCAGGGTGGCCCTGACTCTGAAGGATGATTACAGTGAGGTCCCCTGGGGGCCTGCAGAACGTGTCTGGGATCTCATCTCAGCAAGGCTGCAGCTGCTGGAACATGGGTACTTTCTTTAGGGTAAAGCTACTCCCCCACTCAGATCTTGTAAGCTGCTGAGTGGTCCTGGACCAGGAGCAATAACATGGTCTCATGACCACCAAGAGGGCTTTATGTCTATAGCTCTTCCCTTAGGGTTTAACTATTAGGCTTTCAAAGAAAAATCCTAGGTTTCTATGTCCATCTGATCCTCATGATCTTATGAGTTTCTAAATAAAAATCCCACCCGCACTATTATGGAGATGGTTCCAACTCATGGTGACAGTTGGTAGGGTTTCCGAGGTTATAAATGGAAATGCAGAGAGGCTGTCGAACTTCAAATGATGAAGCTGTAGGCAGACTGGAACTGCGGTGGTCTCGCAGTATTTCCAACTGACTTGGCCACCCAAGCTCTCGGGCTGTGTGATTATATCTTCTGATTTCTTCTTATGTTATCACTCCCAAGTACTGAGCTTACTGTGCCCTGTGTCTGAACCTGACCTTAGAGCTGTGGCTGTTATTGTGTGCTGCTGGGTCAGAACGGACTCATAGCTGACTCTCCCGTAGTTTTTCAGAGGCAGTAAGTCTCATGGGAAGAGACTTCCCATCTTTTACCTCAGAGGAACTGGTGGCTTTGAATCACATACCTTGAGTACCTAGGGATGTTGCTGTTGTGTGCCACAGAATCACAACTGATTCATAGCTGACCCCTGAGAGGTGCTCAGAGGCTATGAATCACACAAGAGGAAGACTGCTCAGCCTTCTCCCACAGAGCAGCTGGAGGACTGAAATGTGTGCCTTTGGGATTGCACTTCTTCCCACTAAGCCACCAGAGCTCCCTCCCTAGGCTAGGGGGTGGGATTACTGACTATCCCATAGACTGCCAAAAGAGGAAGTATGTGTGTCTTGGCAAAAGTGCAGCTAGCGGGCTCCTTGGAAGCAAAGATGGCGGAACTTCGTCTTTCATATTTTGGACATGTAGTTAAGCAGATGACACAACCCTGCTCACTGAAACTTAGGAGGACCTGAAGCGCTTGCTGCAAAAGGTCAAGGACTGCAGTCTTCAATATGGATTGAAGCTCAATATCAAGAAAACAAAGATTCTCACCACTGGGCCAATTGGCAGCATCAGTATGGATGATGAAGAGATTGAGATAGTTAACAGTTTACTTGGCTCCAAAGTCAACACTCTTGGTAACAGCAGCCAGGAAATCAGGAAACGAATTGCATTGGGAAAGTCGGTTGTGAGGGACCTCTCAAGAGTACCGAAGAGCAACGTAGTCAGGCTGGAGACTAAGGTGCACCTGATCCAGGCTATAGTCTTTGCAGTTATGTGCTATGCATCGGAAAGTTGGACAGTGAATAGGGATAATAGAAAGAGAATTGATGCCTTTGAGTTGTGGTGCTGGAGAAGAGTATTGAACATACTATGGACTGCTAGGAGAACAAACAGGTTTGTCCTGGAGAGGGTGAAGCCAGAATGTTCCCTGGAGTCAAGGATTCTGAAGCTTTGTCTGACATACTTTGGGCATGTTGCAAGGAGGGACTGGTCCTTAGAGAGGGACATCATGTTTGGGAGAGTGGAGGGACGGCGCAGGAGAGGAAGACCCTTGATGAGCTGGATCGATTCTGTGAGTGGAGCGGTGGGAATGAGTGTGTTTGAGACAGTGAGGTTGGCACAGGATAGAATGGCGTTTAGGGCTCTTGTACATAGGGTCACTATGAGTTGCAAACGACTTGATGGCACATAACAACAACAACAAGTTTAGGTGAGGCCCCTTTTGAAAAGGGACATCATGCTTGTAAAGATAGAGGGTCATCAAAGGAGAGGAAAACCCTCAACTAGATGGTCTGACACAGTGACTTTAGCAATAGGCTCTAGTGTGTCAGAGCTGATGAGGAGGTCCAGGATAGGGCAGGGGTCCGGTTAGCTGTTCCAAGGGTTGCTATGTGTTATTCTCGATTTGACAATTCCTAACAATACCAACAATTATCTAAAAGGGGCTCTGATGGCCTAGTGGTAAAGAAACTATACTGCAATCCCAAATGTATGTGGTTCGAATCCCCCAGCTGCACTGTGGGAGAAGGATGGGTAGTCTCCTCCTGTGCAATTTACTGCCTCTGAAAACCTGCTAACAGGTCACCTGTGGGTAGGTTCCATCCTAACAGCACACAATAACAACAATCTAAAGGACTTTGGAAACAGAGAGAAGATGCAGCACCTTGTTATGCACCAAACTGTGCCCCCTCAAAATGATCCTGTTTGGAAACAGGTCTTTATTTATTGTTAATCAAATAATAATTGAATAGCTTTCTTTCCATTTCATTGCTATCAAGTTGGAACCTGCTCTTAGCTGACCCTCTTACATATTTCCAGAGGCTGTAAATTGCATGGGAGATTACCTATCTTTCTTCTGTGGAGCAGCTAGTAGATTTGAACTGTCTGCCTTGGATTGGCAGTACAACTCCTTACCCGTGAAGCCACCAGAGCTCCCTGAGTAGAGTGAGGTCTAAATATAATCACTTCTGAGCTATAAAAATAGCCATATACACACAGAGGGAAGTAGAAGAGAAGTGGTAAACACAGATTGACAAGGACTGCTGGCCATTACCAGAAGCTGAATTAGACAAGGAAGGGCATCCCTCTCAGGTCTCACTTTGAAGTCTGATTAATAGCCTTTTGAATCATAGGACTATACTTTTGTTTTTTTTTTAATTTTTTTATTATTTCTTACGCATGTACTGTCAAATCAGATCTGACTGGTGCAGGAGGAAATTGTCCCTCCTTCTCCGGCACAGCATCTGGTGAATTCGAACCGCGTACCTTTGGGATTGCAATATGGCTTCTTGCCACTAGGCCAAACTTCTGTTCTTAAAGTCATCCACTGGTGGTATTTTTGTTCTGGAAGCATTGGGTAACTAAAACATCCTTCAAGTATATTCTTTAAATTATCAAAGGCAATATGTAGTCATAAGTATTGTTCTTAGAGAAATCTCCATTTCAAAAGTCTCAGTCCACTGGAGCTATTTATTAAACAGCTCTTTATTTCTGATAGAGGTTTACGTGATCACACTTTAAAAGTTTCCTTTTAAAAGGACTATTAGTTTTATTCTTCCAAATTCCTGAGAATACACCATGTCTACTCAGGCCAATAAGGAACTATTTTCTCTTTCCAAATAACTTTTGTCTCTGAGGATTGAACAATGGGACTCCTTTTGTTCTTAAGATGAGCATAGATATATGGCTTTAAAATCTTGGCTAATACACCAATTGGCTATAGCTGAGATATATACTCTGTAATGTTTTAACAGAGGAAGAAGATTTAGTCACTCCAGGAAATTAAAAGATGTACTGTGATGGGAAAGTCTGCGGTTAGAGACCTCTCTAAAGTACTGAAGTGCAACGATGTCAGTCTGGAGACTAAGGTGCACCTGATACATGCCATGGTCTTTGCAATCACTTGCTATGCATTAGCGAGCTGGACAATGACTAGGGATGATAGAAGGATAATTGATGTCTTTGAGTTGTGGTGTTGGAGAAGGGTGTTGAATATACCATGGACTGCTAAGAAAATGAACAGGTTTGTCCTGGAGAGGGTGAAGCGGGACTGCTCCTTGGAGGCAAGGATTCTGAGGCTTTGTCTGACATACCTTGGACATGTTGTAAGGAGGGACAGGTCCTTGGAGAGGGAAATCATGCTTGGGATGGTGGAGGGAGAGCGCAGGAGAGGAAGACCCTCAATGAGATGGATTGATTCAGTGATTGGGGTAATGGGGGTAGGTGTGTCGGAGATAGTGAGATTGGTACAGGGTAGGGCAGAGTTTAGGGCTATTGTACATAGGGTCACTATGAGTCACAGGTGACTTGACAGCACGTAACAACAACAACAACTACCTGGTATGGGCTCAACAACCAGATACTAACTTTAGGAGGACTGGGCCAGCATTGGCTTTTCCCTACTGAGTGTGCCAGAATCTGGTACCCACAAGTGCTCCATAAGTGTTTGCTGGATGGATGTTGGGAGATGATTACACTGAATTCTTTCAAAGCCAAGGGCTTTGTCTGGTAGGTACTACCCGACCCTGAACTAGCCAGCTCACATGGACCAATACTATATTATACACTTAACAAGTCCAGAAATGGATTTAATGATGAACAACATCCAGCAGAAGTGGCATAGGATAACAGAATGATGAGCCTAGAACCAGACACAGGTGCTTGGACATCCAGGCCCAGCCTGTCACGTATCAGTTGTTTACTGTGTGCAGCTCATCTCTCTGGACATCATTTCTGCCATATGCAAAAGCGGGTGCTAGGCTATATCATCACTAAGTTTCCTTGCTCTCTAAAATTGGAATTTTTTTATATTTAGTAATTTGACACTAATCAGTCTGTTATAGGGGCCTTAGAAGAAAGAAAACCAATGGTTAGACACATACTGCAGCCCTTCTTCAAAACAAAGCCATATTTCAGACCAAAACCAATTATAACTATTTTATAATAAAAAGAGATGATGTTAATATCACCTACCTGGCTCAGCCCCAAATCATCCATCAGTATTCTGCTTTGCTCCATATCATTGTCATGATGTTGATGCAGAAACAAGCTTGACAGAGGAGTCAGTGCAGAGCAAATTATACGCACCTGAAACACAGCGAAATGGCTGAGAGGGCTACTCTGTATACTGGGCAAGGTGACGTTATGGACAGAGATTTCACCAAACAAAAGCCTGTTATCTTGGCTTCTAAAACGTTCCTCTTTCTCTAGTAGTTAATGTCTCTTTAAAATAAGATTTCTAACTGCATGGCATACATAAAAATATTTCCATACACCTACCACTCTGAGAAGCAGAAAGCAAACGTTGGACTAACATCAGGCGAGAAAGATCTTGGTCTAATCTTCTGGTTCTAAGTGCAGTGCTCTTCCTGTTATCCCCTGATGTGGTAATTTATTTCTGGGTATTTGGAACCAGGCTCTTTTCCAAACATGCTCCCAGATACACTGGTGAGAAATTACTATTTTGCTGCAAAGGTGACTGCTAAGCTCAGTGCATCACGACTGGAATTGAACTATGTGCTTCCACTTATATCAGCATCCTGCCAGGACAGTCTTCAAAAAGATTAATATTTACATTAGTACTTCTTGACTACATTAAGTATTTAAGTGAGTATGCATATGTGATAATGCATTGAAAATGACCTTATCTCTTTTAGAAATTTTATGTCACCAGCATAACATACTCCTCTTGATGTTTAGAGAGTCCTGACTTTGCAGAATTCCAGCTATGTTTTAAAAATTGTTATTTAACTAAATCCACCAATGTTTTAAAATAACTTAACTGACCCTTGGGACATGCATTTCCATATCCAAATACCCTTCTACATCCTGTAACCTTGTTGTTGGGTACCATCAAGTCAGCTTGAACATAGTGACCTTACGGATACATGTTGTTGTGTACCATCGAGTCCATGGCTGACCCTCCAGCAGGTTTTCAGAGGCAGTAAACTGCATGGGAGGAGACTGCCCCTCTTTCTCTCACAGAGCAGCTGGTGAAATTGAACTGCATGCCTTTGGGGAGCAGTGCAAGCCCTTACCACTAAGCTCCCAGAGCTTCCTATGTATACATACAGTCATTTATAAATGAACAACATGAAATGTGATTTAGTCCTGTACCATCTTCACAATTAATTGTTGCTATTTGTTTCTCTTCTGAAGCCACCGTGCCAGTCTACCTCATTGAGGGTCTCCCTCTTTTTTACTAGCCCTCTCCTGTCCCAAACATGACCTCCTCTGTCAGGGTCTGGTCCTTCCTGAGAACAAAGTGAGATGCAGTCTCACTATTCTTGCTCCTAAGGAGCATTTTGGCTGAATTTGTTCCAAAAGTTATTCCTCTTCTTATAAGCTTTTTCTTTTCATTACAATGACCATTTGTTTCCCATTATTTAGATGAGAATATCCTGCATTATGCGGATGACACACATTTATTGCAGAAGATCAAGAAATACAGCTTTCAGGATGGAGTATTCAGTATTGCATCTCAATATCAAGAAAACAAAGATTCTTACCACTGGACCAGTAGGCAATGTCGTAATGGATAGAGAAGAGATTGAAACTGTCAACAGCTTCATTTTGCTTGGGTCCACAATTAACACCCTTGGTACCAGCAGTCAGGAAATAAGGAGGCACATTGCACTGGGGAAACCTGCAGTTAGGGACCTTTCCAAATTATTGAGAACAGCAATGTCAGGTACATCTGATTCAGGCCATAGTCTTTCTGCTTACTTTCTATGCATCTGAGAGTTGGACAGTGAATAAAGATGACAGAAGAGCTGTGGTGTTGGAGAAGAGCACAGAACATCCCATAGATGGACAAAAGAATGGACACATATGTCTTGGATAGAGTGCAATCAGAGTGCTCTTTGGAGGCAAGAATGAGGAGGCTTCATTTTATATACTTTGAGTATATTGCAAGGAGGGGCTGAAAGACATGATGGTGGGAAAGGTGCAAAGGGAGAGGAAGACTCTCAGCCAAGTGGATTGATATGGTGACTGCCACAATGGGCTCTGTGTGTCAGGAAGTGTGAGGATGGTGTGGGATAGAACAGGGTTCAGATCTTTTGTTCATAGGGTCTCTAGGAGTCGCACTTGACTTGACAGCACTGAACGACAACAACAATTCATTATTTAACAAATTTCCATGGACACATTCTAGAATAAAGTCTGCCTTATGTTTCCAATTTATAAGACTGACAGTTAAAATTACTTTTTATAAAAAAAGTATAAACTCTAAATATGTGGTTCTGTTAAAGCAAATATCAGGAATGTAGTTCAGGTGTTCCATCATCTTGTCAGATAAGAGGTGGTGGGGGAGAATGGGGATAAAAAAGGATAGGGATAAGCTTGAGGGAGGCTGGTCAAAAGCTTTCTTTATGATATTTCTAGCCAAAAAACTGTCTCAATTCTTAAGAACCACCGACTAATGCTCCTCTGCATTTTCTTCTTGAAGCACTGTTGTTGTTGGTTTGTGTGCCACTCAGTCACCTGTGACTAACAGAGACCCTTTGTTCAATAGCTCCGAAGCCTGCCCTATCCTGAGTCAGTCTCACTGACTCCAACACATTTACCCTTATTACTCTGGTTCCTATGTCAATCTATTTTGTTCAAGGTCTTCCTCTCCTGCACTGCCCCTCCACTCTTCTAAGCATGATGTCCTTCTCCAAGGACTGGCCTTTCCTGAACACGTGCCCAAAGTATGTGATTTAGAGCTTCAAAAGATTTTCCTTCAAGGAAAAAGTTGGTTTCATCCTCTCCAAGACAGTCCTGTTTGTTCTCTTGGTGGTCCTCAGAATATTCAGTACTCTTCTCCAGCATCACAACACAAAGGCATCAGTTCTTCTTGTCATCCCTAGTCATTGTCCAGCTCTCTGATGCATAGCAAGTAATTGCAAAGACCATGGTCTGAATCAGGCACACCTTAGTCTGTAGATTGACACTGTTGCTCTTTAGTACTCTGTAGAGGTACCTGACAGTAGCTCTCTTATAAATGGTATACCCAACTCCAGCCTGTCTCCTGATTACTATTCTAGACCCCATAAGGTTACCAAAGACCAGTCCTAGATGATTGACTGTCAAAGGCAACCACTAATAGATCTCATAACTCAATGTTCCCAGGCTCTTGCCTCCCTGTTCATACATATGGTGGCCTGTGGGTACATGTAGCAGATCACACTTCAGGTCACACTCACAGGCAGGCTCCTCTTCGCAAATACGTTAGAGTCACACTGGCTGCTGTCCACGCTCAGCCGCTTCACTGCCAAATTTCACCTTTCACGTGCAGTCCAATTATCACATCACAGCATTCCTAAGAAGCACTTGAGGAGCTTGAAAGCATTTGATGACAGGAAGTGGTCTCTGGAGTCCACCTCTCTAGTAGTCCAGAGGAATCTGATGTAGGTGGCCTTCAGAAGGACTTCCCTACACACTTCTGCTCCAGACTGTTCTTTTCTCATCCATTCTTATTTTTTAGTCATTATTCAGTCAGTCAATAGTTTATTCATGCATAAGCATTTACTGGGAACTCACAATAAACAAGGCATTTTGTTACACATCATCATAGATCTAGCACATGATCTAGCAGAATGATGGAATGGTTGGTATATAAGAGTGTTTGGCAATGGAAGTTTAATATACTATTATTACTAGAAAGAAAATTACTTAATATTAATTAAGAATATTAAATATTAAAAATATTAAATAGTAACAATATTAGTATTTAATAATAATAATAATTTAAGACTATTAGTATTTAAAAGGACACTCAGCTTGTATCCAGTATTATTATACTGGGAGATATATATATATAGTCACCCTATTTTGTCATTGTAACAGCCCTATAAAGTAAATGTTATTATGCCAAGTTCACAGATGGAGACACCAAGGCATAGATTGGTGAATAAATGGTAGAGCCAGATTTCAGCCCATGCTGTCTGGCTTGAGAGCCCAGAACATAAGTTCTGAGGAAATGTACTGTATCTTGTATCTTTACCTTGCAATCATAAAAGTTATCGATGAGAGTTATGAATCTTCGAGCTTGGGTCCTTTTTGCCAAGGTAAATTGTGGAATGCTTCGTAAAAATACGGTGTCAAAATTCCTTGATAGTTCTAGATAGTCGCTGGCTCCAAGTGGCTGTAATTAAGGTGGAATAAAGAAGACATAATGAAATTAAGTCAATTCTAGTTACCCTTGGACAAGTTAAATTTGAAAAGGTCACTTTTGTCATAAGAGAAATTAGGTGTTAGTTTGGGGATTATGAAACCAAATAGCATTATGTTTTCAGAGTGATCTTTTTCCCCCCTCTTCATAAGAACACTGGAAAGATGCACTATACGACCTAATTGTTGTTGTTAGGTGCCATCTAGTCCATTTTGATTCATAGTGATCCTATACACAACATAACAAAATACTGTCCAGTCCTGTGCCATTTTCACAATCATTGTTATGTTTGAGTCTTATTAGTTATAGTAAAAGGGGACAAAAACAAGAAGAGTGGGGTGGGGAGTGGAAAAGGATCTCTGGCCATGACCTCAGTCAGGCCCTCACGATCTGCTGCCTAAAATCTATCTTCAACCCTTTTGTTTCTTTTTACTTATGTAATATTTTTTAGCCTTCATTTAAACATGCTCTAACAAGCCTTCCTATAACTCAATTGAAAACTGTCATCACTATCATTAAATGTAATCATTTCACAATGGCATGCTAAATATTATAGCACAATTTTGAAGACTATATTTTAATATAAAAAATAACCAGATGATTTTTTTTGCTTAATTGGAGGTTTAATTATTCAAGTACAACTAAGTAAACATTGCCAATGTCTTTGGGAAGTATTAAAGGGTCTTAATGACCACAAGCAGGCTGAGACCTCAAGCATAACTTGGAGCAGCATGGAACTTCTTGATAATGAGAAGGTTATAGGTCTCAAGGTCTAAAAAAGTGATGTTCAAAGATGCAACCTGTGGTTGTGAAATTCCAGTTCGGGAAACATAACTTTAACTAATGAAAATTATAATAATTATCTGCAAACATACTTTTTGGAGTTCATATTGCTAGGAAATGTTACATGTGAACTTTTAAAGTTGTGTGTGTATACGATTATACTCCACCAATAGTAAATCATGCACTGAAGACGTTTCTGGGCCTCACTGGAATAGGTGAGTCTCGTGAGAGTCTGACTGGGTCTGCAGTGAGGCCCTTCTGAAAGCTCCCAGATCCCCACAGCCAGTCTGCAGGACACAGGTGGCGGGGCCTCCTCAGTATCTGACCTCTCCCAGTTCAGAACTGTCTCCCTCCCTTAGGGCGAATGGTAGTGTGATTTTTATCAAAATCACCTCTTTCAGAAATGTGGCTATTATTGCTGTGTTCCTATGGAGACTAGGGGATTATTTACTGGCGGAGGAATCAGTCGCACATTACTGTCCATCCGTTTCAGTTTACCACCTTCTAACATCCAGATGCGATCGCTTACACACTCTGAAGAAAAGAATTCTGGAGAGTTTGGCTCTGGAGAAGTGGTTCCATCAAGATAGAGCAATTCTGAGGAGGATGTTGTGGTTATGAGTCCTCAGGAAAAGGTGCACAGAACTAGCGAGAAAGGGCACAAAGGATGACTAGACCGTTTTGGAAACCAACTCAGAGAGGCCCCTTCTGACTCTCTCTTCTCATCAACCTGAAAAAAAATGGTTATCTGGAAAGAGATGACCCCTACCATTCTCACAGTCCTTCCTGGCTGGAGAGTTTCTTCCCACAGACCCAGTGCCTGACCTTAGCTTAGTCACCCTTCCACCCCACCAAGGGCAGACACATGGGGGCCAGAGTGTGTACTTGCATTGAGTTTAAACATGACTTTTTAAAAAAAAACCCAAAAAAACAAAAAAACCCAAGGGACCCTTGGTGTTAAGCCTGAGATGTACCAGCTCTGCTGTATGACAACAGCTAGGAGCGAGGGCTCTAACTGACTGTCTGGGCTTGAATCTTCAGTTTGTAACTTACTAACTAGGGTCTTTCACCAGTTAGATGTCCCTGGGTGGCAGCAGAAATTGTTAATACACTTAGGTTCAACCATAAGGTTGAAGGTTTAAGTGAATCCTGAGGTGCTTCAGAAGAAAAGTCCTGGCAACTTACAAGGATTTTAGGTCTACTTCATAAAATGGTGAAGATGAAACAAAATAATACACAGAAAGAATTTAGTGCAGTGCCTGAGACACACTAGCACCCAGACCACATTGGCTACCTCTTACTGTTTTGAGCTAAGATGACTGAGCTCAGTACTAATAAGCTGAGGATGATTTATCCTTCTCATTCCAAAACCTACTGCAATCAGGTCAATTCCAATTCACAACAGCCCTGCAGGGCAGGGTAGAATTCCTTCAGAAGTTACCCAAGACTGCAACCTTTCATGGGAGCGTGCTTCTACATCTCTCTCCTTGGAGGGGCTGGCAGAGTCAAGCCACCACCTTTAGGTCAGCAAGGAAATGCTTAACAACTGTGCTACCAGAGTTCCTCGCACTTTTACTACTCATTGCCGTCAAGTCGGAACCAACTCATAGCTGACCCTCCAGTGGGTTTTCAGAGATGGTAATCGTGTAGGAGGGGATTGTCCTTCTTTCTCCTGTGGAGTCGCTGGTGGATCTGAACTGGCAGAGAGGTCCCACCTTTGAGTCAGCACTGCAGCTCTACTCAGTAGGCCACTGCACTCCCTTAACTCTCACTTCTAGTTGTTAGGTGCAGTCAAGTCGACTATGACTCACAACAACTCTCTGAACAAAGACTGAAACTTTGCACTATCCTCCTGATTTCTGCCACGCTCAAGCCCATTGTTGTAGTCACTGTGTCAATTCACACCGTTGAGGGTCTTCCTCTCTCTCCCTGACCTTGTTGGTCAAGTGGTAAGAAGCTGTATGTAGGGTCAAGGCCAAGGCAGGCAGTTTGAATGCACCAGCTAGAGCTATGAGTTTGTCTGACTTAATGGCACACAACCACTATCTTTCCTAGCATGATAACACTTTCACTGTTGTTGCTGTGTACCAATGAGTCGGAAATGACAGATAGCTGACCCTCCAGATACAGTTAATTGCTTGGGAGGAGACTGCCCATCCTTCTCCCACAGAAAAGCTGGTGGGTGAATATCATGTCTTCAGGATTGGATTGTATCTTCTTGTGCCACTAGGCCACCAGAGTACCCTCAACATTCTCACCAGGACTGATTCTTTTCACTCTCCCACCAATATAATTTAAAACAAATGGATAGAAAAATTGTGGTACGTCCACACAATGGAATATTATGCAGCACTGAAAAACAATTAGTTTATAAAAAACTACACAACATGGAGAAGTCTGGAGGACATCATGCTGAGTGAAATATATCAGTCACAAAGGACAAATACTGTATAAGACCACTGTTATAAAAATAAGATGGACACGGAGAAGGGAAGAGCAGGAAAAGAATGGACAGGGGATGAATACTACACTGAAACAGATGAAGGGAAGGACTTTCTGAAAGGAATGGGTGATTAGACATTATATGTATGACAATTAACAATATCTATATCAACATCAAGAAAACAAAGATTCTCACCACTGGGCTGATTGGCAGCATCATAATAGATCGTGAAGAGATTGAGATTGTTAACAGCTTCAGTTTGTTTGGCACTACAATCAACACTCTTCATACCAGCAGCCAGGAAATTAAGACAAATTGCATTGGGAAAGTCTGCTGTCAGAGACCTCTCCAAAGAACTGAAGAGCAACGATATCAGTCTGGAGGCTAAAGTGCGCCTAATATAGGCCATGGTCTTTGCAATTACTTGCTATGTGTCGGAAAGCTGGACCATGACTAGGGATGATAGAAGGAAAATTGATGCCTTTGAGCTGTCGTGCTGGAGAAGAGTATTGAATATACCATAGACTGCTAGGAGAACAAACAGGTTCATCCTGGAGAGGGTGAAGCCAGGCTGCTTCCTGGAAGCAGGGATTCTGAAGCTTCGTCTGACACACTTTAGACAAGGTGGGATTAATCCTTGGAGAGGGACGTTGTGCTTGGCAGGGTGGAGGGACAGTGCAGGGGAGGAAGACCCTCAGTGAGATGGACTGATTCAGTGACTAGGGTAATGAGGGTAGGTGTGTCAGAGACAATAATATTGGCACAGGATAGAGCAGGATTTCAGGCTGCTGTACATAGGGTCACTATGAGTCACAGGTGACTCAATGGCACATAACAACAACAACAATTAGCAATCTGGAACAAGACATGTATTTCAAAGGGAACTGGGGGAGGGAGAGGGAAAAGTACATTAATGAATGAGTGAAAAATTTTCATTAAATCACAATTTAAAAAAATTTTTTTAAACCCACATGAAACAAGGATCAGGACATAATGAGAATAATGGAAATGTTCATATACTACAAAGAATGTAGCCAATGTCACAGAACATCTTATGTAGAAACTGCTGAGTGTGAACCTAAACTGCTGTGTAAACGTTCACTGAAAACAATGAAATGTGACCTTAAAAAAAATACATAAACCCCAAAACAAACTATATAGCGCCTCTATCCAATTACCCAACAAGAAAAACAAAGCCATTTGCCTTTCCGTGGAGTCATAGCTGGGAGCAGATAAGACTATGGATGACTCAGCGTAAATATCTTAATCTCCCTGGATTTATGTAATCAAAAATCTCTCTGTCTCTGACACATGTACCCTCTTTATCCCAGTTACTGTGTCATTTCATCTCATCCAGGGTCTTGTTCTCCTGCACTGTTAAGAAAGGGTGCTTTTATGACAAAAGGACAACTCAGCAACTCATACAAGGAGATTCTTATGCTGTGAGGGTGGCATATACTATTTTTTTTTTTAAAAGAGAAATGTTTCACTTTTATAAACAGGAAAGTATATGTGAAACTACAAAGCCTCATTTCAGGTGGGTAGGTATGTATAATTAAGCTCACTCTTTATGCGCAGCTGTGATTCCTATCAGTGTAACTGCCCAAGGAGAATTATTATCAGAAGTGCACTGAAATGTCTAGAGCAAGCAAAAATCAGGATTTTGCCCACTCAGCTATTTTACAAATTATATATCTTTGTCTGTAGGGTTTGCATTTGTCATTATATTAGCAAATGTGCCTTTCCTTTGTATCTCTAAAACAATTATGTGTTTGTTCAGGTGAAAAAAAAATCTCAAAGCTTAATGGAGAGCAAGGGAACATTGCATGGTTTAAAATCAAGAAAGGTGTATGTTAGGGCTGTATCCTTTCTCCATATCTATTCAATCTGAATGCCGAGCAAATCACTTGAGAAACTGGATTCTAAGAAGAAAAAAGTGGCTTCGGGATTGGAGGATGACAGCCTTGCTTGCTGAAAGTGAGGAGGAGTTGAGGTGCTTGCTGCAAAAGATCAAGGACTACAGCCTTCAATACGTATTACATCCAACATCAGGAGGGCAAAATTCCTCATCTCTGGGCCAATACGCAACATCATGATAGATGGAGAAAAGATTCAAATTAACAATGATTTTATATTACTTGGATACAAAATCAACACCCTTGGTACCAGCAGTCAGGAGATCAGGAGATGTATAGCACTGGAAAAGTCTATTATCGGAGACCTCTCAAATCCTGAAGAGCAATGTCAGTATAAAGACTAACGTGCACTTGATTCAAGCCATGGTCTTTCTATCACTTGCTATGCATCTGAGATCTGGATAATAATAAAGATGACAGAAGTATCCATGCCTTTGAGTTGTGGTGTTGGAGGAGGGTACTGGATATGCTATGGACTGCCAGGAGAACAATATATCTGATAGAAAGTGTAACAAGGGTGCTCCTTAGAGGCAAGGATGGCAAGGTTTGTCTCACATACTTTGGGCATATTGTTGGTAGAGGCTGCTCCTTGGAAAAGGACATGATGCTTGGAAAGTTGGAGGGTCAGCACAGGAGAGGAAGACCCTGGAATAGATGGATTCAGACAATGACTGTGGTAATGGGCAGGTGTGTCAGAGACAGTGAGACTGGCTCAAGATGGGCCAAGGTTCAAAGCTATTGTACATAGCATTGCTATGAGTTGCAGTCTATTCAACAGTGCATAAAACAACAAAACAAGGAAAGGTTCTTGATTGCCAGAATGTTTCCATTTACACCATGGAAGTATAGCAATATTATTGTTGTTGTGTGCTGTTCAGTGAGCTATGGCTCATAATGACTCTTATGTTCAACAGAACAAAACACCCCCGAGTCCTGCATCAGGCTTCCTTACAGCTGTGGCTGTTGAGCTCACAGTTGCACCTATGGTGTCAATCCATTTCATTTGCAGTCTTCTTCCTCACTTACCCTCTACTTTATCAAGCGTGGGGTCCTTCTCCAGGGATTGATCCCTCTTGATAACACGTATGTGAGATTAAGTCTCACTATCCTTACTTCTAAGAAGCAATACTACTTTCTATAAAAACATGAGAAAGTAGAATGGACCACATGAACCAATGCAGATTCCTCTTTTCCTCTAGGAGAAATGAGTTTTAAGAAAATGAATTTAACATAAGAAGGTTGGCTTTGTTTTTTTATTGTTTTGGGTTTGTTTTTTTAAAAGCAAATATTTAGCAAGTATATTTTCTGATCTGGGTTTGATGTTGAAGTACTCAGGAAGGAACACTCAGGATTAAATCTGGTGAAATATGAGATGTTCGGATTATGAGAGAAAGAGGGAGGAATGAAGCAAACTGACATGATTCCCAAATAATTCACACATCACTTAGGAAAATATTTCTATACTTGGTCAACCACATGCAAACGTGTTGCTCATTTTGCATTCAACAACTATCTATTGAGCTTCAACAATATTTACTGAGCATCAACAATACTGACTCAGTGCCTATTATGCAACTATGCAACATACTAAAGTCCAGAAGTCAGCAAGATAGCCAGGGCTCCTGCCTTTGTAAAAATCTATATTCTAGCACAGGGTGGTGTTGACTCTTGGTCTTTTGGTGAGCATCTTTGTTTCCTTGATGTTGAGATGTAATCCATACCAAAGTCCTTCATCTTCTGCAGCAAGTCACTTTCAGCAAGTAAAGTGTCATCTGCATAATGCAGGTTTTTGATGAGTCTTCCTCTGATCTTGATGTCACGTACCTCTTCATAGAATATCTTGAATAATACAAGAAGCAGCAAAACAAGATAGAAGTAATACATAGACTCACTGTATCAAAAAAAGAATCCGCTGACAATGAAAAAATTCAAGAAGTACCATATCCACAAGAGCCAGAGGTAATGAAAAATGAAGTTCAAGCTTCACTGAAGGCACTGGGGGGAAAAAAAGCCCCAGGAATTGATGGAATACTAATCGACAGGTTTCAGTTAACAACAGATGCAGCCCTGGACATGTTCACCAGTCTATGCTAGGAAATTTGGAGGGCAGCTCCCTGGACAACTGACTGAAAGAGACCCATGTTTGCCCTCATTCCCAAGAAAGGTGATATAATACAAAGTGGAAATTATTGAACAATATTCTAAATATCACATGTAAGCAAAATCATGAAAGCTCATCCAAAAATAGGTAGAATAGTACATTGACAGGGAACTGGCAGAAGTTCAAGCAGGATTTAGAAGAGGCCATGGCACCTGGGCTATCATTGATTATGTCAGATAGATTCTAACTGAAAGAAGTGAATGCCAGAAGAATGTCTACTAGTGTTTTATTGACTATTAAAAGGCATCTGACAGTGTGGGTCATAACAAATTATGGACAACAGAATACCCAGAATACTAACTTGTGCTCATGAGAAATCTAAATTCAAGAATATGTTGTCCAAATAGAGCAAGGGAATACTATATAGTTTTAAATCAGAAAGGTGTGCACCAGGGATGTATTCATTTTCCATATCCAATCTTTACGATGAGCAAATAATTCATGAGTCTTGAACATACTATGGACTGCTAAGAAAACAAGTAAGTCTGTCTCGGAGGGGGTGAAATCAAGTTTCTCCTTGGAGGCTAGGGTTTTTAAGCTCTGTCTCACATACTTTTGGCAAATGGCCAGGAGGGACCGGTCCTTGGAGAAGACATCATGCTTAGAAGGGTGGAGGGACAGCCTAGGAAAGGAAGATCCTGGATGAGATGGATTGATACAGTATGGCGTAATGGGGGTAGGTGTGTCGGAGTCAGTGAGACTGGCTCAGAACAGGGCAGGCTTCAGAGCTGTTGTACACTGCTTCCTTATGGGTTACAGGCGACTTGAAGACACATAATAACAGCTACAACAAAAAGCAGAGAGGACTTATAAAATGAACAATAACAACCACGAAGAACATATTCTTCAGAACAATCAGTCATATCAGACTAAGAAGGCAACTTGGCCCAGAAACAAAATTCCAAAGGCAGGAAAGAAGGACAAACAGAAATAGGGAATCTAGGGGGTCAGGAATAGGCAAGAGTTCTGATACATTGAGTGATTGCAACTGTCAGGAAACAAAGTATATAAATTGTTGAATGAGAAACTAATATGCTCTGTACACATTCACCCAAACCACAAAAAAAAATGTTTAAGGGGGGGGGAATATTAGAATGAGTTGCTAGAACACTTTTGTAAGAATGAAGACAGAATTCAGAGCAGATTTTAGTAATAATTTTAGCATTTATTGACCTATGCATAAGCACTTCACAGAAATAACCTTTAATCTTTATAATTTCTTCTACAAAGGAAACATTGTCATTTTCCTATTATAGATGAGGAAATAGCAGTATGAACATGGGTAATTAAAAGAGGTTAACTGACAGCTCTGCAGGTTATATGATGCAACACTGATATATTGATTTTAAACTATGCTTTTTTGATGAAGACAGAGGATTCTTCTGTTCTAGAAAAGTAAAAGAAGAACGAGGTAAAATTTTTTCCTCCAAGAAAAACGTCAAAGGCCAAATACATATCTTATTTCTGATCCACTAATAAGACTTGAAATTCCTTAAGTGCAGAGATTATTTCCCATTTACCACTAAGTTTCTGAATCTAACACCACCTCAGTGCAGAGAAGGCAGTTAATAGGTTATAAAGAGGAGTAGAAAGCATGCAGGGGTGTGTCCTCTATCTTCCCCAGCAGGAATTCTGGAATTTCTGCACAGAAGAAGAGTAGAGTTGGCAGTCTGATTGGAAAGAAGGTATGGAAAGGGTCATGCCTACAAGTTTTGCTTGTACAGATAGAATATCTACTTGGTAAAATTTTGAAGGGATTAATTGATGCTGAAATTCATCTAAGCTACCTGTGTTAACCAGGAGAGATCCATCATTCCACAGTAGCAAAATAATCCTAATCTCCCAGGGGCTAAAACACTACTAACACTTATTTTTCAAATTAGATATCCAATGTGGGTCAGTAAGAGGCTCTGCTTCATGTAGTTCTTCAGGAATCAAATAAAAGACTCAATTCAAACTCACTGCTTTTGGGTCGGAGCCAATTCATAGCTGACCCTCCAGTGGGTTTTCAGAAGCTATAAAGTACACGGGAGGAGATTGTTCACGTACCTTCTGCAGAGCCGCTGGTGGATTTTATTTCTCAGAGAGGCACCACTTTTTTTTTAAATTAAATTTTATTAGTTTTAATGAACATTTACAGGGATTTTGGGTTTTCATTTCTTCATTGCTGCACCATTCTCTCTACCCTCCTCCCCAGTTTTTTCTTCTTCCCCCGCCATCCGAATGAGAGAGGCACCACTTTTGCATTACCAGAGTTTCCTCAGAGCTAGAGAACTCAACTCATTGCATCAAGTTGGAGCTGACTCATAGCTGACCCTCCAATTTTCAGAGGCTATAAATTGGACACATAGAGGCTACATATTTTTCTACCAAGGACTGGCTGGTGGATTAGCTCCCTCATAATTTAAAGACACCACTTAAACACAGAGGTCACTCCTTTGGTCTACATGGCCTCCTTGCTTATGGTTTAGCTTTTTGTTGTTTATTGTTGTTGTTGATTGCACTCAGGTCAAGCACAACTCATAGCGACCCTATGAACAAAAGGCCTGAAACCTTTCCGTAACTACTGACATTTATCAAAGTTCATAGAGTTTCCAGAGACATGTTGTTTAGGAAGTAGATGTCATTCCTGCTTTTTGGAGGAGAAAAATATTAGAAAGAAAGCCAATTGTCCAGTTTGTCCTAGGCCAGCCTACAGGCAGCAGACTCCCAAACAGACAAGAGAGCCAAGATTAGAAAAGCTGACTATAGATGACTCAGATGCATAAGTGAGCCTACAGAAAGAAAAATTACTTCTTACCTAACCTATAGTTAGCAAAAATAAATGTATATTTTTTACAGCTGCTGAATTTTGGGTGGCTTGCTACTTCTCAATAGCTAAATGACACACTACCCTTGCTACAGAGAAATTTATTAGAAAAAGTAGATATTTTAAAAGACACTTAGTCCATCTGGAGAGCGCTATGTTGAGAGAACTAATTCAGTCTCATAAGGACAAATATGCATAAAATCATTATGGTAAAGATAGAAGGATTACTAGTAAGATATACACCAAAGTACAAAGGGGGAAGTGGAAGAAGGAGGGGGCAGAGGTTAAGGAGTAGGGGATAATCTCGAAGTCACAGAGGTTGGTGGGCAGAGGAGGGCTGCAGGAAATAGGAGAGATTCAGTGGGGGGCCTGACTAGGCAGTTAGGGTGGGTATGGATCAATGGTGATTATTTTTTATCTTCCTCATAAAGTTTTTTAAATGTTATTTTATACTGGTTTACATACAAAGTTTATAAAATTAATATACATTGGGGTTTTAAATTTAATATTTTCTACTAGTTTATTTACAAAATTAAAATACAAACTCAAACAAATTCTTTCAATTTCCCTCATCACCCATCAAATTGTACAACCCAATGATTAATTCCTCTTTCCCCCTGCACATCTACATCCCTCTACTTCCAGCCTCTTCCACCCCTCATGGATCCTTATACAAGAATGGTTTTATATAATATTTATCCTTGTGGGACTGAGTTAGTTCACTCAGCATAATACTCTCCAGTCCCTCCCAAGTTAGGTAATAATTTACAAAGTTATTGCTCCTGCATGCTGCATAGTATTCCTTGTGTGAATGTACCATAATTTCTCAATCCATTCATTTGTGGTTGGACATTTGGGCTATTTCCATGTTCTTGTGAAGGTGGATAATGCTGCTATGAACACTGGTGTACAAATCTCAGTTTGTGCGTCAGTTCTCATATTCTCAGAGTAGAAGTGGAATAGCTGGGTCATATGGAATTTCTATGTTCAGCTTTTTTAATACATACATTGTTTTTCACACCAGACCTTTCCCATTTCCTTTAGTGGTGATTACTTTTATAAAACATAGTGTATGGGAATGGTTGTATGAAATTGCAATAAATGCAGGAGTACATGGAACACAATGTATACAAACAAAACACCATATATATGAATTTTTATGTAAACCAATAAAAAAAGAAAATTTTTTTTAAAAAAAGCACTAAATCCAGCATATTTAGATAATATTATCTACTGGGAAAAAAGATCTGGTGGCACTGTGGTTAACCAAAAGGTGGGTAGTTGAAACCCACCAACCACTCCATAAGAGAAAGATGAAGAAGTCTGCGTCTGAGTTTCATTTTGGAAACCCAATGCCACAGTTTTACTCTGTATTACAAAATTGTTCTAAGTCAGATCAACTTAATGGAAGTAGATTTGATTGAAGATATTTTTTTTGCAATTGATAAGTATATGTAAACAGACAATAATATGATTTAGATCATGCTCATTAATTTTTAAATTAATTTTGGGATTTGTATGATGTAATTGGCAGGTGCCATTGAGTTAACTACAACCCATACATAGCATCCCTATGATCAAGAGATCTGAACCCTGCCCTACCATGCAATATCCTCCTTCCTGATGGCTGACATGATTGAGCCCGCTGTTAGAATTCTTGTCAATCCAACTTGTGCAAAGTTGTCCTCTGACCCTCCATCTTTTCCAGCATGATGTCTTTTTCCAAGGACTGGCCATGTCTGGCAGCATGCCCAAAGCATGTGAGACAAATTTCACATTATTTTTGTTTAAAAATGTTTACAAAAAATACTTTTTATGGTGCAATATAAAATTTCTTTTCATAGATGAAGCTTATGGTTTACTGTATACATTACTAGAAAGAAAACTGTCAGAAAATTATATGGTGAAGACATGGGCTCACTTGCATAGAAACAGAAAGCAAGAGAGCACATTAACTTGAAAAATTAATTGGTGAGACAAGGTTTAATTATAATGCCACTGTGGTTGTTGGGGTGTTGGGTTTCTTCAAGTCTGTTCTGAAAATTATGACATACTGATATAATGAAACATCAATCTTTTTGAAAAAAACATTTCATTTTATGGAAAAAATCCTTGTAATAAGCTAAGTGACAAAAGTATAAAACACAAATGAAATTGTATTAAGATATATTTTGCACTTTCTTTATGTAGATAGTTATATAAAATGCTCTGAGTTAATATATTTTTAAAACTTAACAATTATTATCCCTAAATGGACTTAGTGAAGGAAGGGACTTAGAAGTATGTTTTATAATCTTTAATTTTATAACTTCTTCTATATCTTCCAAAGGAAAAAGGAACAAAAATTATACTTTAATACAAAAAGAAAAGAAGGATCCAAACAGGGAAGAGAAGAGGGCAGGGTAGGCTGAGGGTGGGGAAGAGGGAAAATTTCTCCCCACAGAGCTTGGTGGGCAGAGGGAGGGAGTGAAGGAATTAGAAAAGATCTAATGGGTGCCTGAAAAGATGGGGTGATAGTAGTGATGTCAGTCTGAGAACTAAGGTGCATCTGATTCAGGCCATAGCCTTTCCAATTACTAGCTATGCATTTAAGATGGATGATGAATAAGGATGACAGAAAAAGAATTTATGCCTTTGAGCTGTGGTGTTGGAGAAGAGCACTGACATTCATTCCATGGATGGCTAAGAAAACAATAGATGTGTCTTGGAGGGGGTGCAGCCAGAGTGGTCTTTGGAGGCATAAATGATGAAGCTTCACTTAATTTACTTTGGACATATTGCTAGCAGGTGCTATTCCTTGTAGAAGGACATGATGTTGGGAAGTGTGAAGGGTCGGCGAAGGAGAGGAAGACCCTCAACCAGGTGGAATGACAAGGTGACTGTTGCAATGGACTCTAGTGTGGTGCAGGACAGGATTGGTTTCAGATCTTTTGTTCATAGGGTCACTATGCGTCATACTCGACTTGATGACACCTAACAATAATATCAATATCAATAGATCAATGTTGATTAATTTTATAACACAACATATGAGAATGATTGTATGAAACACAGTGTGAATGAAAAAATGTGTAAAATACAAGGTATATGAATTTTGAATGCAAACCAATATAAAAAAATTTTTTTTAAAAACCCCAAGTAATCAGAATGATGCTATAAAGAAATTAGTTTGAAGATCTATACAAATTCCCAACAACGAATTACCCACTGCCATGGAGTCAATTCTGACTTGAAGCAAGCCTGTAGGAGGGGGGACAAACTTGGTTTCCAAAGCTGTAATCTTTATAGAAGCAGATTGCTGCACCTTTTCCCATAGAAAGGAATATTAGTGGCTTGTAAACAACAACAACAACATATTCTCCTTTAGACTTCTTCATCTTCTTAAAAAAGCCAAGTGAGTATGTAAAATACATGACATAAATGCATATACCAAAGAGCTCAAGAAGCCATGGCCTTTATACAACTGCCATCCTCACTCCAGTGTATGAGACTGGGCCCCAACAGGGTCGGTACTATCTTTGTCTCTACAGTGTCTCTTAGTCTCTGCAGCACCCAACATAAACCAGGGATCAGAGTGCTTCAAAATCCATGATTGGTGAATAAAAGAATATATCACCACCAAGTCTTCTTCAAAATCAATCACAACCACTGGCTTGAATACTTTAAAAATGAAATCTAAATCCTACAGAGACTTTCCAAAGTAGAGAAAACACATTCTCCCATTCTTTTGACAGATGGATGTTGTGGTTGTTTGCCATGGAGTTGGGACCGACTCATAGCTGACCCTCCAGCGGGTTTCCAAGGGCAGTAAATTGCACAGGAGGAGACTGTGCATCCTCCTCCCACAAAGCAGTTGGTGGATTTGAACCACATGCCTTTGAGATTGCAGCAATAGCTTCTTACCACTAGGCAAATAGAGCTCTCTATACCATTAAATTCTACATGCATGCAATCTATGGCAGTGCTAACATTTATGCTTGTGTTTGCATTAGTTGATCCTCCATAGCATAAGACATTTTCTGAAATCATAATTGCTGTCAATTCATGCCTTTTGCCTTGTGGATAATTAAAGCATGGGATTTTTTTTTCAAAGTAGTAAAATGGCCATTAAGTGCATTATTCTACCGGTGCTGGCTGAAAATCGCCTGTGACTTCATCCATAGCCACTGGTGAGAGTCAGTGCCCAGAGCCATCAGGGGCTTTAAGCTCGTTGCCCACTGCTGTGGTGTGGACAGCTGAAACCCAGGCCCTGACAGGCACCTGGGGGGGAAAAAAACCCAGACTCTACTTCATGCTCTGCTG
>NW_006399763.1:2469201-2476985 GCF_000299155.1 Elephantulus edwardii
CGACCAAACTGTGCAGCTCTGCAACTGCATCCTGGCCCATCCTCACCCTTCTGCCCCCAACCCTCACCTCCTTGTACCCCCAATATGTTTTTCCCAATAATAAAAAATATTTTTTTAAAAAGTGTATTATTCTAGCTCAAAATCCAAACAGCATTATCTAATGCAGATTCCAAAGCACTAACACTTGACCCAAGCCATGGTATTTTCAATAGGTTCATATGTATGTGAAAGCTATGCAATAAATAAGGCAAACTGAAGAAGAACTGATGCATTTTAATTATGCTGCTGGTGAAGAATACTGAATAGACCACAGACTACTAGGAAAGCAAGTAAGTCTGTCTTGAAAGAATGTTACTTAGGAGAGAGGATGGTGAAATTGCATCTCACAAACTTTGGATATATGATCAGAGGGCCCAACTCCTGAAGCTGCATATCATGCTTGGCTAAGGAGATGGTCAGCAAAAAAGAGAGAGATCTTCAGTGAGATGGATCGACACATTAGCTACAGGAATGGGCTCAAAACGTAGCAATAGATATGATGATGGTACAGGACTGAGCAGTGTTTCATCAGTTGTACACAGAGTTGCTGAAAGTCAGAACAGACTGGAAGAAACCCAACACCCCAACCACCACAGTGCAGATTCTCTTTATGACAGACAATGATGACATTCCCTATCTTCCTACCTGAGCAAAGAAAGAAATGTTCTCATCTTTGATGTGCCTGGTTATCAGAATAATTTTCTAAACATGAACAATTAAGATCCACTTATCCAGTGGTTTGTGCATTCTCGGCTATTGTTTCAAATTCTTTGTTTCTGTGGAAACCTGATGAAAATGTAAAGAACTTTAAATCTATAATGGGTTTGCAAAGAGCATTTGTTTTCTTTAATTATGAAGAATATACAGATGGATTATACATTGCATAGTTCTTTTGACAAACTTTTAGAAATAAAGAGCTTGTTTGCTGTCTTCTTTCTCCAGTGTGAGAAACGGTGCAGCTGTCTGCACTGGCATCCTGGAGGAGGCTTTTCTCAAAGTCACACCAAGTGAAATGCAGGCATGAACCACCAGGCTACCTTCTGCCCTGTAATGAGCGCTTGATCCACTTCAGGATACATGACTGAGCTGTCAGCTTGAACTTCTTTTTTTTCCTCTGCCGGCTTAATGCTTGTTCTGCCATCGTTATTTCAGCTCAAGTAGGATGATTATTATTTCAAACTCTGTCTGGATTGCTCTCTTCTAAGGGTTACTCTTTATCTGTATAGATTCTACTTTATAAATTCCTTGCAGTGATAGCCTGATAGCGCCTTGTTAAACAAGTGTGTGCAGCATCTTACTTTGTTTACACAGAGATGACAATACCTCATATCTCAAAGAGAAGTACCTTTTAATAGGGGAAAAATATGCTTGAATGGAATTAGAATGAATGGGTTCTTTTCAAAACAAATGAAGAGTATTATATAAATTGATGTTAAAAACAACTTAAGTGTGACAAATTAATAAAGATAATAATTAGAAGAACGAAGCATTGAAATGTGTGTGTTTGCAAAGTAAATAGTTTCCCAGGACTGGTAATGTGGCACCTCAATAGGACAAATCTATTTAATATAAAATCTGTAGCACCCATGTGGGGAATACTTCACCATCCTAGAAAATACAATCTACTGTAGAAGGGGTGTGTGTGTCTGTTGTTTCTTTGCTAGTTTGTTTGGTTTTGCAGTGTTTGGGGGAAAGATTTATTATCTGATTAACATATTTCAATGGCAGGGGCCTAGATCTACCTAATGAAGCTCCGGTGGCTTGGTCTATAGGGAGATGCACTGCTAATGCAAAGCCCAAATGTCTCTGGGTGTTTGAATCCATCAGTGACTTGGACGGAGAAGGTACGTTTACAGCTTCTGAATATCCACTGAAAGGTCAGCTCTGAGTCTGTTCCAACTCATCAGTGAGTTTTGACTTAAATAAAAATTATTATATCATACTCTCTTGAAAGGTGGGTCTTTTAAAAATATTTCAATCAATATAAATATTATATTAAAATTATATCAAATATATAAATATTATGTGTAAATACTATATAAATATTTAAAAGGCAATTAGTAGAAATAGAAGTTCAAAAGGAAGGGGCCACGTCAGCTGAGCAATGATTTCTGGAAGGCAACAGACTTCCCTATTCTGCCATTCAGGTACTCAGGGTTAAACTCTGCTGTCTAGCTACATCTTATAAGACACAGTAGAAACAGCCTAACACTTATCAAGAAAAACTTCACATGATGTCAAGAAAGCAGCAGACAGCTTTAAACACTGTGTTGTTGTTGTGTACAATAGAGTCAGAACCAACCCATAGCTGACTCTCTGGTGGGTGTTCAGAAGCAGTTAATCACACGGGAGGAGACTGCCCATCCTTCCATGGAGCACCTAGTGGCCTCAAACTGCATGCCATAGGGATTACAGTGCAGCTTCTTGTAACTAGCCCATCAGAGCACCTCAAATACTGTGAGAAAACAAATTAAGCCTTCTCTAAAAAAAGCAGAGAATATTGCAAACTTCATGAATACCCTATAGTCAAGAAGACAGACGATATATGTTTATATGCAGACATTTGAACAGCTGTGAAAAAAAGTACAAATGATGGAAGTAACAATGGAAGTCACAAATAAAGGAAATACCCTAGAGGTAGAGAACCAGAAGAAATATATCGATGAGGAGTTATTTGAACAGCTACAGAAGAAGGTGCAAATAATTGAAAGCACTAAGAAAGCAAACACTCCAGGGACACATAGGCAGAAAAAAATATATTGATGAGGAGGAACTTGAACAAACATGAAAGAAAATGCAAAATGTCGAAGAAAGAATTGAAATTATAATGAAGTTGTTTTTGTTGTTATGTGCCATCGAGTTGTGTACAACTCATAGAAACCCTATGTCCAACAGCTCGGAAGACTGCCCTGTCTTGAGCCAGTCTCACGGACTCAGACACACCTACCTCCACTGACCTAGTTATTGTATCAATCCATCTCATGCAGGGTCTTCCTCTCCTGTGCTAAATCTCCACCCTTCCAAGCATGATGTCCTTCTCCAAGGATTTGAACCCTCCTGATTATATACCCAAAGTATGTACAATGGAGCTTCAAAATTCTAACCTCCAAGTTTCACCCTTTCCAAGACATACCTATTTGTTTTCTTGGCTGTTCAAGACTCTTTTCCAGAACCACAACTCAAAGACATCAGTTCTTCTTCTTCCATCCTTAGTCACTGTGCAGTTCTCTGATACATATAAAGTAATTTTGAAGCCCATGCTCTGGATCAGGAGCACCTTAGTCTATAAGCTGACATCAGTGCTTCTCAGTAAAGAGGTACAAGAACTTAAAAAACCATCACAAGATAGAGAGGGTACAGCCAACACAGTAATGGAAAGAAAGGAAACACATGAAAATGCAATCCAGAATATTAAGACCAAAATGGCAGATGTGTCCTACATGCTGGAGGAAAAAAATAGTATAACAGAAGAATGGAACAGAAAGTAGGCAGGCTAAAAGATAAACTCAATGGAAACACACTAGAAGGAAAATCAGGGATGAGACATAAAATGAAGAAAACATTAGAGTCATATGGGATGACATGATTGAAAAATTCACACAACAGAAAGTTATGCAGCACTCAGAAGCAACAATTTAAATAATACTACATAACTTGGGAGAAACTGGAGAGCATTATGCTGAGTGAACTAACTCAGTCTCCTAAGAACAAATACCGCATAAGACCATTAGTGTAAAAATAGAAGGATAACTAGTAAAACATGTATAGAGATCCAGGGTGGGAAGGGGTGGGAGCAGAAGGCTGAGTATAGGCAGGGGCAAACCACAGGGTTGCACAATTTGGTGGGTGGAGGGAGGAGGTGAAAGAAATGGGAAGGATCCAGCAGGGACCTGAAAAGATTGGGTAATGAGGGGAAAGGTCTAATGGTGATTGATTTTATAAAACACAATGCATGGGAATGACTGTATGAAACACAATATGAATGAAGAATAGTGTGAAACACAATGTATACAAACTTTGTGAGCAAACCAATATAAAAATGAATTACTGAATTTAAAAAAACCCCAAAATCAAAACCAAACCAAATGCCCCCCACACACAGCCATTGAGTTGGAACTGACTCACAGATAAATGACACAGAAAGAGAATGCTCATCTTTCTCTCATAGAGCAGCTGGCAGATGTAAACAGCCAGCCTTTTGGTTAGCAGTGGAGTGTTTTACTCACTAGGTTACCAAAGTTCACTTAATGATGTCTAATCACTCTTTAAACAGGAGTTTGCTAGCACTGTGGCTAAGGCATTCAGAGACTATCCAGAAGTTCAGTGGTTTGAACACATTATGACTCCATGGGGGAAAATATGAGGTAGCATGATTCTGTAGAGATTTACAGCTTTGGAAATTCTGTACTCCAGAGATACTGTGAGTTGAAGCTCACGCCAAGGCAATGGGTTTGGTTTTGGTAGGGTTTTAAAATTATAAAATAAAATAAAAAGGAAAGAAAATGTATTTGTTTTTATTTATGTAAATAAAATTTTTATTTTCTTTTTTATTGGTTTACTTACAAAGTTTGTATACATCATTTTTTCACACTGGGTCAGGAAAATTTATAACAGCTATTGAGGGAGCTAGTGGCCTAGAGTTAAGAAACTGTTGCAATCCTAATGGCACATGGTTTGAATCCAGTAGCTGCTCTGTGGGAGAAGAATGGGCAATCTTCTCTCATGCGATTTACTGCCTCTGAAACCCACTGGAAGGTCATTTTCAACTCGACAGCACAAAACAACAATGACACACAACTAGTTATTTCTTTGATATTATTGACCTAGATTCCAGTGGAGCCTGAAAACATACAAACTCCTACATTACAATTATGCTAACAACTTGTTATTATTATTAGGTAATGTTGAGACAATTAACTACAACTCACAGCAACCCTGTGAACAACAGATCTGAACCTTGCCTTACTCTATAGGATCTCTGTCCTGCTTTCAGTCCATGGTGGCAGTCACTGTATACCTTCATCTCATTGAGACTCTTCCTCTTTTTCTCTGACCCTCTATCCAAGTATGATATCTTTCCCTTAAGACTGGTTCATCCTAAAACTATGCCCCTAGTTAGTAAGACACTGTTGCTTCTAAGGAACACTTAGGCTGAACTTTCAACACAGATTTGTTTGTTCTTTTGACAATACATGATGTATCCAATACTCTTTTTCCAATAGCATAATATAAGGTATTGATTCTTCTTCAGTCTTCCTTATTCAATGTCCAAGTTTTGGAAGCATACAATGCAACAGAAGATAACACAGCACAGGACAGAATATACAACATAGTGTTATAGTACCAAAAAGAACTGGTTGACATTTAACCATTTCAGGAAGTAGCATATGATCAAGAATCAACAATACAGAAGGAAGAAGGTCAAGTTACACTGAAGGCATTGGCTAAACAAAAACAAAACAACAACAACCCCCCTCCCCCAGGGTCCCAGGAATTGACAGAATAGCACTTTCCAGTGCTATCATCTCCAGTGGAAATGTTTTAGGGAAACAGAAGTAACCCTGGACTAGAACATCAAGAATCCAAAACAAAGAGAAGAAACGCTGAAGTAAAAGAAATGAAAAGAAGATATCCAAGGGAAGCTCAAGAAGACAAAGCAAAGTATTATAATTAAATGTGCAAAGAACTAGCATCTGAAAATAAAAAGGTTGATATTGCTTGATAATTCTCAAGCCAAAAGAACTGAAAAGTAAATTCAAGCCTCAAGTTGAAATACTGAAGGACGCTATGGACAAAATCTTGAAGGACCCAAGAAGCATCGGGGTAGGGGGTGGGGGGAAGGGACATGGGAATTGTATACTAATGAAGGCATTTTTTTTTTCTTTTTTCTCTCTTTGGAGGGGGAAGTGAGCTGGTGGGGAGGGGTGGGAAGGGAGAAAATTGCGGCAATGAATGAATGAAATCCAAAACCTCTGTAAAAAAAAAAATTTAAAAAAAAAAAAGAAGATGGGGAGAATACAGAGAGTTACTATACCAAAAAAGAATTGGTTGATACAAAACCATTTCAGGCATTATAATCAAGAACCAATGGTGACGAAAGAAGAAGTTCAAGCTTACACTAAAGGTCAAGGAAGGAAAAAATTCAAGCTACATTTTTTAAAAAGGCCCCAGGAATTGATGGAATACAAATTGGCTTGTCTCAGCAAACAGATGCAGCCCTGGATGTGATTTCCAGACTATATTAAAAAAATTGGAAGAAACTACCTGGCCAGCTGACTGGAAGAGATCCATATTTGTTCTCATTTAAAAAAAAAAAAAGATAATTTAACAGACAGTGGAAATTATAGAACAATATCACTAATATCACAGGCAAAGTAAAATCTTGCTGAAGATAGTCTAAAAATGATTATAAAAGTACATCATCAGGGAACTTCCATAAATTCAAGCTGAATTGAGAAGAGCCTGTGGTATGAGGGACAGGGCTGCTAATGTCAGATGATCTTAGCTAAAGGCAGAAAATATCAGAAAAATGTTTATTTGTGTTTTATTAACTATGTAAAGGTGTTTGGCTGTGTGACTATAACATACTGTCAATAACAATGAGAAGAATGGCAATTCCATAATACTTAATGGTGCTCATTTGAAACTTTGCTATTGACCAAGAAGCAGTGGTCTGGATAGAACAAGAAAACAAGCGCACAGTTTAAAATCAGTAAAGGTGTGCATCAAGGTTGTACCCTTTCTGCACACTTATTCAATCTGTATGCTGAAAAAATATTTGAGAATCGAGATTATATGAAGAATGTGGTATCAGGATATAGCCTTCAGAATGGATTACATTTCAACACCAAGAAAACAAAAATTCTCATGACTGGGCCTCTAGGCAATATCATGACAGAGGCAGAGAAGATAGAAGTTGTCAATGATTTCATCTTAGTTGGATCTATAATTAACACCCTGGGTACCAGCAGTCAAGAAGTCAAAAGATGTGTTGCATTGGGTAAATCTGCTGTCAAGGACCTCTCCAAAGTGCTAAAGGGCAATGATGTTGTCAGTTTAACAAATAAGGTGTGCCTGATTGAAGATATAGTCTTCTCAATGACTTGTCATGCGTTTAAAAGTTGGGCAGTGGTTAAGGATGACAGGAAAAAAAAGTCAATGCTTTTGAGTTGTGGTGTTGCAAAAGAGCGCTTGAATATCCTGTGTACTGCTAAAAAAAAACCCCAAAAACAAACACCCTAAAAAAACAACAACCAACAAAAACACCAAACCCAAGCAAATACGTCTTGGAGAAAGTACAAACCAGATGCTCTTTAAAGAGGTAAGGATGGTGAAACTTCATCGAGCATACTACAAGGTTGTTGTTTGGAAGGGTCAGTCCTTAAATAAGGATATCATGCTTAAAGGGTTAGAGAAAGAGAGGAAGACGTTCAACAAGATAGACTGACAAAGTGACTGTAAGTGTGGGTTCAAGTATATCAGCGATGATGAGGATGACAGTACAGGACAGTGTAGAACTACCTCATATGGTTCCTAAAATTGTAATTTTTTTTTAAGTGGATAAATGTTCTTTCCTTTTTCTTAAAAAAAATTGTTTTGGTATACCAACTGACATATTTCAGTTAACAGATGCTGCCATGGACGTGCTCACCAAATTGTGCCAAGAAATCTGGAGAACGACCACTTGGCCAACTGACTGGAAGAGATCGATATTTGGTCCTATCCCAAAGAAAGGTGACCCAACA
>NW_006399763.1:2478380-2512659 GCF_000299155.1 Elephantulus edwardii
TATATACACACACACACACACACACACACACACACACAATACTATATTATTTAAAATAATTGCTCCAGAGCCATGTGAATACCACAATATCTCAATCCATTAGTTTAATGATGGACATATGGGCTCTTTCCATTTTCTTACTATTGTTAATAATTCTGCTATAAACATCAGTGTACAAACTTCCATTTGTGGAATAGCTGGGTCATATGGAATGTCTATGTACAGCTTTTTGAGGAAACACCAAACTGCCTTCCAGAGTGGATGTACCATCCACATCTTCTTTGGCATTTATTACTTGCTGTCCTGTTAAACACTGACACTGCTACAAGGGTGAGATGGTATCTCATTGTGGTTTTGATTTGCATCTCTCTTATTGCCAGTGATTTTGAGCATTTCTTCATATGTCTGTTGGCCATTCAAATATCTTCCTCTGTGAAAAGTCATTCCATGTCATTAGCTCATTTTGTAATTAGCTCACTTTGTAATTGGATTATCAGTCTTTTCTTTGTGAAGACCCAGAAGGAATATTCTGTAAACTTTTGTTATGAGAACATTATCTGAGATGTCATTGCCAAATGTTTCTTCCCAGTCAGTAGGGTCTTTTACTCAATTGGAAAAAAAAGTTTTTGATGCACACAGAGAATTAATTGTTAGAAGTTCCCATTCATCAATGCTATCCTCTCCTGGTTGTGTATTTCTGGCTGTGTTTGCCAGCCTCTGTAAACCATAGTGTTTGCCTTCTAAGTTTCATACCATTTTGTCTTTTATGAACTTTATGATTTTTGGGCTTACCCCTGGGTCTCTGATCCACTTTGAGTTGATTTTTGCATATAACATGAGATGTGGATTCTATTTCACCTTTCTGTAGGTAGAAGTCCAGTTTTGCCATTTGTCCATCTGTTGAAAAGGTTGTCGTTTCCTCATTGGATAGGTTTTGTTTCCTTGTTGAGTACCAGATGATTATAGGTAGATGAATTAATTTCTGGGTTCTCAATTCTGTTCCATTGGTCTTTGTGTGTGTCATTGTATCAGTACTATGCTGTTCTGGTTATTACAGCTTTGTTTTGAGACCAGGGAGTGCTATGCCCCCCACTTTATTTTTGTTTTTTAGAAGTGCTTTGTTTATTCAGGGTCTCTTTCCTTTCCAAATACCAAGGCTGTAATTTTTACAAAAGCATAATGTCACATCTTTCTTCCCCTATGTGGCTTACTGATATGCATCTTTGTGATTAGTAGACAATACTTAACCAGTGCACTACCACTTCATGCTATAAAAACCCCTTTCCAATTTGCCACTGAAAAAGGAAATTATTTTTTGGGAGGGAGGTGTTTCTAGTTTTAAAACAAATGTAAATTTAAACATTATTTTTATTATTAATGTCTCAGACATTATAACATGATAACAATGTGCAGGCTATAGAAAATACATGTGTCTGGCCATAGCGGAAATAGTTTTCATCCTTTTTGTTTCCTATTTTTGCATAAGTTTAGTAGGAATGTATACAATGATGATATAGCAATTAATAATGAGATTGAACACAGTACCCTTGATCATTAACATAATCAAACCATTCTGAGCATCCTCTCAGTAGAGGGCAGTATTTGCCACATGTCCATGGGAAGAAAGACAATATAAACTTATCTTGCTTTTGAGATCTATATAGAAGAAATTTGAGGCTAAGGTCCAAGGTCAGGTTCCGGGCCCTTTTTATACTGGTCTTGTATGTGCATGTGAAATCAAAGGCAATCAATGTTAAGTTTTTCTTTTAGATATTACAGCTAAGAAACATGAAAAGTGACAGTTGGGACATTTTAAAAAGAAAAGCAAGAAAAGACTTTAGATAACAATTCATTCTAAGTTTGAGAGTTAGAACTCCTGAATATGGGAAAGTCCTTTACATGCAGAGGTTTTGCTGTTTCGGTTTGTTTTGCTTCTCCTGAGAGTCCACTGGAGAGAAACTGAATCCTTTTTGGCATAGGTATTTGAAAAACCTAATCAGAATTGGAAACGAGTGGATATCAAACAGTTATTATTCTTCCTCCCACTCTGACTGCTTTCCAAGTCATGGAAATAAATACTCAGTGGAAAATGCTCATTCATATTCTAAAGATACTAAAAAGTGAATCTGAGCAAGACTGAGTGCCCCAATTTACTGCTAGGTAAAAAGCACAAAACCTTTCAAATTCTAAAAAAGAGAATTCTTCCCTCCATGTTCTTGTCAGAAAATGAAACCTCGAATTGTCTGTTGCACAAATTTTATTAAAAGAGGCAACACTCATTAAAGGCCTAAACAACATATGTTGATCTAATTTCTAAATATTTAATACTAGTTTTGTGGGTCAAGTCAGATAATAAAAAGAGCTCATTTGAAATTTGTTTAGACATATATAGCACAAGTTCAGTTGAATTGTAATTGGTCCTTATGCCCCCAGTATGCTTAGATGAATCAGTAAAATAAAACTTGTATCAGTGGCAGAGATGGTGCTAATGACCTAATGGCATTATACAGAAGTCCTTTTACAGTTTTAAGTGATGAAAAAAAAATTTTCATTTCTTATGAGTAACTGGTTTGCTCCTATTTTCTAACTTACTGAAATATCTTTTTTTGAGTGAAGAAGGTTGAGAATTGATGTAAATGTTTAATTTAAGAACTCAGTAAGAGTTTTGAATATGGACTAGCATTTTTCTATCTTTCAAATGAGCTGATTTCTATTTTCCCTTTGCCATGATTTAAAAGGGGTCTTTGATAGTGTAGGCAGTTGTCCTGCTAACCCAAATGCTATGTCTCTCTGGCAATTAAAATCCTGCACAGACTCCCTGCAAGAAATATGAGCAAGAAATATGTTCTCCCGTAAGATTTACTGCCTTGAAAAGCAAATGGAAGGTCAGCTATGAGCTGGTTCTGTTTGATTCTTCTACAGCAATGAGGGAATGCGTATGATTATGGCTTACAAAATAACATTAAATTCCAAAATGTTACTCATCTAGTAAATCCATTCTCCAAGACTTCAATGAGCAGTTCATTGATTTTACATTGATTTCTTGTCAAACCAGGGGTTTGAACCAGATCATTCCCATCAACCTCGTTGAGAATGTGTATTTCCACTCTAGGCATCACTCAGTCATTTACTCACTGCAGCCCCCTGGGAACCATCTCCACCCCCCCGCCCCCAGCTGACTCACGAGGGGGTGGATCTAAGAAGTTGTAAATCATACAGGAAGATATTGCCCATCTCTCTCTTGTGGACCAACTGTTAAATTCCAACCACCAGAAAGGGACCACTTGTAGGTTAGTAGCACCACCTCCTATGGACAAGTCTCAGAACTCCCCTACCTCAGATACAGTAAATCAGAATCCGTATCTTAACAAGCTCTTCCGGTGATAAGGTAGAAAGGCAAATTATCAGCAAGGAGCTGAATCAGAAAGAATGAGTCTGAAGTCCTGGATTCAATCACACTAATGCCTTGGCTCTGTTTCTTTCTCCTAGTGCTCTTGAGTGGAAAGAACTATTCCAGCCTCCAGTGGCAATATGGAGAGACCCTACGGGAAAAATTTTTAATGTCCCAGGAAGTATCAAAAGAAGATGGAGGGAATACATGGAGTCACTGCTTCAAAAACAACTGATCGACATGGAAATATTTCATAAATTAGTATATTATAAAGAGCCAACAGTGATGAGGGAAGAAGTTCAAGCTGCATCAAAGGCTTTGGCAAAAAATAAGGTCCTAGGAGTTGATGGTCTATCAACTGACATGTTTCAACTAACAGATACAGCCGTGGATGTGCTTCTCTGTCTGTGTCAGAAAATTTGGAAGACAGCTAGCTACATGGCCATATGACTGGAAGAGATCCATATTTGTTCTTATTCCTAAGAAAGGTGATTCAACAGAATATGGAAAATATCAAACAATATTATTAACATCACACGCAAGCAAAATATTGCTGAAGATCATCCAAAAATGGCTAGACCAGTGCATTGACAGAGAACTGTCAGAAGTTCAAGCTGGATTTAGAAGAGGCTGTGGCACTAGGGATATCATTGCTGATGTCAGATGTATCCAGACTGAAAGTGAGAACACCAGAAAAAGGTCTATACTGACTGAAAGTGAGAACACCAGAAAAAGGTCTAGTTGTATTTTCTTGACTATGCAATGGCATTTGACTGTGTGGATCATGACAATCTATGGCTAACATCAAGAAGAACTGGAGTATGCACACCCATGTTTATTGCAGCTTTGTTCACAGTAGCAAGGAGTTGGAAACAACCTAAGTGCCCATCAACAAACGAATGGATAGGGAAGCTGTGGTATATTCACATAATGGAATACTTTGCTGCACTGAAAAACAAGGAACTCATGCAATATTATTCAAAATGTTTGACTCTGGAGAACACTATGCTGAGTGAAATATCCCAGTCACAAAAAGACAAATATTGCATGGTGCCACTGTTGTAGAACGGGACTTACCTTGGGGCTGGGGAGAGACTGAGTAAGATGGGTTCAATAATGTATACTGCACTGAAACAGAGGAGGGAGAAAACTGTTTAAAAGAGATATGTGTTTAGGTATTTCTGTCATGACAGGAGTCTAGAGCGATGGCTACATGGTGGAGTGGACCTGGGGGAGGGTTTGTAAAACAATGAAAGAAATTTACTTTTTCAAGAGGGGTAGTATTCTGGTGGGGAGCCTTGGGAGGGGACAAATGTGCAACAATGAATGAATGGAAATCCAAAGCCTCTGTAAATTTTTACTGAAATTAATAACAAATTTAAATTTAAGAAAAAAGAATTAAGTTAGAGTAAGGATGGCAATATAACTGCTCATGCTAATAACTCTATATCGTGGCACGGAGGAGGAATAGTGGAAATGTACCCACATTTACAATATTCTTCTTAACAAAACCATTTATGGAAAATAGGAACTGCATTGGAACATGTATTTCTGGATTGGAAATGATCATATTATTAATATTTCTAGCCTTAAGCGTAAAAGATTATAATGTTCAAAATTATTTGTTATTTTTCCCTCTTTTAACAACTGGGATCTAGAGGGAAGAGAAAAGACCAGAGAATGGCCAAAATTATTGGGGCAGCTATTGCTGCCAGTTTAGGGCCTGTGTCAGGAAAAGGAAGTCGTAATTATAAACAGTACCACCCAAAGGTAATAAAAGTGGTCAGAATTGCTTCCACTGTGGAAAGCTGGGCCACTTCAGTAGACAGCGTCACAGATGAGAGCCACAAATAGGCAAGGGAGTAGAGAGGAAGCTCCCACTCACTTGCTTTAAGTGTGGATCTGAAGGACACTTGGCCAAGGGTGGCCCACATCAGGTCCTTGTGGCTGACAGGAATGACAGTCCCCAGCTCCCAGCTGGAAACAAAGGAGAATGCTTCAACGATTTAGACCCTCCCAGAAGAGCTGTGGGTGAGCATGAACATTATTGGTAAGTATATTCGTTTTCTCCTGGATACAAGAACCTACTATTTGGTCCTAAAAGCCTTCTGAGGTCCCAACTCTTCTCACTATTTCTTAGTTGTTGGAATGGACGGAAAACCTCATAAGCAGTTCCTTACTTCACCTCTGCCTTGCATGCGGACTTCCGAGTTGTAAAACAACTCTGTGGTAGATGGAATTTGCTCCAGGACTTAAGAACAATAAATGACATAGTTGAGCCTCTATATCTTGTGGTTCCTAACCTTTATACTATAATAGACAAAGTGCTAGTCAATAGGCCTTTTATTGTAAGAACTACCTTCACTCTGTAACTTGATTTTTGCCACTATTAGAGCCTCTACTTGGAATACTATTGCTTTTTAATTTTTGACTCATGCACTTTTAACTCCTTAGTTAAATTTGTGTCTTCTAGGCTGCAACACTTCCCTGATACATCTTCAAGTATATGAACATGTACGGCTAAGCACAATTGATAACAGTACATCTAAATTCCAAAATCAATCTCCATAATAGTCTATGTGTTTCCTACTGCCAAAGGGGCCCTTTAGAGTAGTGAGAGAAGATCTTCACCCTGAAACCCACAGCTTCCTTTTCAGCAGGAAGTAGCTAAGAGAATACACCATCCCCTTTTCCTTATGAATCAGGGTGAAGTCTCTCTCAGGGAGGAGTGATAGGAAATGGCAAAGGACACACTGACAAAGGAGATTAATCAGAACTGGCTTTGACAAGCACTATGGCAATTGGACTATTAAAACAGACTTTCAAGGGGGGAAAAAAAAGAAGAATGAACTGGGGAGGAGGGTAGAGAAAATAGTACAACAGTGAATGAATGAAAACCCAAAATCTCTGTAAATGTTCATTACAATGAATAAAATTTAATAAAAAACCAAAAGTGAGTGAAAAATCAAAAAAGTAAATAAAAACAAAAGATTTGAAATGAAAAAAAAAAAAAGAACTGGAGTGCCAAAAAACTTAATTATGCTTATATGAATTCTATATCTAGATCAACAGGCTGTGGTCCTAACAGAGCAAGGCAACACTGCATAGTTTACAATGACTTAAGGCATACACTTTTTTAATTTTCAAAATTATGGGGCTGCAATTTTTCTCTATACCTGTTCAATGTGTATGCCTTGTAAACCATCTGAGAAGATGGACTCTATGAAGAATGTGGCAGCAGGATTAGAGAAAGACTCATCAACTACCTGCATTATGCAGATGATACAACCTTGCTTGCTGAAAGTGAGGAGGACTTGAAGCACTTGCTGCAGAAAATCACAGACTACAGCCTTCAATACAGTCTCATTCAAAACATAGTCTTTCCAAGTCGCTTACTATGCATCTGAGAGCTGGACAATTAATAAGGATGAGAGAAGAACTGATGCCATTGAGTTATATTGTTGGAGAAAGTACTGAATATTTCATGGACCACCAAAAGAACAGATGTGTTTTGGAGAAAGTGCAGCCAGAGTACTCCTTAAAGGCAAGAATGGAGAAGCTTCATCTCACATACTATTGTTCAGACGGGCTAGTCCTTGAAGGAGAGGAAGACTCTCAATACGGATAGATTGACCCAGTGACTGCAGCAACAGGCTCAAGTATGACAGAAGTGATGAGGATGGCGCAGGATAAGAAAGGGATCAGATCTGTTGATCATCGGGTCACTATGAGTTATGCTCGGCTCAACAACGCATTAATAACAACAGGGCTCTTTTTCCAACTCATCTCAGTCTTGTATTTCTTCCTTTCTTCTGTCAGTCCAAGTGATTTCATGGACTCCTTGAGGTTCCTAACTGACATATTTTTCCCCATAAATGAGTTCCAGATTAATACTAGAGTAAGCCTAGATTCCCAGCTACTCTCTCCTTCTATCTTAGTATTTATGTAAAGGTTCCTGCTATGATTTTGGTCATTTAAACAAAAAAAAATCTCAGAGCCCTAGGTAGTTTCTCCTAAGCCTCAGTTCCCATCACATCCAAGAACACAGATTTCTTCCATATTCATCTTATGCCAGGCTATGACTATGATGTGCCTAGGAATGACTTCCTTGAATTTATCCTGGGTACGGTTAAGTCTGAGCTTCTGGGATCCACAAACTTAGATTCTTTTTATTAAATTTGGAAAATTCTTTTATTTCCCAAAAAAGTTTTTTTTTTATCTGTCCCCTTCATCCTGGGGCTCTATTTTCTCCCCAAGTATTTTTCTCTCTAGTCTTCATATTTCAAAATTTCTACTATCTTCACATTCACTGAATATTCTGTCACTTTATAGCACTAAAAGGTGAAAGATAATACAGGTAAGCATCATTCCTTAAAGTAACCAACCATATAAGGTCAAAGGGCAGCATCTGCCAAGAATAAAGCTGAGAAGGCAGGAAGGAGTAGGGTAGGTAGATTCATGGAAACAAAAATCATAGGCAGGGAGAAAAGTGGGATTACATTGTTGTTGTTATTGTTGTTAGTCTTCAGACAGACATCACTGTTTTTAGCAAACTTTCTAAGTGCAACTTTTCTTTTGGTTTCCTGGCTGCTGATGCCAAGGGTAATTGTGGATCAAAGCAAGATGAAATCACTGACAATTTCTATCCTCCATATATCCTGATACTGCCTATTGGCTTGGTGGTCAGGATTTTTGTTTTCTTGGTGTTGAGATGTAACCAATATTGAAGGCTGGAATCTGCAGAAGGCTCTTCTGCAGCAAGTGTTACATTAATGAATTAATTTATTTTAAACAAAATTTGTACAAATGGTTGTATGGAAAACCAATTTGCTTTGACAAATTACACTGAAATAACAACTTTTCCATAAAGACATATAAAGGAACTCTATAGATCATTGTAAGAAATCCACGTTTCTGCCTTGTTTTTAACCATGTTACCATTTAAGATGTTCATTCATATTTTCCTCCAACATGGACTCTTGCTCCGATTGTTGTTGTTAGGTGCCATCGAGTTGAGTACAACTCCTAGTGATCACACAGATCTGAACTCTGTCCTACCCTGGACCAATCTCGCAATCTCTGGCACACTTGAGCCCACTGCTACAGTCAGCGTCATTCCACTTGATTGAGGATCTTCCTCTCCTTCACTATTCCTCTACCTTTCCAAGCATGATGTCCTTATCCAAAGAACAGCCTCTTTTAGCAACAAGCTCTAAGTATGAATGATGAAGCTTCACCACACCGCTTCCAAGGGACACTCTGGCTGAACCTTCTTCAAGACATATCTTTCTGTACTTTTAGCAGTCTATGGGATATTCAGTATTCTTCCCCAACATCGCAGTTCAAAGCCATCAATTTTTCTTCTGTCATCCTTGTTCACCCAGCTTCAAGCAACATAGCAAATGACTGAAAAACACCATGGTCTGTCTGAATCAGGCATTCCTTAGTGCTCAAACTAATATTACTGCTCCGCAGTAATTGGAGAGGTCCCTGACTGTAGACTTTCCCAGTGTAATATGTCTTTTGATCTCCTGACTACTGTTCTACTGCATTAATTATGAATCCAACCAAGTAAGATGAAGTAATTGACAGACTCAAACTTTTTCCCATTTATCATGATGTTTTCTATCACTCCAGGGACAAGGATTTTTGTGCTCTTGAAATTGAGATACAATTCCTATTGAAGGCTGCAGTGTTTAACCTTCTGCAGAAAATGCTTTTAAATTCTCCCTGGCAACAAGCAAGCTGTGTCATATGCAAAACAAAGGTTATTGATGAGTCTTCCTCTAATCCTGATGCTATATTCTTCTTCATAGAGTCCAGCTTTTCCAATAATTTTCTCAGCATACAGATTAAATAGATATTGAGAAAGGATACAACCCTGATGCACATCTTTCCTCATTGTAAACCATGTAGTGTTCCTTTGCTCTGTTCAGACAATAGCCTCTGGGTTTAAATTCAGATTTTATATGAGAACAATTAAAGTGTTCTCAGATTCCCATTCTTCTCAATGTTAGCCATAATTTGTTATGATCCACACAAATGCCTTTGCACAGTCAATAAAGCACAAATAGACATTCTTCTGGTATTCTTTGCTTTCAGCCAGGATCCATCAGACATTAGCAATGATATCCCTGGTGTCATGGCCTCTTCTGAATCCAGCTTGAATTTCTGTCAGGATTCTGTTTATGTGCTTTTGGGCTTACATGTAGAATCATCTACTTGTCTCTGTCATCTTCACACAGAAGCTCCAATCCTTCAAATTCTGCCAGGCCTTGCTGACAGCTCATAGGCTTACAAGTAAAAAGAATCTTCCTGCTCCCATCTGTTACTGTAAGGTAACATCAAATCAAGTATAATTCACTGCAGTCCTATGAACAATGGGTCTGAACCCCATTCTTTCCTGCACCATCCTCACACTTCCTGCACACTAGAGCCCATTGTGGCAGTCTCCATTCCAATCCACCTGGTTGAGAGTCTTCTTCTCCTTCAAGTCTCTGCCTTTCCAAGCACCATATCCCTTGCCAAAGAATATCACCCATCTGTCTATGGATGTATTCTGGTGGTACTTCTGCTCACTACTGAACCAGTGTAACACTGGACAGTAAAAATTACATAGTATATATCTCTTGGTTAACAATGAAAGATAAGTTGTTGCAGTTATATGCCATAGAATTGGAAGTGACCCATTAGCTGCCCCTCCTCCTCCCATGTGGAGAAGATGAAAAAGCAAGAGTCCATGTTGGAGGAAAATATGAATGAACATCTTAAATGGTAACATGGTTAAAAACAAGGCAGAAACATGTGAATTTCACCTTTGAAATGCCTCTAAACAGCACTCAGGCTGCACTTCCTTCAGACAATTTGTTCTTTTGACAGGGCATGAGATATTCAATATTCTTCCTCAACATCACAATTCAAAAGCATTAGGTTTTTTTCCCCATCATCTTTATTCCTTTTCCAACATTTAGATGTATAGAAAGCAACTGAAAATATCAAGGCTTAGATCAGATGCACCTTAGTCTTCAAACTGACATCCTTGCTGTTTAGAACTTTGGAGCAGTCCTTGACAACAGATTTCCCCTATGCAATATGTCTTTTGATTCGTGACTGTTGGTGCCATGGGTGTTGATTGTGAATTCAGGTCAATGGAAACTTTGATCTTTTCTTCTATCATGATGTTGCCTATTGATTGAGTAGTGAGGAATTTTGTTTTCTTGATGTTGAGATGTAACCCATATTGAAGGCTCTAGTCTTTGATCTTCTATAGTATGTACTTCGAGTCTTTTTCACTTTCTGCAAGCAAAGTTATATCATCTATCTACATGATGTAGGTTGTTAAAGAATTTTCTTCCAATCTTGATGCCACATTCTTCCTCATATAGTCCAGCTTTTCAAATGATTAGCTAAGCAAACAGAAATAATGAATAGGTATGGAGAAAGGATAAAACACACCTTTCTGATTTTAAACCATGAAGTGTTTCCTTGTTCTGTTTGGACAACTCTTTTCCATTGGTCCATATATCTCATTCTTAATGTCATGTTTGAATCTACAAAATCTTTGCAAATCAAGCTATTTATGCTTCAGAAACACAGCATTAACATAAAAATTCAATCTTTATGTGTCTTTCTGTCAGAATGAAAACTCAAAGGGAAATGATAACTCTCTCACAGGATGGGATAGACACAGCAGTGTCTTGAAGACCTCACATAGAAAAATCAATGTAAATTCTAATAATTCCCAAACTTACTTTTAGTTTAAATTATTACTATATGCAATAGGATATACCTTATTGAATATCCAATTAGCAATTTACTAAGTGATTGCTAATTTGCGTGAATCCATTTATCTTGTGAGTTTATAAAAATTATTTGTTTCATAATGGGCATAGGAATACATGAAAATTACAGATCCAAAGAATTACCAAGTAAAAAAATATTTTGTTTAGTAACAACAAAATAATCAGAAAGCTGACAATAACTAAGGATGATAGAAGAATTAATGCCTTTGAGCTGTGGAGCTGAAAAAGAATATTGAATATACCATGGACTGTGAGGAGAACAAACAAGTTCATCTTGGAGAGGGTAAAACTAGGCTGCTCCTTGGAGGCAAGGATTCTGAAGCTATGTCTGACCTACTTCGGATATGTTGCAAGGTGGGATCAGTCCTTGGAGAAGGAAATCATGCTTGGGAGGGTGGAGGGACAGTGCAAGAGAAGAAGGCCGTCGATGAGATGGATTGATTCAGTGACTGGGGTAAGGGGGGTAAGTATATCAGAGACAATAAGACTGGCACAGTATAGAACAGGGTTTCGGGCTGTTGTACATAGAGTTGCTATGAGTCACAGCCGACTTGATGGCAAATAACATCAACGACAATTGTTTAGCAAACCTTAGCATAGCTATCATTGTTAAATCTATTTTAAAAAATCTCATGGATGAATTCCTGAAACTAAAGCCCTGAGACAGATAATCTTTAAACAAAAAAAAGTCACCTGAAAACAAACAAAAAACCCCAAAAAATGTCACCCCAAATTTTCTTAAAATCAAGTGACAGTGTGGCTTAACTAGTAAAGAATGTCTCTCTTGGTTTTTAGATATTGATCTTGTATCCTGCCATTCTAATAAATTGGTCTACTAGTTCTAACAGGGTTTTTTGTGAGTCCTTGGGGTTTTTTGTGTACACTATCATATCATCTGCATATAGTGAGAGTTGAACCATCTCTTTGCCAATCTGGATGCCTTTTATTTCCTTTTCTTGTTGTTTTGTCCTAGCAAGTACTTCCAGTACAATACTGGATAGAAGTGGTGACAGAGGACATTCTTGTCTGGTCCCCGTTTGTAAGGAAAACACTTTTATTGATATTGGCTCTTGGTTTTGCATATATGCTTTTCACTATGTTGAGGAAACTCCCTTTTAATTTTGCTGAGTGTCTTAATCAGAAGAAGTGTTGGATTTTGTCAAATGCCATTTCTGCATCAGTTGCCAAGATCATAAAATCAGTGAGATTCCTCTACAGTAACAAAGAGAACTCAGAGAAGGAATCCTAGAAAGCAATACCATTAATAATATCCAACCACAAATTGAGATATTTGGGAGTGAACCTAACTAGAGGTACAAAAAACTTGTACAGAGAAAACTGCAGAACATTTCTGTGAGACACAATGTTGTTGTTATGTGCCATCATGTTGCTTGCAACTCTTAGTGGCCCTGTGTACAACAGCTCTGAAGTCTACCCTGTCCTGAGACAGACTCACTGACTCCGACACACTTAGCTCCAGTTACTGTATCAATCCGTCTCATTCAGGGTCTTCTTGTCCTGTGCTTTTCCTCCACCCTTCTGAGTATGAAGTCTTTCTCCAAAGACTACTCTCTTCTGGCCATGTACCCAAAATATGTGAGACAGAGCTTTAAAATCCTAACCTCCAAGGAGAACCTTGGTTTCATTCTCTCCAAGTCAGACCTATTTGTTTTCATGGTGGTCCATGTTCAAGACTCTCCTCCAGCACCACAACCCAAAGGCATCAATTCGTCTGTTGCCATCTTTAGTCACTGTTCAGCTCTCTGATGCATAGCAAGTAATTCTGAAGATTATGTGCTGGATCAGTCAGACTTTAGTCTCTAGGCTGACACTGTTGCTTCTCAGTACCCTGGAGAGGTCCTTGAAAACAGATTTTTCCAGAGCAATTTGCCTTGATTTCCTGACTGCTGGCGCTAAGAGTGTTCATTATTGAGCCGAGAAAGCTGTAATTGTTAACAACCTCAATCTCTTCTCCATCCATTGTGGTCCTGCAAATTGGCCCAGTTGTGAGACTCTCTGTCTTCTTGATGTTAAGCTTCAATCTATATTGAAAACAACAGTCCTTGACCTTCTCTTCAGCAAATGCTTCAGGTCCTCCTCAGTTTCAGCAAGCAACGTTGTGTCATCTGCATATTATAGGTTGTTGATGAGTCTTTCTCCAATCCTGATGCTACATTCCTCTTCATAAAGCTAGCCTCCTGAATGATCTGTTCTGCATATAGATTTGAAAAGGCATGGAGACAGGATGCATCTCTGATACACTCCTTTCCTGATTTTGAACAATGCAGTAATTCTTTGCTCAGTTCTGAGGACTGGTTTCTGGCCTGAGTATAGCTTTCGCATAAGCACAATCAAATGTTCTGGGATTCCCATTCTCCTCAGGATTATAAAAGACCAAAATAAATGGGAAAATGTGCTTTGTTCATGAATAGGAAGACTCAATATTGTGAAAAAAATAATCATACCAAACTTAATCTACATGTTCAACACAATCATACCAAATTAATTTCTCAAGGAGATTGAAAGGGAAATTGTCACGTTTATTTGGAGAGGAAAGAGACCCTCAAATAAGCAAAGCAGCTCTGAAAACCAAAAATGAAGTGGGAGGCATAGCACTCCCTGACCTCAAAACCTACTACATAGCAGTAGTAACCAAAACAGTATGGTACTGATAAAATGACAGGCACATAAACTAATGGAACAGAATCAAGAACCCAAAATCTATCTACAGTCAACTGATATTTGACAAGGAAATAAACCTATCATATGGGGAAATGACAACCTCTTCAACAAATGGTAGTAGCCAGATTGGACTGCTACATACAGAAAGCTGAAACAGGATCCACATTCATACCATACACAAAAATAAACTCAAGGTGGATAAGAGACCTTGGAGTAAAGCCCCAAATCTTGGGATCAAGCTTAAAAGGCCTAGTTTATAGTATAAAGAGACTAACAAAACAGACAGAAATGCACAATCTGGAGAGGATAAAATTGATGAATGGGACTTTTTAAAGATTAAATCTCTGTGCTCTTCAAAAACTTTTTCTTAAGGTGAAAATAAAACCTACCAAGTGGGAACAAACACGTGGCAATACTATCTCAGACAACAGTCTCATAACAAAAGTTTATAGAATACTCCTGGGCCTCCAGAAGAAAAAGACTGATAACCCAATTACAAAATCAACAAAAGACATGGAAAGACTTTTCACAGAAGAAGACATTTGATGGAAAACAGAAACATGAAAAAAATGCTCAAAATCCTGCCAATAAGAGAGATGCAAATCAAAACCACAATGACCCCAGAAGCAGTGGCAAAGTTTAGCAGGGCAGCAAGCAATAAATGTTGGAGAGGAAGTGGAGGGTGGGAACTCTCATATACTGGTGATAGGATTGTAAAATGGTACAACCACTTTGGAAGACTGTTTGGCAGTTTCTCAAAAAGTTGAACAAAGAAACTCCATATGACCCAGCTATTCCACTACTAGGAATATTATATCTGAGACACAGAGTTATTCACCATTCCAAGAACATGGAAACAGCCCAAATGTCCAACCACAACTGAACAGATTGAGAAATTGTTGTTAGGTGCTGTCACGTTGAGGATGACTCATAGTGATCCTATGAACAAAAGATCTGAACTTCTATCCTGTGTCATCTTCATACTTCCTGATACACAGACCCTACTAAGGTAGTCACTGTGACAATCTACCTCTCCTTTGCTGGCCCTTCACAGCATCATGTCCCTCTCCAAAGAATAGTCCCTCTTAGCAATAGGCCCAAAGTATGTGACATCAAGCCTCATCATTCTTGCCTCCAAAGAGCACTCCAGCTGCACCCTCTCCAAACATATCTATTTGTTCTTTTGGCCATCCATGAGATGTTCAGTGCTTTTCTTCAACACCACAGTTCAAAGGTGTCAATTCTTTTCCTATCATCCTTATTCACTGCCCAGCTCTCAGATGCATAGCAAAAGATTGAAAAGACCATGGCCTGAATCAGATGCCCCTTAGTCCTCAAAGTGACATCACTACTCCTCAATAATTTGGAGAGGTCCCTAACTGTAGCTTCCCAGTGCAATGGGTTTCCTTATTTCCTGACTGTTGGTACTAAGGGTTTTAACTGTGGACCCAAACAAGATGAAACTGTTGAAAATCTCAATCTCTTTTCCATCTATCATCATTTTGCCTATGCATCCAGTGGTAACAATTTTTGTTTTCTTGACAATGAGATGCAATTCATACCAAAGGCTGAATTTCTAGATCTTCTGCAACAAGTACTTCAAGTCCTCCTCACTTTCAGTAAGCAGGCTTTTGTCATCTGCATAACACAGGTTATTGATGAGTCTCCCTCCAATCTTGACACCACACTCCTCTTAATACAGTCCAGCTTCTTGGATAATTTGCTCAACATACAGATTGAATAGTCTGGAGAGAGAATGCAACCTTGATGCACTCCCTTCTCAATTTGAAACCATGCAGTGCCCCCCCCTGCTTTGTTCACACAACAGCCTCCTGGTCCAGGTATAGGTTCCACATGAGCACAATTAAGTGCTCTGTGATTCCCATTCTCAGTGTCAGCCACAACTTGTTATGATCCACACAATCAAATGCCTTTGCATAATCAATAAAACATAAAGAGATGATTTAAAAAAATACTACATAATTTGGGAAAGACTGGAGAGTATTATGCTGAATAAACTAACTCAATCTCATATACTCAAATACTGCATAAGACTATTATTGTAAAAATGGAAGGATAACTAGTAAAACATGTATGCGAACCCAAGGGGTGAAGGAATGAGAGCAGAGGGGTGAGGATGTATACTGGTGAAATCACAAGGTTGCAGAGTTTGGTGAGTGGAGGGGACAGGGTAAAAGCAAATGGAAAGATTCCAGGTGATAAGACAGAGTAATGATGGGCAAGTTCCAATGGTAATTAATTTTATAAAACATAATGCATGAGAATGAGTGTGTGAAAACAAATTTGAATGAGAAGGATGTGAAACAAAATGTATATGAATTTTGTAAGCAAAACCAATAAAGTAAATGAAAAAAATAGATGCTAGTAAATGAAATTGATAAGCAAAACAAATAAAAAGAATGTCTGCCTTGAATATGTGCTCTTTTAAGAGCTGTCAATATGGATAAAACTGACATCACTCAAAAGATTTGCTAAGAAACTTAGAAGGTAGTAAATCTGTGGAATGCTCAGAATGCACTGCCATTAGTTGGAATCTACTCGTAGCAGACCTTCCAACAGGTTTTCAGCAGCTGTAAAATGCATGGGAGGAGATTGCTCATCTTCTGCCCTCTGAGCCCAAGGTGGATTAACAGAGGAACTGCTCTAGAGTTAGCAACACAATTCTCTATTATGTACCATCACGTCGACTCCGATTCATAGCAACCGTGTACACAATTGCTCTGAACCCTGCTCTATCCTGAGCCAATCTCACTGCCTCTGACACACTTAACCCATCATTACCCAGTTCCTGATGTCGATCCATCTTTTCCAGGGTCTCCTTCTCCTCCACTGTCCCTCCATCCTTCCCAGTATGATGTCTTTCTCCAAGGACTCGTGTCTCCTAGCAACATGCCACCACTAGAGCTCCCTTTATGTTTATAGAGGAGGAACAACTCAGAAAAGGACTGTGAGAATGATGGCACAAATCAAGGTCACTGTATTATACATGGAGAAAATACTGAATTGGTGTATGCTCTGGTGTACATTTTCAACAGGAAAAAAGAAAAATTATTAAAAGTCATCTTCAATTAGAAAAAAATCAATCAAATATTTTTTAAAAGTTTAACAGCCAAAAAAAAAAAAAGACAAGTTTAACAGCCATATTAATTAGTTAATTAGGTGGTCTAGATGTTTTTTCCTCAGTGTACACCAATCACTTCATCATGTAAGTCTCCTGTTTAGAGAATAATTCCCAATCATTATTTAGAGTTGTGATTCATTTATGACTAAAACCAAGGGGAATAGTTTACCAACTCAAAATGGATCATGGACCTAGGACTAAAACCAAAGACCATACATTTCATTAAAAATAAAGCTTGGAAGAACTCTAGAAGTCCTAATCCACAACATAAACAGTTTTCCAAGCATCCTGAAAAATCTACAACCAGGAAAGGATAAAATAGATAAATGGGACCTTCTAAGAATCAAATCCCTATGCACATCCAAAATCTTCTCCAACAGAGTAAAAAGGATGGCCACAGATTGGGAAAAAATATTTGGTAATGATATGTCAGATAAGGGACTTATATCTAGAATTTATAAAATACTCAAGCACAACAACAAGGTAAAGGTAAATAACCCAATTGAAAAATAGGCACAGGAAATGAACAGACACTTCACTAAAGAAGACATTCAGATGGTCAACAAATACATGAAGAAATGCTAAAAATTCCTAGCTCTTTGAGAGATGCAATTCAAAACAACTGTGAGATAGCATCTTACCCCAGCAAGAATAGCAAAATTGAACAAAACAGCAAACAACAAATGCTGGCGAAGTTGAGGAGAAACTGGAACCCTTATTCGCCATTGGTGGCAGTGTAAAATGGTGCAACCACTATGGAAAGCTATATGGTGCATTCTCAAAAAGTTACAAATAGAAATACCATTTGATCCAGCAATTCCTCTACTGGTAATATACCCTAAAGAAACCAGAACTGCCACCCAGGCAGATATATGCACACCCATGTTTATTGCAGCTTTATTCACAACAGCAAAGGGTTGGAAACAACCTAAGTGCCCATCAACAAATGAATGAATAGAGAAGCTGTGGTATAGTCATACAATGGAATACTATGCTGCATTGAAAAACAAGGAACTCATGCAATATTATTCAAAATTGGCGACCCTGGAAGACATTATGCTGAGTGAAGTATCTCAGTCACAAAAGGACAAATACTGCCTAGTGCCACTGTTGTAGAACGGGACTGACATCAGGTTTGGGATGGACTGAAAAAAATTGGATGAATTATGTAGACTGCATTGAAATAGATGTGGGAGAGAACAGTTTAAAAGCAATATATGATTGAGTATTATGGTTATGACAAGAGTCCAGAATGAAGGTTGCGTAGTGGAGGGTACTTGGGGCAGGGGAGGGGGAGGAGACTGTATACCAATGAAGGAATTTTTCTTTTAATTTTCAAAGAGAAGCGTGAACTAGGGGGGAGGGGTGGGCAGGGAGAAAAACACAACAATGAATGAATGGAAATCCAAAATCTGTAAATGTTCATTTAAAATAATAAAATAAAATTTAAAAAAACAATTAGAAAGAAAGATTTTCAAAAGTTAGTGAATTCTTTTCAATCTATACTTTTAAATAATTGTGTAAATAAATGACATATTTATTCCAAGTGCTGAAACAAATATATTAGTCATTGTTAGAGTAGAAATGATCCTTTTAAAAATATGAAGAATTGCGCCTATTACTATATTTCAACCTCAAAAACCATTTTACTCTCGAGACAGAGAACATATTGAAGGTATTTCACTAACATGTACTGGCAAAGTTGCCTTTCCCTTGAGACTGTCTTGAATCTCTGAGCATTTCTTCCCCATTATGAGCCAGACACATGTTTAAACCATTTCACTTAGAGCACAGCATATTCACAGAGAACAAAAGCAAGTTTTCTCTCTCAGAGAAGCATCAGGCTCTGCAGTCTGAGAACCCATGGCTTGCACGGTGCAGTCACTACAACCACATGCTGCACCATCTAACATGCTGCCCTTGCTCTGCTTTGGAAACAGGAACGGGGAGAGAGGATTCAGCTCCACAGTTTGTCTTTATAAGAAAACTCATCCTACCAAGGGAGAAGGTAGATGCTCTCAGACCCAGCTTTCCTTTATTCTTCCTGAGTCCTCAGCCTAGAAATGACTGTAGCTATTCTAAAGGACTATAGCCTTCAAATTTCTAATTTACCCTTTTATGAGCATGTCTTTAAAAGTCTTCCCTCACCTCTTTCAAAAGAATAAAACACAAAGTTTTGTTTTTATTGAGATTTTAATGACAGTTTATAGAGAACTTGGATTTCCATTCTTTAATTGCTGCACATTTTCCTCCCTGTCCCCCTCCCCCTTTTCGCTTTTTTCTTTGGAAAAAAAAATTTCATTGGTATACAGACAACCGCCCCCTCAGTCCACTTTACTATGCAGCTCTTATTCTGGACTCTTGTCATGCCAATAATACCTAATAATATATTCCTTTTACACAGTTCTCTTCCTCATCTGTTTCAATCCCCTCTTTTCTTAGTTTTCCCCATCCCCATGTCAGTCCTGTTTTATAACAGTGGCATTACGTAGTATTTGTTTTTTTTGTGACTGAGCTATTTCACTCAGCATAATGTCCTCCATGGTCACCCATTTTGTATTAAAAAAAAAGATAGGACAAATTAGGTAACTTCTCTGTAAATGTTCATTAAAATAAAATTTTATTTTTAAAAAAAGAATGAATCTACAGCAACACAGGATCTCTTTTGCTATCAAATAAACATACACTTGTAAAACACAGACACACAACACAGAAAGTTTATCATCAATTTTTTCTTAATATGTAGTCTTTTCCTTGTAAGATACAAATTATAATAGGTAGTTACTGAAAATGAATCTGTGTAGTCTAACCCTGGACTTAACTCTGTTTTTCTTTAATGAGCAAAATTTCAGAAAAATGAAATCAGGTAAGAATTTATTTGTGTACATCTTACCGTTTGAACTGATAATGTACCTCAATAGTGAGATCTAATTCCAGTACCCTTCTTCCTAATTCTGTGGAGCCATAAGAAGTAGGGTCAGTGGTGTATGTTGGAATCTTAAACCCAACTGCAGATGTCTTACATTCTTTCTCAGATTTAACTGCATCCCACAGTTGGCACAGCAAAGCAAATAGAGGACCAGGACATTGTAGGGAGGATTCAATACGATTGAATGGCTAGATAAAATGACTTTGGAGGTGTCTGCCAAGACTAAAGATCGTCTCTTTGGCTTAAGAGCTGACTGGGAATGTGAGCAGGGCAAGACAGAGAATGAGATTTTAGGGCTAATTTTGGCATTAGATTCATAGTGTTCCTTGAAAGAACCTGACCTATTCTCTACTAACCTCTTCGTGCATCACTTCTGCCCTGCCTGTTCCCTGTGTTAGCTAAACTGGCTGCCTCATTTGGACAGGGTATTGGCAGAGGTCAGCCTATTTTGAAAATTAGCACAGACAGATCAGCAATGGTTTTGATGCTGGGAAGGTAAAGGGCCAAGGAGATTCCTGAACTGCATCAGCTCTGGTGATTAATGTTCTTATTCCTTGATGCTAATCACCACTGTTGGCATCCAAACTCCATCAGCCCTGATTCTTGGCCAAATAGGAGAGATAAAAGCTATTCATCCTTTAATATATACTGAGAGTGTACCAAGGACATAAACCAAAAGCAGCTCCAAACCAATGGTTTCATCTGAAATCCATACAGCATGAAACACAGAAAGAGAAAGAAAATGCTACATATTAACTCCTCAAGACTTTTTTTCAGGACAGTTTTCAATCTAAGGATATATAAACCTATGCACTAAAAATTAATAATAGATAAAGGTCAAACTACTCAGTGGATTTCCATATCTTGAGTACTTACAGCCAAAGAAGAAAGCTAATGAATAAAAAGTTGACAGGGAACAATATACACATCTATGCATATGCATCAACTGAAAGATTATATTTTTTCTGCCCAGACATTATGCAAACACACCTGGCTACCTGTCATTATTTTTAAGACACAAATAACAAACTGCTGTTGCAAATAGTTACTTGTGAATATAGTTATTGGTTGAGAAAACAATTTTCTGCAGGTGTAAAAATTTCATTTCTCAATAAGGAAAATTCAGGTATAGACCATTTACTCATTAAGCCTTTAGAATCAGTTTGGCTTGCTTTGTTTGAATAGGATTCTTTCATTTTTTTGGTCCATAAAAGTTTAACCCTAATGCAAGTGGTTCTCAAACTTTTTGATTTCAGGACCACTTTATTGTTAGGTGCCATCAAATTGGTGCCAACTCATAGCAACCTTATGCACAACAGAAGAAAATATTGCCTGGTCTTATACCATCTTCATACCATTGTTACTGGAGCCCTCCTAGGAACTTTATCAATCCATCTCATCCTCTTTCTGTTAATTCTGTGCTTTACCAAACATAAAGGTCCAAAGTAGGTGAGTAAAGTATTGCCATCCTCAGCATTCTGGCTGTACTTTCTCTAAGACAGATTTGTTGGTTCTTGGTAATTTGTGGTATATTCTATATTCTTTTCCAATACCATAATTCAAATGCATCAATTCTTTGGTCTTGTTTAGTCACTGTCCAGCTTTTGTGCAGATTTAAAACTACTGAAAATAACATGGCATGGAGCAGAAGGATGTTACTCCTCAAAGGAGTATCTCTAGATTTTAAAATGTTAAAGAGGTCATTTGTAGCAAATTTGCCCAATGAGACACATTATTTGATTTCTTGACTGTTGCTTCTTTAAACATTGACTGTGGAGCCAAGTGAAAAAAAAAATCATTGACATCTTCAATATTTTCTCCTTTTCTTAGGATGTTGAGTATGATACAGCTGTAAAGATTTTTGTCTTTCTGCTGAGGTGTAATCCATGCTGGAGGCAATAGTCTCTTTCTCAGCAAGCACTTCAAGTCTTCTTCATCAAGGTTAGCTCATCTGCACATCACAGGTTGTTAAGAAGGCTTCCTCTAATTCTACAGCCTGGTTCTTCAGATAGTTTAGCTTTTCAGATTTTTTTGTTCTGCATATGGATTGATAAGTATGGTGAAAAGATAATAGTCCTAACAAATATAACTCTTGGTTTTAAACCATAGTATCCGTTTACTCTGTTTGAATGGCTGCTTCTTGGTCTGTGTACAGATAATGCACCAGTGCAATTAAATGTTCTGGAACTCTCATTCTTTGTAATGTTATTCATAATTTATTGTGATCCACACAGTCAAATGCCTTTGTATAGTAAAAACAAACAAAAACAAAAAAAATTTTAAAAATCACCACTTTCTGATCTTCTCCACAGGACACCTGTAATGCTAATTTTGATTTTAAGTCCTCTTCTGAATCCAGCTTGAATTATAGTTTCCGGTTGATGTATCTCTTCAACCACTTTTTAATTATTTCCTCCAAAAATTGTATTAATGATATTAATGATAATGCTAAATAATTTCTGCGTTCTGTTGGTCATAAATATGGATCTTTTTTTGGTTGGTTTGCCAAGTAGTTGTCTTCCTAATTTCATGGCATAGGATGCATCTGTTTGTTGAAAAATCTCGACTTTGTATTCCATCAAGACCTGGAGCCCTGTTTTGTAAAATGTCTTTAGTGTAGTTTGAACTGCTTCTTTTAATACCATTTACTCTTGATCATATACTCTCCTCAAATGGATGAATGCTGATCAATTATTTTTGTTATAATTATGTTGTTGTTGTTATATGCCATCGAGTCACCTGCAACCCATAGCGATCCTACCTATGCACAGCAGTTCTGAACCATGCCCTGTCCTGAGCTAGTCTCACACTAACCCCATTGCCTTAGTTACTGTACAAATCCATCTCATCTGGGGTCTTCCTTTCCTGCACTGTTCCTCCACTCTTCTGAGCAACATGTCATTCTCCAAGGACTGGTTTCTCCTGGTGATGTGCCCAAAGTTAGTTATTTGTTATAATAATTTTGTGTATTCCTTCTATCTTTAATACTTTCTATGTCACTCAATATTTTGTTTATACAATCCTTCAATATTTCTCATTTTGAAGACTGAATTTTTATTCAGTTCTCTCAACTTGTAAAAGTGTGCCAATAAAGGTTACTAGTTTTAAGAATTCTACCATAGCAAGTAACGGATGTTGGAGAGGATGTGGCGAGAAAGGAACTCTTACACATTGCTGATGGGATTATAAAACAGTGCAACTATACTGGAAGGCAGTTTGGTGCTTCCTCAAAAAGCTGGACATAGAAACTGCATATAACCCAGCTATTCCACTACTTGGAATATACCCTGAGAAAATGAGAACTGAGGCACAAACTGAGATTTGTACACCAACGTTTATAGTAGCATTATTCACCATCACAAGAACATGGAAACAGCCCAAATGCCCAACCACAAATGAATAGATTCCACACAATGGAATACTATGCAGCACACAGGAGCATTAACTCTGTAAATTATTACCTAAGTTGGGAAGGACTGGAGAGGATTATGCTGAGTCAACTAACTAACTCAGGCCCACAAGGAAAAATATTGTATAAAATCGTTATTGTAGAATGAGTATGAGGACCCAAGGGGGGGTGGGGAAGAGTGGAAGCAGAGGACTGTGGATGTGTGTGTGTGGGGGGGATTAATCACTGAGTTGTACAATGTGATGGGTGCGGGGGTGAGGAAAATTGTAAGAATTTGTTCAAATTTGTATTCAAATATTGTAAATAAACTAGTAGGGGATAAAAAAAGAATCCTGCCATATTAACATAAGATGTCTTTAACAGAGGAAACTGAGTATGAGGTATATGAAAACTATGTTAATTTCTTAAATTTTCTGTACATCTAAAACTACTAGAAAAATTAAAGTCTATTTTAAAAATAATTCTTACAATGTTAATGACAATGTAGATTCTAAAATGGAATTGTCAAGTCCTTGGAGAAACATATCATGCTTTATGGGGAACAGAATCAACTAAAAAGAGGAAGACCCTCAAAGTGATGAACTGACATAGTGGTTGCAACAATGGGTTTAGGCAGAGACTGTGAGGATGGCACAGGATTGGATGGGTTTGTTCTGTTGTTGCACACAGGGTCTCCATGAGCTGTGGCCAACTCAATAGCAACTAACAACAACATTCAAATTCTTTTGAGAAATTGAGGATTGAGAAATTTTGAGGATTGAGAAATTATGGTATATTCACACAATAGAATACTACGCAGCACACAAGAGCAATGATTTTGTAAATTACTACCTAACTTGAGAGGGACGGGAAAGCATTATGCTGAGTGAACTAACTCAGTCCCACAAGGACAAATACTGTATAAAACCATAATTATAGAATGAGTATGAGGATCCAAGGAGGGTGGGGAAGGGTGGAAGCAGAGGGAGGAGGATGTGCAGGCGGGATGTTTAAGCATGGGGTTGTATAATTTGATGGGTAGGCGGGTGAAAGAAATTGGAAGAATCTGTTCACAAAGTCAATGTATTCAAATTTTGTAAATAAACTAGCCTAGCCTAAAAAAAGAAGAAAAACATTCTTTTTGGTAGTTTTGAAATGTTAATGACAATGTGAACTTGAAAACTATATCAAATTACTTCCTAAAATTTACCCAACATGATATTTAAAACCATATCAGTGTACTTTCTGAATTCTATCCAAATCTGTAGGGAGCTCTGATGGCCTAATGATAAGAGGCTGCACTGCAATCTCAAGGCACATGGTTCAAACCCATCAGCTGCTCTGTGCAAGAAGGATGTGTATTCCCCTTCTGTGTGATTTACTGCCTCTGAAAAACCACTGGAGCATCAGATTAGGGATGGTTCTATCTCAATGGCACACAACAGCAACAACACCATCTGTTGCTCTCTGTTTAACTTGTAGGAGATGATAACTAGACAGAATTTTGGAAGATTTATTGTTGTCGTTAAGTACCATTGAATTTAGTACTACTCATACTGACCCTATGAACAACAGATCTGAATGAACCCTGTCCTATCCTGTGGCATCCTCATCATTTCTGACATACTCAAGCTCACTGCAGCAGTTACAGCATCAACTACCCGTATGGTTGAAGGTCTTCCTCTCTTTTGCCTATCCTCCACCTTTCCAACCATGATTTCCCTTTCCAAGGAAAAATCTGTCCCGTTCAATATAGACTGAAGCTCAACATCAAGAAAACAAAGATTATTACCAATGGGCCAATTGACATCATCATGATGGACAGAGAAGAGATTGAGATTTTGGACAGCTTCAGCTTGCTTGTCTCCACAATCAAAATTCTTAATACCAGCAGCCAGGAAATCAAGAGACAAATTGCATTGGAAAAATTTAATGTCAGGAACCTCTCCAGAGTACTGAAGAGCAATGATGTCAGTCTAAAGACTAAGGTGCACCTGATTCAGATCATGATCTTTGCAATTACTTGCTATGCATCACAGAGCAGGATAATGATTAAGGATGATAGAAAAAGAATCGATGCCCTTGTGCTGTGGTGTTGGAGAAGAGTATTGAGTATAGCACCGACGACTAAGGGAACAAACAGGTCCATCCCGGAGAGGGTGATACCAGGCTGCTTCTCGGAGGCAAGGATTTTGAAGCTTCGTCTGACATGCTTTGGGCATGTTGCTAGGAGGGATCAGTCCTTGGAGAAGGACATAATGCTTGGAAGGGTAGAGAGGCAGTGAAGAAGAGGAAGATGTTGAATGAGATGGATTGATTCAGTGACAGGAGTAATCAGAGTTGGTGTGTAGGAGACAATGACATTGGCTCAAGATAGAGCACAGTTCAGAGCAGTTGTACACAAGGTTGCTATCTTTTGGCAATGCATAGGATATTCAGTGCTCTTCTCCAACACCACAGCTTAAAGGCATAAATTCTTTTTCTGCCATGCCTATTCATTATCTAGCTCTCAGATGAATGGTAAGTTATTGAAAATACAACAGGTTGAATAGGTGCACCTTAAGTCTTCAAACTGATATCATTGTTTCTAAGTAATTTGAAGAGGCTTCTGACTATAGACTTAACCAATGCAATGTGTCTTTTTATCTGCTGACTGCTGGTACTAAGTGTATTGATTATGGATTCAAGTAAGATAAAGTAGTTGACAGTTTTAATCTTTTCTCCCTCTGTCAGGATGTTGCCTACTGGTCCAGTGTTGAGAATTTTTGCTTTATTGATGTTGAAATGTCATCCATATATTGAAAGCTGTAGTTCTTGATCTTCTGCAAAAAGCACTTCAAGTTCTCCTGAAACTTTGAACAAGCAAGGTTATGTCATCAGCATAATGCAGGTTGTTGATGAATCTTTATCCTCCTGATTCCTCTTCATAGAGTACAGTTTCTCCAATTATTTCCTCCCAAAAAACGATTGAATATGTACGGGGAAAGTATAAAACCCTGACACACACTTTTCCTGATTTTAAACCATGTAATATTCCCCCTTTTAAAACCAAAAGAAGAAGGTGTGTGTCAGGGTTGTATTCTCTCTATACATATTTATTCTGTATACTAAGCAAATTATCTGAGAAGTTGGACTCTATGAAAAGGGGTGCAGCATCAAAATTGTAGAGAGACTCATCAATAACCTGCGATGATACAACCCTGCTTACTCAAAGTGAGGAGGACTTGAAGCATTTGTTGCAGAAGATCAAGAACTACAGCCTTCCTTGCAAATGGATAACATCTTAATGTCAAGAAAACAAAGATTTTTATCACTAGGGACCTTTCCAAAGTAATGAGGAGTAGTGATGTCAGTTTGAGGACTAAGGTGTATCTGATTCAAGCCATAGTTTTTCCAATCACTTGTTATGCATCTGAGAGCTGGACAATGAATAAAGATCACAGAAGAATTGATGCCTTTGAGCCATGATGTTGGTGAAGATCACTGAACATTCTATTGATGTAAAAAACAGCAAGTAAATATGTCTTGGAGAGGTTGCAGCTGGAGTGTTCTTTGAAGGCAAGAATGATGAGGCTTCCCCTTACTTACTTTGTGCATGCTGCTAGGAGGTGCTATTCCTTGGAGAAAGATATGACAGTGGGAAGGCAGGAGGGTTGGTGAAGCAGAGGAAGACCCTTGATCAAGCGGATTGACATGGTGACCACCACAATGAACTCTAGTGTATTCAGGATAGGACAGGGTTCAAATCTGTTGTTCATAGGGTTGCAGAGTCGCAACTTGAAGGCACCTAACACAATATTCCCTTGCTGCCCAATTGTCCCAGTGGTAAGAATCTTTATCTTCTGGATATTGAGTTTCAATTCATATTGAAGACTACAATACTTGACCTTCTGCAGCAAACAGAAGTCTATCAAACAGAAACTGAGGTGCTCCTCAGTTTCAGAAAGCAGGGTTGTATTATATGCATAATGGAGGTTGTTGATGTTTTCCTTGATTGAGATTATCAATAATTTCAGCTTGCTAGGCTCCACAATCAACACTCTAGACACCAGAAGTCCAGAAATAAAAATAAAAAAAATGCATTAGGGAAATGTGCTATCAGGGACCTCTCCAAAGTGCTAGAGCGATAATACCAGTCTAGAGACTAAGGTGCATTTGACACAGGCCATGGTCTTTGCAATTAGTTGCTATGCATCAGAGAGCTGGACAATGACTAAAGATGATAGAAGAAGAATCAATGTTTTCTAGTTGTGGTGCTGGAGAAGAGTATTGAACATATCATGGACTGCCAGGAGAATAAACAGGTCTGTCTTGGACAGGGTGAAACCAAGTTTCTCCTTAGTGCAAAGATTTCGAAGTTCTGTCTGACATACTTTGGGCATGTGGCCAGGAGGCACCAGACTTTAGAGAAGAACATCATGCTTGGAAGGGTGGAGGGAAAGTACAGGAGAAGAAGACTTGATAAGATGGGTTGACAGAGTAACTAGGGTAATGGGGGCAGATGTGTTAAAGATAGTCATATTGGCCCAGGATACAGCAGGATTTACAGCTATTGTATATAGATTTGCTGAGTCTCTGGTGACTCGATGGCACATAGCAACATAGAAATGTTCTCTTGCTCTGTTCAGAGAACAGCCTCTTGATCTCTGTTTAGGTTTTACATGAGCACAATTAACTTCTCCATGTTAGCCATAATTTTTAAGGATCCACAAAGTTAAATGTTTTTGTACAGTTAATAAAGCATAAATAGACATTCTTCTGGTATTCTCTGCTTTCAACCAGGATCTATCTGACATCAGCACTGATATCCTTGGTATGGTGGCCTATTCTAACTTCAGCTTCAACTTCTGCCTGTTACCTGTCAAGATATTGTTCTAGCCATATTTGGATGATCTTCAGCAGTATTTTGCTTGTATGTGATATTAAGAATATTGTTTGATAATTCCCACATTCTGCTGGATCACTTTTCTTGGGAATGGGAACAAATACAAATCTCTTCTAGTAAGTTGGCTAGGTAACTGTCTTCCAAATTTCCTGACACTGACTGGTGAGCCAATATAGGGCTGAACCATTATATGAAACATGTCAAAATTGGCATCCCATCGAACCATAGGACCGGATGATATTATTTTCCTCTGCCTTCCCTGTAGCTTGAACATCTTCCTTCATCACAACTGGCTCTTGATCATAGTATACTTCCAGAAATATTTCTACGCTGGCCAATTCTTTTGAGACAGTGACTCTGTATATCTCCTCCGTCTTTTTTTAATGCTTCTTTGAGCATAGCACTTCTCAGTACTGCAGTTTGAGGACTGAATTTGCTTTTCAGTTCTCCAGCTTGAGAAGTGCTGAGCAAGTTCTTCACTTCTTATTCTTCAATTCCAGGTCTCTGAACATTCTGTTATAAAACTTTTCTTTGTTTTCTTGATTTGCCCTTTGAAATCTCAGTTCAGCTCTTTTACTTCAGTATCTCTTCTCTTTTTTTTTAGTTTTTTGACATTCTAGTGAAATTTTCAGAATCTGTTTTGACGTCCATTTAGGATTTTTCTTTCTCCTCTGTCGTTGTAATGACCTGCTCACTTAATGGATGATATCTTTAATGTTACTCTACAACTCATCTAGTCATCAATAACTGGTATCCAAAGCCTCAAACTTATTCTTGAGATGATTTTTAAATTCAGGTGTGATAGACTCAGGATCATATTTTGGTCTTGTGGACTTGCTTTCATTTTCTTCAGCTTCAATTTGAACTTGTACATGAATAATCTATTATCTGTTCCACAGTCAGCACTTGGCCTCATTTTGACTACTGATATTGAGCTTCTCCGAAGATTCCTTCCACAGATGTAGTTTATCTGATTCCTATGCAGCCTACTGAGTGAGGTCCATGTGTAAAGTCGCCATTTGTGGGTTCTTAAAAAAAGTATTTGGAATGAAAAAAATTATCGAGCATAAAAATTCAATGACATTTATTAGGACATATTTATATGGTGATTTATGCAGATCTTCTAAATGTTGACACATTTAATTATATGACATCAAAACACTGCATTTGCTAATACCAATAGTGATCACATCAGGGAAAAAAACCACAATTAAGTATTGGGAAACTATCAAACTCATGATGGTGGAAATTACTTTTCCAAAATTTAATTTTTACTTCTATGCTCTAATTTTATTACTGAGAACCAAAAATGTCATTTATTGTCCTTGTAATGACAGTCTTACTTTGCTCATTAAAAAAAAATAAAAGTGCTTGCCAAACATTTTGAGAAAATGTCTGCCAAGACTGAATAACCATTATCTTCCTCTCAGCTGTTCTTTCAAGGTAAAATGGTGCGCCAAGAGAAAAGTGGCAAGTTCAGCCTACAACTCAAACAACTGCGCATGTGCTTTTCCTCTAGACAATCACTGCATTATGTGTGCAACGGAAGTGTTTTACGTGTGTTTTGTATTTTATCACAAAGAATATACAACTTTTCTCAAGATAAAACAAAATTTCTAACATGTACTACTTTGCCAAGAGCATTACTAAGTGGAAATGACCTTAAAAGTTACATATATAAATAATAAATATTTATATATAAGAATATAAAAATGTGTTGTTGTTGCTAGGTGCCGTCAGTCGTAGACGACTCATAGCGACTCTATGAACGAACAGCCTGAGCACTGTTCGTACATAGTTTCCTGAGGCAAGCCATTTCGGAAGTGGATGCCGTTCCTCCTTCCAGGTTTGTTTTAGTCAGGAAGCTCCAGCCAACACTGTCCACCATGGGTAACCATTATTGCATTTGACACATCAGTGTCACAGTATGCATAGACCAGTGCTATGCCACCTAGAAGAATGTTATATAAAAATATACATATAGTAAATGCTTCTTACATAGATGGGAGGAAATTGCCCATCTTTCTCCTGTGGAGCAGCTGGAGATCCAACCCACGTGCCTCAGGGTTGGCAGCACAACCCCTTATCACTAAGCCATCTGAGCTCCCATAGATATATGTTGTTGTTGTTGTTGTTAGATCCTGCCAAGTCAAGTCCAAATCATAAAGACTCTATGAACAACAGACCCGAACCTTGTCCTGTCTTGAACCACTCTCATCATCTCTGACACAGCTGAACCCACTACTGCAGCTGCTGTGTCAGTCCATCTCAGTGAGGGTCTCCTCTCTTTTGCTGACTCTTCCTTTCCAAGAGTGATGTCCCCTTCCAAGGAACAGCTTCTCCTAGCAACATGCCCAAGGTATTAGAGACGAAACTTTGCCATCTTTGGCTCTAAGGAGCACTCTGGCTGTACTTTTCCCAAGACATATTTGTTTGTTCTTTTTGCAGATCATGGGATATTCAGGACAAAACAGTCAATTATTCTTCTACCTTTCTTTTTCATTGTCCAGTTCTCAAATGCATAGATAGCTAGTTATTGAAAAGACTATGGCCTAAACAAGGCACACCTTAGTCTTGAGACTGACCTCATTGCTCTTCAGTATTTTGGAAGATCCCTGTCATCAGACTCTACCACAGCAATATATCTCCAAAGGTGGTACCAAGGGTGTTGACTGTCGATTCAAGCAAGGTGAAGTAACTGACAAGGTCAGTCCTTTCTCCATTTATCATGATGTTGCTTATTGGCCTCATGAGTGGTGAGTATATCTGTCTTCTTGATTTTGAGAGGTAATCCATATTAAAGGTTGTAGTCCTTGATCTTCTGCAGCAAGTATTTTAAATCCTCCTCACTTTCAGCAAGCAGGGTCATCTGCATAACACAGGTTGTTGATGAATTTTCCTCTCATTCTGATGCAACATTGATCTTTATAGTGTCTTGTTTCACAAGTTATTTGCTCAGTATCCAGGTGAATAGATGGAGAAAGAATACATCCTTGGTACACATCTTTCCTGATTTTAAAACATGCAGTGTTCCCTTCATCTATTCCGAGAACAGCTTCTTGCTTTAGATATAGATTTTGTATGAACAAAATTAAATGCTCTGGGATTCCCATTCTTCCCATTCTGTGTTAGCCATCATTTGTTATGATCTACAGAGTCAAATGCCTTTGCATAGTCATTAAAACATAGACAGACATGATTCAGATATTCTCTGCTTTCAGCTAGAATCCTTCTGACATTAGCAATGATATCCTGGATATTGCAGCCTTTTCTAAACCCAGCTTGAAAATTTTGTAGTTTCCTGTCAAGTTCCCTATTCTAGCCATTTTTTAATAATATGCATCAATATTTTGCTTGAATGTGATTTTAATGATATTGTTTGATAATTTCCATATTCTGTCAGATCATTGAGGATGAGAAAAAATAAGGATCTCTTCTAGTCAGTCAACCAGGCAGCTCTTCTTCAAATTTCCAAGCATACACAGGTGAGCTTGTCCAGGGTTGCATCTGTTAATTGAAACATGTCAACTGGTATCCTGTCAATTACTGGGGCTTTATTTTTTGTGAATACCTTCAATGCATCTTGAACCCCTCGCTTTATTCAGATGGTACTTAGTGAAATTTTTCAGTGTCAATCAATTTCAGTTTTTGGTACAATGACTCTAAATATTTCATCCATCTACCTGAGATGCTTCCTGGATCAGTCAAGATCTTGCCTATAGTATTTTTCAGTATTTCAACTTGAGACTTGAATTTGTTTTTCAGTTCTTCCACTTGGAGAAATCCAAGCAAGTTCTTCTCTTTATATTCTCTGACTTCATTTCTTTGGACATTTCTGTCTAATGCTTTGCTTTATCTTCCCAAGCTGACTGTGAAATCTTCTGTTCAGCTCTTTTACTTCAGTGTCTTTCAACTTTGTTTTGGTTTTCAATGATGTAATGCAATTTTCATAGTCTTCTGACATTCACTTTGGTTCTTCTTTCTTCTCTGTTTTTGTAATGACCTTCTGCTCTCTTCATGGATGATATTCTTGATGTTATTCTATAATTCATCTGGTCATCGATAACTTGTGTTCAATATCTTAAACCTGTTTTTGAGATGATTTTTAAATTCCAGTGTGATAGATTCAAGGACATATTTTGGTTCTTGTGAACTTGTATTAATTTTTTTCAGCTTCAGTTTGAACTTGAACATGAGTAGTAGTCAGTCCTTAGCCTGGTTTTGACTGCTGATATTGAGCTTCTTCAACAATTCCTTCCACAGATGTAGTCAATCTGATTCCTATGTAGTCCAAAAGGTGAGGTCTATGTGTAAAGTCACTTTTTGGGGGGGGGGGTTGTTGTTTTTTTTTTTTTTTAAAAGATATAAACGGCTATCTGGCAGAGTACGGAAATTATTGAACAATATCACTAATATTACACACAAGCAAAATCCTGCTGAAGATTATCCAAAAATGACTGGAACATTACATCAATAGAGGACTGCCAGAAACACAAGCCAGTTTAGAATAAGTCATGGCACTAGAGACATTATTGCCAATGCCAGATGGATCTTGGTTGACAGAAAAAGAGTACCAGAGGAATGTCTATCTGTGTTCTATTGAGTATACTAAGTCATTTGACTGTGTGGATCACACAAATTGTGGCTAACCATGAGAAGAATGAGAATCACAGAACACTTGATTGTACTCATGTAGAACCTTTACTTGTACCAGAAAGAATTCCTCAGAATACAAGGAAATACTTCATGATGCAAAATCAGGAAAGGAGGGCATCAGGGATGCGTCCTGCCTCCATACCTTTTCCATCTATATACAGAACAAATCATTTGAGAGGCTGAGCTTTTTAAGGAGAATGCAGCATTAGGATTGGAAGAACACTCATCAACAACCTGCATTATGCAGATGATACAAGTTTGCTTGTTGAAACTGAGGAGAACCTGGAATATCTGCTGCAGCAGACTTATATGGATTCAAGCTCAATATCAAGAAGACAAAGATTCTTACTGCTGGGCCAGCTGGCAGCATTATGATGGATGGGAAAAGATTGAGGTTGTTAACAATTTCAGCTTGTTTGGCTCCACAATCAACTCTCTTTGTACCAGCAATCAGAAAATCAAAAGACAAATTTCATTAGGTAAATCTGCTGTCAGGGATGTCTCCAGAATGCTAAAGAACAACAATGCCAGTCTAGAGTCTAAGGTGCCCCTGATTCAGGCCACAGTCTTTCTAATTACTTGCTATGCATCAGAGAGCTGGACAATGATGAAGGATAACAGAAAAAGAATTGATACCTTTGAGTGTGGTGCTGGAGAAGAGTATTAAACATTTCACGGGCCACCAAGAGAACAAACAGGTCTTTCCTGGAGAGGATGAAACCAAGCTGCTCCTCGGAGGCAAGGATTTTGAAGCTCCATCTCACATATTCTCGGCATGTGACCAAGAGAGATCAGTCCTTGGAAAAGAACATCATGCTTGGAAAGGTGGAAGAAGAATGCAGAAGAAGAAGACCCCAACTGAGGTGGATTGACATAGTAACTGGGATAATGTGTGTGTGTGGGTGTGTGTCAGAGACAGTGAGACTGGCTCAGGATAGGGTGGGGTTCAAAGCTATTATACATAAGGTCACTATGAATTTCAGGTGACTTGATGGCACATATGAAAAATAATTTTTGATGAATAAGTCACTGAATGTACAAAATTTGATCATTTTGTTTCCGGCCTCATTAATGTCACCAAAACTGCAACTTGTGACTACCATTCCTTCCACATTGTTTCCAACTTTGGCACTTCCTTATTCTTCACTAATAATTTTTTTTAACTTTTTAAAATAATTTTAATGTACATTTACAGAGATTTGAATTTCCATTCATTCATTGCTACACTTCTCTCCCCACCCAGCCCTCTCCCCATGCCCCCCAGTTCGCTCCTCTCTGTCAAAAGTAAAAGAAAGACTCCCTCTCTGGTACACAATCCCCCCGCACCCCTCCCACCGCCCCAAGTACATTCCACTATGCAACCTTAATTGTGGACTCTTGTGATAACCTTAATACCCTATCATA
>NW_006399763.1:2513451-2559761 GCF_000299155.1 Elephantulus edwardii
CCAAATACTTTTTCCCAGTCTGTGGCTTCCCTTTTTACCCTGTCGGAGAAGTTTTTGGATGTGCATAGGGATTTGATTCTTAGAAGGTCCCATTCATCTATTTTATCTTCTCTTGGTTGTAGATTTCACCAATAATTATTAATGCATCTTGATTGCATGTTTGGTCAATTTCAGACTGCAAATGTGGTAGAAATTCTCAATTTCTTCTCTTTTCGTTTTGGTTGTTGCTGCATATAAATTTTTAATTACTGTACTGTCCTTGTATGCTTATGGGTAGTATCCTAGCACTCATGGCATTATAGTTTAGGGTACACCTTGAAACTATCTTAACTATGAATACAACACCATTTTCCCCTTAGTTTTTTACTTCTAGCATATCATGATATATATGCATGATATGCATAGTAGATCATATAATCAGGTATGATTGTCTTATCTAAAGTGGCCCAACTCAGTTCATAATGCCTACAACATCCATCTTCATGTGTTTTATTTCATTTTTGCACAACTTCATACAGTTTTGACAACAGTTTTCCTACATTCATACTTCATACATGTCATGTTGGCATTATTAATGGGTTTTGGGTTTTTTTCAGCTGTATATTCTCATTTTGAGTATATTCTCCCTTTTCTCAAAACATAGATAGCTGTGATCAGGCAGTATAGAATATAATACATTTGGGTGTCACTGCCTTGGTTCATGTTATGATAGCAGCCGTTTAATCCATCATTCCTTTTGCATCATTACTTCAAAGGTCATCACAATTATGGGTTACCAGGGGTGAGAGGTGGAGCAGTATATGGACTTTTGACTGTTGTTGTTATGTGCTGTCGAGTCACCTGTGACTCATAGAGACCCTATGCACAGCAGTTCTGAAGCCTGCCCTGTCCTCAGCCAGCCTCACTGATTCCTACACACCAACCCCCACTGCCCCAGTTACTATATCAATCCATCTCATCCAGGGTCTTCCTCTCCTGTGCTGTCCCTCCACCCTTCCAAGCATGATGTCCTTCTCCAAGGACCAGTCCCTGCTGGCCACATGCTTAAAGTATTTCATAGGTTATATGAATGCTATGTTAATAGGGGTGGCATTGATAGCTAGAATGGCTACATAATTTCAATTACACAATCAATTTCACTGAATTAGATATATAAAAACTGCCTTATATTTTGTTGTATATCATTTCAGTGAAATTTAAAAATAATAACCTCCCCACAATGAAGGAAGCAAATAATTCTAGTATTAATAAGGAGAACTGTGAATTCAATGACCACCTCCTTCTCCTCATTGTCTTTTTATTTGTTTATTTGTTTTTCTATCCCCACCCCTACCACTGTCTTTGAGTCAGAACCAATCAGAGCTGAGGCTTCAGTGGGTTTTCAGAGGCTGTGAATAGCACACAAAAGAATTTCCCAACTTCTGACCTAGTCACCAAAGATCCCTCAAGAACCCCTGTTTTTGCTGTGTGCCTGCCCGTCAGAACTGACCCACAACTTACCCCCAGCAGACTTCTAGAGGAGATTGCTAATCCTTCTCCTCTGGAGCAGATGGTGATTTGAACTGTGTGCCTTTGAGATTACAGTGTAACTTCTTACCACTAGGCCAACAGAGCTCTTTTAAGTGGTGTATGAATTTTTTAAAAAAACCCTTAGTGGCATATTCTAACTTCTCTACTATGCTCTAATTGAGCTAGTAACTGTGCCAACGTAAAGAAAGGATTAAGAACTGAAAGCTCGTGTCATATGCACAGCAATGAGCCAGCTTCATTTCCTCATTTTCCTTTACTGTAGTTCTCTACAGAGAGAATGACGGGCAGCACCACCATGCCCACTTGCTCTCTTTATCTTCCCTGGAGTTCTCTCAGAGAGTGTTTTCTGGATTTTTCTCCACACAGCAGGGAGACATAAAGACAGTATTTTTATTAAAGGGTGAAAGGATGGGGTTGCCTAAAGCATGAAGTCCCTAGCCTGAAGGTGCAGGGTCTACACAGGTTTTCGAGGACAGCTATTACAGAGGGGTCCTTATCCGCACTCATTCCCAGCCAGTGTGTAAATGTCTCTGAGGTGACTCATTCTTTACCAAGGTTCTCGGCACAGACTGGGCTCTCAGAACTGCAGGGTGTCTGTTCCCTAGCCATCCTCATGCTCCATAAGACACTAAAAACTTATCTCACATGTGGGAATACAAAGTATCTGTAAACTCTTTATGGTTTTTCTGTACTCCTATTAAAGATTAGAAGCAACCTCTGCTCAGGATATTTCCAGAAATAATATGCTTAGTAAGATCCTAGACTTTAAAAAAATATTATGTTAGTTTTATATTGGTTGGTATAAAAATTCATACACATTGTGTTTTGTTTATATATATTATGTTTTACACATCCATCTATTCAGACAATCATCTCCATGCATTGTTTTATAAAATGAATCACCATTGACCCACGCCCATGATTACCCTGCATTTTCAGGTCCCCACTAAGTCCCTGTGTGTATCAAACATTTTTACTAATAGGGTGAAAACAAAACTTGCTGACTGGGGGACAAAAAAATCGGCAATGCCATTTCAGGCAAGGGTCTCATAACAAAAGTTTACAGAATGCTACAGGGCTTCCACAAGAAAAAGATTAATAACCTCATTACAGAATGAGCAAAAGACACGGGAAGATTTTTCACAAGGAAGATACTCTGATGGCCAACAGACACATGAAGAGATGTTCAAATACACTGGCAATAAGAGAGATTAAATTAAAAACCACTGAGATACCATCTTACTCCAGTCACAGTGACAAAACAGATACTGCAGAGGATGTGGAGAGATTGGAGCTCTCTTACACTGTTGGTAGGATTGTAAAATGGTACAACCACTCTGGAAGGCAGTTTGGTGTTTCCTCAGGAAGATCTCAGATTTTTAAGAAGTTCATATCCTGGGGGGACCACTCAATGGCTATATGACCATGGCAAAGTAACAAAATATCTCTTCACTTCAATTTCCCAAACTAGAAAACAGAGATAACAATAGTTCCTACCTATTTTAAGCATTTAGCGTGTTAACACATAGAAAATGCTTAAAATGATGCCTGCTATGAGGTAATGTTAGCTACTATTATGTAGGTACCATAGGGTCCCCTAGTTAGGGGCAATTCTCTGAGCAGGACAATACTGAATCACAGATTTTCAAGTAAATACAATTTTGCTAACTGTTAATGTGTAGGATTTTTATTCTGAGGAAATTTGATAAAAGCTGGGGTTGAGGATGAAGGACAGTTGGACAGGTCAAGAGAATGTCTACAAAGAGGTGAATGTGCTTCCCCCCCATTTTATTTATGACATACATCAATGACTTCCAATCAAAAAATCAAAACTTATTCTCCCTTATTAGAATATTGATAGATTTCTCTCTGATGCATATTACTTTTTTTTTTTCTTGGAAAGAGCTATCATTTGAAATAATAGTTTTAGACTTTCAGCCCATCACTCCTTGCTAAAGGTGATTCCTAGTAGTATCAGGGTGATGGTAAGATGTGTCTCAGATTTCAAGAGCCTCTTAGGATACCAACAAAAACAATCATTAGTTGGAATTGTCCCAATCACACTGTGGACCTACTCCTTTACCTTATATCAGATGTGTATTTTTCTTTATTGAACAATTTTTGGCAACTATTTAGCCTTACTCATAAGATCATTGTAACTGATTAAGTTTTAGACTATCTCTGAAGCTGAATGATTTCAAGAGTCCTCTTCATAAGTATTCATCTGAATTGCTGCAGTTTTATAAGATTGCAAAGAAAATCAAAATCATTGTAATAAAATGAACTGACCATTTAAAAATTTAGTCTTTCCCCAAACATCCCTTACAAATAACCCATCATGTCAATGTCCTGTCAGTCACCTAGCTGTTACCTGACATATTAAGGACCACATAATTACAATGCAGGCAAAAGGCAAAACCATACAGATAAATGAAGACCAAGCCAACCTGAAGAAGAAAAAGTAAACAAAGATAACAACATACAAATTTCAAAAGATGTTGATGGGGGGGTGGAGAGAGGGAAATGGAAAGAATTTGTTAGAATTTGTATTAGAATTTTGTAAATAAACTAGTGAAAAAAAAACCACAAGCCCTTCAGAAGACAGCGACTGAAATGCTAATGAAACAAGAGTGGTGGTTGTTAGGTGCCACTGAATCGAGTATGACTCATAGCTACCTTATGACTAGCGGATCTGAATCCCTTCTTATCCTGTGCCTCTCCTAGCAACATGTTCACAGTATGAGTTGAAGCTTTGTCATCTTTACCTCCAAGGAACATTCTGGCTATACTTTCTCGGAGACATATTTGTTTTGTTCTTTTGGCTGGTCAGGGAATACTAAGTACAGTCTTCTCCAACACCACAGCTCAAAATTATCAAGTCGTCTTCTATAATCCTTATTTATTGTCAAGCTCTCAGATGCATAGTAAGTGATGGAAAAGACCACAGCCTGAATTTGGTTCACCTTAGTCTTCAAACTGACATCACTGTTCCTCAGTAATTTGGAGAGGCCCATGACAGAGGGATTTCCCAGTGCAATACATCTCCTGATCTCCTAAGTGTTGTCACCAAGGTTGCTGACTGTGGATCCAAGTAGGATGAAACTGTTGATGATTTCAGTCTTTCCTCTATCATCATGTTTTTCAACAGGCTAAAGACTTATGCCTTCTTGTAGTTGGGATGCAATCTATATTGAAGGCTATAGTATTTTATCTTCTGAAGTAAATGTTTCAAGACCCCCTCACTTTCCACAAGCAAAGTCATGTCATCTGCATAATGTTGGCTGCTGATGATGCCACATTCCTCTTCTCTCAAATTATTTGTTTAGTGTACGGTATGGAAAAAGGATACAACCCTGACACTTATCTTTCTTGATTTTAAACCATGCAGTGAGCACAATTAAGTGTTCTGAAATTTCCATTCTTCTTAATGTTAGCTATAGTTTGTTACAATCCACACAGTTCACATACTCAACAAACAAAAGAGGAATACTATGTAGCACTCAGGAACAACAGTTTTTGAAAACTACAACACAATTTGGGAGAGACTGACGAGCATTATGTTGAGTGAACTATCTCTGTCTCATAAGTACAGATACTACATCAGACCATTACTGTAAAAATAGAAGAATAAGTAGTAAAACCATGTATGGGAACTCAAGGGGGGTGTGTGGTGTGTGTGCTGAGGATGGGAAGGGTGAAACCACAGGGTTGCACAGTTTGGTGGATGAAGGGAGAGAGGGAAGGAAACGGGAAGGATCCGGGTGAAAAGACAAGGTAATGATGGGCAAGGTCCAATGGTGATTGATTTTATTAAACACAATGCATGAGAATGATTGTATGATACACAAGATGAGTGAAGAATAGTATGAAACACAGTGTGTACAAACTTTGCGAGCAAACCAATTAAAGAAAAAAGAAGAATTGAGTAGGGAAACCTCAAATTGATTATTTACCGAAGGGGATTTTTTTTTCTTGTGTACCGTCGAATCAGATCTGATTGGCACAGGAGGAGATTGCCCCTCCTTCTCCAGCAGAGCATTACTTAAGTATTTTTATACAAATTCTTTTGCATGTGATCAAATAACCATACAAAGAAGTGATGGTACAAAGAATGGGAATCCCAGAACATCTAATTATGTTTGTATAAAACCTCTACCTAAACCAAGAAGCCTCTATCCAAACAGAACGAGGGAACACAGCATGGTTTAAAATCAAGAAAGCTGTGTGTCAGGGTTGTATTCTTTCTTCGCACCTATTCAATATGTATGCTGAGCAAATCATTAGAGAAGTTGGACTCTAGGAAGACAAAAGGTGGCATCAGAGTAGAAGGACTCATCAACAACTAACATTATGCAGATGACATTACCTTGCTTGCTGAAAGTAAAAGATGACTTAAAACACTTGCTGCAGAAAAGAAAAGACTATAGTCTTCAATATGGGTTACACCTCAACATCAAGAAGATAAAAACTGGGTTGATAGGCCGATAGATGAAGAAAAGATTGAAATTGTCAATGATTTCATCTTGCTTAGATGTACAATAAAAACAGCTGGCACTAGTAGTTAAGACATCAAAAGATGTATTGCACTGGGAAAGTCTGCCAAAAAAGAACTCTCCAAATTACTGAGTAGTAATAATGTCAGTTAGAAGACTAAGGTGGCCTGATTCAAGCCATGATCTTTTCAATCACTTACTATGTGTCTGAGAAATAGTCAATGAATAAAGATGATAGAAGAAAGATCAATGCTTTTGATTTGTAATGTCAGGGAAAACTACTGAACATCCATGACCTGTCAAAAGAACCAACGGATATGTCTTAGAGAAGATAAAACCAGAGTGCTCCTTAGAGGCAAGGATGCAGATGCTTTGGGTCACTTACTTTGAGCATGTAGTTAGAAAGAACCATTCCTTGGAAAAGGACATCATACTTGGAAAGGTGGAGGGCCATTGAAGGAGAGAAAGACCCTCAATGAGGTATACTGACAATACTACATTAATGGGCTCAAGTATGTCAGAGATGACGATGATACAGAATAAGAGGTATTATTGCAAAGAGAACTGGGCGGGGCGGAGGTAGGTAATTGTACAACAATAAATATTAAAAAATAAAAGTGAACTGGGGAGAGGGAAGGCAAGGAGAGAGGTAAATTGTGCAACAATGAATAAATGAAAATCTAACTTCTCTGTAAATGTTTGTTAAAACCACAATTAAAATAACTTTTAAAAAAAGTTAAAATCCTATTAAAAAAAAAGAATGATGCAGGATAGAACAAGATTCAGACTAGTTGTTCACAGAGTTACTGTGAGTCACATTTGACTTGATGGCACCTAACAATAACAGTAACAATATAATTACCACTAGGGAAATTATAAAGCATCCTAGAGGGAGCTCTCATGATTGAGTTCTAAGGAATTGTGCTGTTAACTCAGAGGTTTGAATCTACCAGCTGTTCTGCTGGAGAAAGATGGGCAGTCTCCTCTCATATGATTAACTATCTCTGAAAACCCTCCAGTGGGATCAGTTATGAGTCGGTTCCGACTCAAACAGTACATAACAAAAGAATAACATATTTTGTTTAGAAAGTTACACCAAAAAAGAAATCATTTATTCAATATTTATTCTAAGACTTCATTTCATGTTGCTTTTAAAATTTGTATTTTTGTGAAACAAGGCAATATTTTTTATAAATATTGTTTCTATTTTCAACCTTCTTCCCTACTACCCATGCTACAAAGATTTTGGTTGCTAATAAGTGCCAAGAAATTTGGAGAACAGCCAGCTGGCCCACTGACTGGAAAAGATCGATATTTGTTCCCATTCCAAAGAAAGGTGACCCAAAAGAGTGTGGAAATTATCGAACAATATCATTGATATCACATGCAAGCAAGATTCTGCTGAAAATTATCCAAAAACGTTTGGAACAATATGTCAACAGAGAACTGCCAGAGGTTCAGGCAGGATTTAGAAGAGGTCATGGTACTAGGGATATTATAGCTAATGTCAGATGGATCTTGGCAGAAAGCAAAGAATACCAGAAGAATGTCTATCTGTGCTTCATTGACTATGCAAAGGCTTTTGACTGTGTGGGCCACAACAAGCTGTGGCTGACTCTAAGAAGAATGGGAATCCCAGAACATTTGATTGTGCTAATGCGAAACCTATACTTGGACAAGGAGGCAGTCGTCAGAACAGAGCCAGGAGACACTACATGGTTCAAAATCAAGAAGGGGGTCCGTCAGGGATGTATTCTGTCTCCATACCTTTTCAATCTGTATGCAGAACAGATCATCCGAGACGCTGGGCTATACAAAGAGGAATGTGGAATCAGGATTGGTGGAAGAATCATCAACAACCTGGTTTATGCAGATGACACAACCCTGCTTGCTGAAACTGAGGAGGACCTGAGGCACTTGCTGCAGAAGATCAAGGACTACAGCCTCCTATATGGACTGAAGCTAAATGTCAAGAAAACAAAGATTCTAACCACTGGGCCAATTGGCAGCATCAGCATGGATGGTGAGGAGATTGAGATAGTTAACAGTTTTAATTTACTTGGCTCCACAGTCAACGCTCTTGGTAACAGCAGCCAGGAAATCAGGAGACGAATTGCATTGGGAAAGTCGGCTGTGAGGGACCTCTCAAGAGTACTGAAGAGCAACGATGTCGGGCTGGAGACTAAGGTGCGCCTGATCTGGGCTATAGTCTTCGCGTCATGTGCTATGCATCAGAGAGTTGGACAGTGAATAGGGCTGATAGAAAGAGGATTGATGCCTTTGAGCTGTGGTGCTGGAGAAGAGTGTTGAATATACCATGGACTGCTAGGAGAACAAACAGGTTTGTCCTGGAGAGGGTGAAGCCAGAGTGTTCCCTGGAGTCAAGGATTCTGAAGCTTCATCTGACATATTTTGGGCATGTTGCAAGGAGGGGCTGGTCCTTGGAAAGGGACAACATGTTTGGCAGAGTGGAGGGGAAGCGAAGGAGAGGAAGACCTTTGGTGAGATGGATCGATTCTGTGACTGGAGCGGTGGGAATAAGTGCGTTTGAGATGGCTAGGTTGGCACAGGATAGAACAGCATTTAGAGCTCTTGTACATAGGGTCCCTATGAGTCGCAAGCGACTCGATGACATATAACAACAACAACAATAAGTGACATTTTGCCAGTACTCATTTTCCATGAGAGAGAGGTCTGGTGGCCTAGTGGTAAGGAGTTGTGCTGCCTGCCCAAAGGCATGTGGTTCAAATCCACAGATGTTCTGTGAGAGAGAGACGGGCAGTCTTTAAACAATTCAGTCCCTGAAAATCCACTGGACCATCAGCCATGAGTCATTTACCATTCAATGACACATAACAACAACTTTGCTCAAATGAGAAGCATATAAAAATAAACACCTGCTCCAAGAGAAACTATCTGCCTTACTGTTCCCCAGACTCAACAAGCCTGTTCTTCTCTTCCCTGAGTGGTTCCCTTGTGCAGAAGGGCAGGGGCTTCATATTTGAATACACAAGAGTTTTCTCAAATGTCTCTAGCTAAGAGATATGAAAACAGCTGAGCTTAAAGGAACATGTCTGGAGTAATTAGATTATGATGTCAATGAAATGAATACAGTAAAAGTCTAAAGGCCCATATCACTCTAATGACTCTGAATAGTAGAGAATGGCTACTGTGTTATCAAAGGATCCTAAGACAGAGCCTTACTAATTCCAGAGCGCTTAGTTACTATGAAGCAATTGAAGATGAGACTTCTCTTTCTTGCTCAACACCTACAAATCTGTACAAGTTCAAAGTAAATACATCACCAGCTTTTAAGGAAAATACTAATAAAATTACTGATAGGTATGAAGACATTCTCTTCTCTTTTACTGAAAACAAGCTTCTGTAGTTACCTAAAAGTTAAGAGACCAGCTGACATGATAAATTTGTGTAATAAAGAAATTCAAGCAATTATGCTTAGAGTGATGTCTCTTTCACAAGGCAGAACTGATTTCTGTAAAAAAACTGCAATAGGTGCAGCTCGCTTGTACGAATATGGGTGTGTAAACATTTCTTCTCCACTGATTATTTTATTATATAATAGATAGATGCCAGTGGGGCTCTGGGGCACTGTGGTTAAGGCATATGGCTGCTATCCAAAATGTTGGCAGTTCATGCCCAGCAAAAGATGTGGCAGTCTGCTTCCAAGAAGACTTGAAATCTCAGAAACACTGTAGGGCATTCTACGCTGTAATATAGAGGCTCTGAGTTGGAACTGACTCTCTGGCAGTAGATTTGGCTTTTTGGTTTAGGGTGTTCATAATTAAGTATAATTCACTTCCTTTGATCCTGGTACTAACATATCAGACAATACAGCAATAGCAAACAGGCTAAAAGAAGAACATAAACTATTTCCTTGGATTGTTGTGGCATTACTTCATCTTCCTTCTCCCATGCAAGCTCAAGCTCATCTCAAGGCTAGGATTTTGAAGTTCCATCTCACATACTTTGGGCCTATGGTCAATGGGACCAAAAGACATCATGCTTGGAAGGGTGGAGGGACAGTGTAGTAGAGGAATACTCTGAATGAGATGGATTGATGCAGTAACTGGGCTATTCGGGTAGTTGTGATGGAGTCAGTGAGACTGCTCAAGCCAGAGCAGGCTACAGAGCTGATGTACACAGGGTCACTATGTGTTGCAGGTGACACCATGGCACATAACAAAAAAACATGCTTGACTTCTACAAAATATCCCTAAAATGGCGTTTATTTTTTTCTTCCAATTGACAGTTCTCTATTTCTAATCTTGCTTTAGAGCCCCTGAAGTGCAAATTTTATGCCCCTATCTATAAAAAAACACAAGGCATACACAAATGAGGGTTTCCCTTAATGAGACTTTTAAATCAGTTCTGAATCTGTGGACAGTATTTTAAAATCTGAAACTGGCAGAGAGGAGAAGGAAGTATTTTAACATGTGAAAAGGCCAATGAGTCTGGACGTGCCTGGATACTCACTCTCTCACACAGCTCTTCAAATGTGCAGTCGGCAATGGTTCCACAGGCTTTATTCAGCCGCAGCTCTCTCCCTTGCACTTTTAGAATCCTTGGTCTAGTTACTATGGGAACATGAACAAAGACTCAATCTTGTCTGGATAATTACTATAAAATTCATCTCTTACAGATAGGAAATGCATAGCTTGATGAATAATAGCACATGATTCAACACATAAATTAGACAAAATGCTGATACAATGACTGCCACTTGAGTGTGGCATCAACCCATATACAGCAATGGAACTTATTAATTGGTCAGTGGAGATTGGGCATTGTGTTCTAAATGTATTCTCTTTCAAGAGAAATTAACTTACGTACAATCATTTTGTTTCTGAGCCAGCTCATCAAACAACTTATCCATGACAGCCTCCACATCAGCTTCACTTGTGCTACAGTGAAAAGAATAATAGAATATGAAATTAATAACACTTGAAGCCAACATCAAACAGCTGCCTGAGCCTGCTTAGCTTTTTGCCCATAGGAAAAAAAAAGAGAGAACAGGATGTTATGCTCTAAATACAAACATTAGATTTAGAATACACTTAAAAGCAGAGAATATTAACTCTCAGGTAGATGATTCTGCCTTATTTGCATACACTGAAAGACTTCTGTGCTTCTAGCTGTTTCCAGTAATGAGAAGATACAGGCAGAGTAAATCCATTAATACTATGTGTACACAATGAGAAGAAAGGCTCCTGGCTCGCTCTCACATGCAAAACAAGAGCAAATAGACAAGGCAGTCAAGCAGCCAGCAAAGTATCCTTTGAAATTTCTACTGAGAGGGTATATGTGAAATCAAATATTGAAGCTGCTTTTAAAAAAAAAAGTCAAGTCACTGACTGGGAGGATCAAACATTCAGAATTAAATTATAAGCTTCAAAATACCAACTTGATCTGCACATCAATAACTTTATCAGACTTCTAGGATAAGGACATTATAGACCACACAGTTTTTCTCAAAAGTGTTCTCGGTGGAAATTCAAGACAACTCTCTCCTCCTCTGATGCCTACCATCACAGCCATGAAGAAGTTCATCTCCTCACAGAATCTTTTGTATTCTAATTAGGAATCACCAGATGGTTTAGGGAACCCACACAGAAAAATGTGATGATGCTGTGGCCTTTCTTCCTCTCACATTTTTTTAAAGAGGGGGGGTTGATAAATTAGCACAGTCAATACAGTAAAGTAAGTAGCAGAAGAAATAAAGGCTGTTAAATGAGAAATTTCAAGTGAAAAATGTTAAGTTTACTTTAACTCTGTATGCAAACTTATACAAGATGACCTGCCAATATGCTTAATTTTGACATACAAATCATTCTTGTCTAGGTTGTGGAAGCAATTAAATGGAATTCTGGACACTCATACTAATAAAGTCTTATTAAAAATTAATATGATAGAATTTTTTGTTTAGACTGAGATTAAACGAAACCAAAATTAGTTATCCTTCTATTTTTACAGTAATGGTCTTAAGCAGTATTTGTCCTCATGAGACAATTTATTCAGTATAATGCTTTCCAGTTTCTCCCAAGTTATGTAATATTTTTCAAAATCATTATTCCTGAGTGCTGCATAGTATTCCATTGTGTGAATGTATCACAATTTCTCAATCCATTCAGTTGTAGTTGGACATGTGGGTTGTTTACATTTTTCTTCAATGGTGAATACTGTTGTAAAATATGTATAGAGACTCAGAGGGGGAAGCGGTGGGAGCAGAGGGGTAAGGAAGGGTAAAGGTGAAATCACAGGTTGCACAATTTGGTGGGTGAAGGGAGGGAGTAAAAGAAATGGGAAAGATCCTGTGGGGACAGAGTAATGGGCATAGTCCTAGGTGATTAATTTTATAAAACATAATACATGGAATGATTGTATGAAACACAATGTGAATGAACAATTGTGTGAAACACACTGCGTATGAACTTTGTAAGCAAACCAATAGAAATCTTTTTACAAAGATAAACCAAAATTATTTTATTCCTTGATAATTATCCATTAAAAGACTTTAACACAAGTACCTAAGTCTTCAAATGTTTTAAACAAATGACTTTAAAATACAACAAAGTATATAGTTATTATGAAGGGTTTAGAATCATCACATATCAAGTACACACTCACTTCAAAGGATATTGCAAACACCATTTGGAATAGCTAACTCTACACGGAACATTTTGTTTGACTAATATAAACTTTGAATGATATTTTAATGAGGGGAACTAATATTATAGACAGAATGACTGAGACATAAGTAATTAAGGCAAAAGAACAATTGTTTTTCCCTCAAAAGAGTCTAAGATTATAAAGAAGTTACACAGCCAGTGAAAATATCAACGACCACACCAAGTTTATGGATGTTTAAATGACTCTGTCAACATAATTACTGAGAGTTTAACTGGAAACTTCTCACCGAGGTGTGGTGACAAGCACAACTGTGGAAGTGAGCTGCTTTTTAAGGGTTATCAAGAGTTGAAGGCAAGGACTTCTGCTGGTTTTGGAAGCCTAGCCTTTCTTTTAGCATCAGCATGTTATGCAAGAGAGAAGGAAAATTGAAGTCTGAAACATCATCAAGACAGATGGCATTTTCCAGAAGCATATTTGGTGAGTGAAATTGCTGAAAAACTTCCTCGGAGAGATGATTCCTTTTATTACCCAATGCTTTCAACAGTACATGAGTAAAATGTGATCTGACTTTGTTTAAGTGTGGCTACATCTTCCAAGTCACCTGTGAAGCTATGTTATGTGCTTTCACCATATATGAAAGCATGTTTGAAATTACAAATTTCTTTTTATTATGTTCGCTAATAAGACTTGAGATTGTTCACAGCTTCAGCTTGCTTGGCTGCACAATCAACACTTGGTATTAGGAGCCAGAAAATCAAAAGGTGAACTGCATTGGGGAAAATCTGCTCTCAAGGACCTCTCCAGAGTACTGAAGAGCTATGGCGCTGGTCTAGAGACTGAGGTGCACCTGATCCAGGCCATGGCCTTCATAATAACTTATTATTCATTAGAGAGCTGACCAATGACTAACGATGATAGAAGAAGAATTGGTGCCTTTGAGTTGTGTGCTGGAGGAGAGTCTTAAACATACCATGGACTGCTAGGAGAACAAACAGGTCCTTTCCGGAGAGAGTGAAACTAGGCTACTCCTTAGAAGAAAAGATTTTGAAGCTCCATCTGCCATACTTTTGGCATGTTTCAAGGAGGGACATCATGCTTGGGAGGGTAGACAACTCAGAAGAGGAAGACCCTGTATAAGATGTATTGACTCAGTGACTGAGGTAATGGGGTAAGTGTGTCAGAGATGATGAAATTGACTCAGTATAGAGCAGGATACAGAGGTGCTGTAAGTAGGGTCACTCTGAATCAGAGTCAGCTCGCTCAGTGGAATATAACAAAAACAATAAGAATTCTACTCTATGACCATAAAAACTTACTTAGATGTCACAAAATGCTAAACAAGATTGTACTGGTGTTTAATGGCTTAATTGGCATGCATAAAAAGTTTTATACAACTTGTAAATTAATAGATTGCTGCTCATGTCAGACGAAGTAAGTTCTACTGAGCTCCTAGGAGACAGGCATCTCATCTTTAGATTCCCCTTAAAAAGCCTTGGGTATCAGCTGAGCTTTTTTTGTTACTGTTGTTTGTTTGGAATATATCTATATTGATATAAAATAAATCAGGATGCTAGGGAAGAAATTTTTACCAAAAGTGAACATAGTTAAAAGTCTTGAAGAGATAACTTGCAAGAAAATATTAGTCTCCTCATATTCCACTCAGATTTCATGTTTTCCTACTTAAGATGATACAACAATCAGTGCTCTTTAATTTCTTTTTAAGGGTAAGAGTTATAAAATTAAGATGAGAAATTAAAACTTGTATGTTTATACTGTGCTAAAAGATTAATTTTGTTTCTTATCCAGATTCATATCTAGTTGAAATATATCTGCACACATCTCTTAATTATAAACTATTTCAATGTATCAAACAAACTGAGCAACTATATGTAGCATACAATTTATCTATGTTACACCTGCTTTACTATGTTATCTGTCTTATTATCCCCTTTTTACCAGGGGCAAAACGAAAAATCTAAGAATTAAGTCTTGGGAGAACCAAGTTGGCACTGGTGGAGGAAGCAGAGTAAGAAGCTGGAAGCGTGGCAAGCCACATAGAATTTAGCCACTATGGCCTTCCACAGCCCACATTTTATCAATAACTGAGTAATTAAACCATTAATTACTAGTCCTCAATATGGGATGAGGCTCAACATCAACAGGGCAAAGAGTCTAGAAAAAAGACTGGGTTAGTCCCACAGTGGCCAGCCCACACTGCCGAGCCCACACTGCCATAGCCCTGTGGGACTGCCACAGCCTGGGTCCAAGGATCCCCTCACCTAGGACGAGCAGTGGACACCAGGCCCCACAGCTGCTATGATGGAGCCCCCACATGGCCACAGAAGAAGCTTATTCTAAAAGAAATTCTCTGAACGAAGATGGCAGTGGTGGGGGAAGCAGTGTGAGGAGCTGGAGGCATGCGAAGCCACACTGAAACAGGCCACCATGGCCCTCCACAGCCCACAGTTTATATATACCTAAACAGCCAAACAGTTGACTACTGGTCTTCAATATGGATTGAAGCTCAACATCAAGAGGATAAAGGCTCTCAAAAAAAACATAGGTGAGTCCCACTTCTGCCCAGAACCCGCCACTGAGCCCGCACCACCAACCCCGCACCACCAACCCCGCGGGACTGCTGTGGCTGAAGCCCATGGGTCTCCTAGCCTGGACTGGAGGGTGGGTGCCGGGCTCTGTGACCAGTGTGACACAGCATGGCAGGCAGCAGTGGATGAGGGGACAGCTGGGAGAGAGGGGGCACAGTGGTGGTGGCACCATGGAGCCACAAGATGTGGAGGATTAGATACAGGAGAGCATCTCGCTGTCAGTGAAGATTTCCTTGGATAGGTCAGAGAAGAAAAGAAGATCCTCAATACAATGGATTGATATGATGACTATAGCAATGGGCTTGAGTGTGCCTCGGATTGGGGGGCTAGTGTAGGATAGCGCAAGGACTAGGTCTGTTGTTTATAGAATTGCTGTGAACCATAGAGAGAGCCCTGTGGGCCTAATGGATAGAAAGTTATGCTACCAAACCAAAGGTTGGTGATTTTAATCTGCAACCCTCAGGCCTGGTTTAATTGTTTTCAGTCAAATACTCTTCTAAGTCGTATATCGCTGCTCTGTCAATTGGCTGTATAGGGGTAACTTATGGTTGCTGTGATGTTAAACACTGTGACACCAATGTGACAAATGAGATAATGGTTACCCATGGTGGACAGTGTTTGATGGAACTCTTAGGTTAAAACAAGCTTGGGAGCAGAAGTAGCATCCACTTCCGAAATAGCTTTCCTCCAGAAACTCTATGGAGAACATGGATAAATGATGAAAGTTATACAAGTGTTCAGGTCTTTTATTGATAAGGTCACTATGAGTTGTCTACAACTCGATGGCACTTAAGAACAACAAGAGATCTGGACAGCAGATCTCCTCAATGCACCACATCTTTTGATTTCTTGACTATGGCTGCAAAAACTATTTCGACCTAGCATGGGTCTGTTCACCACTCTCAAAGCCCATTCTGTATTTGTAGAGGGGGAGGGTAGTGATGCCTACTTTGAGTTTCAGTCAGACTACTTGGTGGAGGGGAGGGGAGTGATGGTAGTGGCACTGGAACCAGGTGTGTTGTTCCTGGCCATAATCTTCAGTGGGGCACAGGGTCCAGACATCAGGGGGGCTTTGGTGGGGTGTGTGCTGCCTGGCCCCTGAGGTGTGCCGCCTGGCCCCTGGGGAGTAATGCCTGGCCCCCGGGGAGGGCTACCTGGCCCCCGGGGAGAGCCATCAGGTTGCTGGGGTGAGATGCCTAGTGTATATGAGGAATTTTATCTAAGCCACTTTTCTCCACCTCCTTCTCTAGTACATCTGTAAGTAACACCTCCAAAACCCTTCTCTTTGTAACTCACAAATTTGTTCTCTCTAGGTTTGCTCCCTTTCCTATATGTAACCTGAACACTGACTCGTGCTCCAGGCCTGACCCTGAGCCCAGTTCCAGAGACAAAAGGGAAATATAACTTCCAGTCAAAGAAGCAGAGGTGGATAGAGCCTCAGAGTTCAGCCAGCCATACCCACTTGGACTCACTTTGCAGTCCAGAGAGCAGAAAGTGTTAAGAAAATACCTTCTAACCGAATAAGAAGGCATGCAGCTTCAACCCAGGGCCACTAGTAAGGTGTTAAAGTGGTCTCCCCTTCCCCTTCATCTCAATGCCCTGTTCAGCATGAAGAAGCCAGAGAGTCTGTGCACCATTCCCAAATGGAAAACCCACAAGTGAATAAGACAATTTCTTTGCTTTAAAAAAAAGAAAGAAAGAAAAAGCTTTTTCAAAGATGGTGCTGAAAGCGAAGAAGGAAGCCCCTGTCCCTCCCAAAACTAAAGGCATTAAAGGCCAAGAAGGCAGTCCTGAAGGGCGTCCACAGCCAAATTAAAAAAAAAGGAGATCCACATGTCACCCACCTTCTGGCAGCCTAAGATGCTGAGACTCCGAAGGCAGCCCAAATACCTCCGGAAGAGCGCCCCCAGGAGAAACAAGCTTGACCACTATGCCATCATCAAATTCCCCTGACCACTGAGTCAGCTATGAAGAAGATAGACGATAACAACACACTTGTGTTCACTGTGGATGTCAAGGCCAACAAGCACCAAATTAAACAAGCTGTAAAGAAGCTCTATGACATTGATGTGACTAAGGTCAACACTTGGATTAGGCCTGATGGAGAGAAGAAGGCCTATGTTCGACTTGCTCCTGATTATGATGCTTTGGATGTTGCCAACAAAATTGGAATCATCTAAACTGAGTCCAGCGGGCTAATTCTAAATATAAGTTTTTCTCACAAAAAAAAAAAAAAAGAATCACCCCGGACTATGCTTACCATTACCCCGTCTCTTCTGGTTTCCACCGGATGATCTTCCTCATTTCCTTAGCCCACTCCCTCCACCCATCAAATTGTGCAGCCTTATGATTTTATCCCTGTCTATCCTCACTCTTACGCTCTCAACACTTAACTCCTTGTATCCCCATACAACTTTTTCACAATAAAATAAAATAAATGAAATAAAATTAGAATAAAATAAAATAAAAATTAGCTGTTCTATTCACTAGGGAGCACTAGTGGCTTAGTGGGTAAGGAGTTCCATTGCCAATGTAATGGCAGATGATTTGAATTCACCAGTTTCTCTATAGGAGAAAGATGAAGAATCTCCTCCTATGCAATTTAAAGCCTCTGAAAACATGCTGAAGGGTCAACTATGAGTTGGTTCTGATTCAATGGCACATAACAATAATAACAATTTTACTCTTTGAAATTTTGCACAAGGATGTACATTATGACACTACTGCTAATATTAAGAGGAAAAAACCCACCCCAGTCTTAAAAAAAAAACAAAAACACCTATATGTCCGAAGAAGGTTAACTATACCTTACTGTCAATGTCAGGTACCATCCAGTCGATTCCAACTCATAGTAAACCAAAATACAAGAGAGCAAAACCCTGTGCCATTCTCAAACTCTCTGCTGTGTGTACATCCATTTTTTTTAGCTTTTATATGAGTTTATTCACTTTAAAACACTACTATAGTTGAATATTAAAACAAAAACAATAGCCAAATAGTGAGCATGTTATGATTACAGTCCTTCACTTATGCACTTACTACATATCAAATGTTAGCAGTGGACTCAATGTCCCCCATTAAGAGGTCTGACACTGAATCCCACCTCTGGGGTGATGGTCATCATCCTCATATGCTTCTCCATTTCCTAGTTTGGATCAAAGTCCACCAGCTCTACCTGATTCATTTCATCAGTCTCTTCTACCTCCTTCCTCTCAGGTAGGAGTTTTTCCAGCAGAGAGAGCTTTTCAGCAGAAGGAAAGCCATTCTCGGGAAAGTTAACCATGAATTCAATGATTAGGTACCCTTTATCATATGGTCAATAAATTGGCATGCCTTCATTTAACACACATTTACTCTACTCATGCTTGACAATCTGACCTGGATGAGAGGTGATGACTATGGTTTGGTTCTTAAAAGTAGAGGTTGGCTTTTAGAAGCCACACAATGCTTCAACCAGCTGTATATCCATACACAAAAAAGGTCTTCTCATCTCATTAAAAACAACATGATCCTTTTGATCTAAAACAATGATAATATCTCCAGGCTCCAGTCCTGGCTCTTGGTCTCCACCATGGAAAGTTATCTTCTGATTATCTTTCATGCCTTTGTCAATGTGAACTTCTAGAATCTTCTTCTCTCAAACTATCTTCCTTCCATTGCAGCTTTTACATCTGTCTTTAGGGCTGATCTGTTCCCTATGGCCCTGGCACTCCATACACACAGACTGAATTTGTTGAATCATTCCAGGTCCAATCTGATAAATTCTTATTTGCATTCCAGCACATCAGCGATCAGGACAGCATTCTACTGTTCCTTTCTGACCTCCTCGGCCTTTGTGACATTTGTCACAAATCACATTCTTTGACAGAGCTAATTTTTTGTTTTTTGGTTTGGTTTTTTTTTTTCACCATTATATAAATCTTCTAATTTTACTGAGAGCTGATAGACATTTTTTCTTCTACTTTCTTTCTGCATTCTTCCTCCACCTCCAAAAAGCATATCAAAGATATCCATGGGTGAGCCAACCCTGCTCCACCCTCTTTGATGGCCTGTTCTCCTCCTTTGTCATATAATTCTCTTTTCTTTACATCAGAAAGAACTTCATAAGCTTGGGAAATTAAAAGTCTCACCTTCATTTGGATTCTTATTAGGGCGGTAATTCAAGGCCAGTTTCCTATAAGCTTTTTTTTAACTCTTCCTGGGTGACACTGGGTTTGACCCTCAAAACATCATAGTAAGTGGTTTCCTTCACCATTTTCAATTGCCCTTTAGCTGGCCAAGGCTGGTGTGGGGGGCGCAGGAAGGAGCGTGTCACCGTGCGAGAGTTCTGGAGATTTCCCCACATGCATCCATTTTTGCAGTCACTGTGTCTAATCTCATTGTGAGTCTTCCCATTTTTCACTGACTCTGTACTTAGAGGGTCAATGTTGCTGTTTTCCAAGAATTGGCCCCTTTATCATTCCCAACAAATGATGTTGTTTTCCAAGAACTGGCCCCTTCTGATAACATGTGCAAACTATGTAAGACAAAAATCTCACCATCCTTACTTCTATGGAAAATACTGGGTATATTTCCTCCAAGACAAGTTTGCTTTTTTTGCAATTCATGGTGTATTCAATATTCTTCTTTAACACTACAATCCAAAGTCATGAATTCTTATACAGTCTTCCTTATTCATTGTTAAATCACCACGTTCATATGAGATGACTGAAAATACCATAGCTTGGGCCAGGTGCACCCTATTCTTCAAACTGACATCTTTGCTCTTCAACAATTTACAAAAGTTCTTGGCAGCAGGATTCCATATTGTATTGCATAAGTATTGCTTAGCAACTTTGATCTTTTCTCCTTTTAATATACAATGTTGTTTATTGATCCAATAGTGAGTCTTTTTATTCTCTAAATATTGAGATGGAATATGGACTAAAGTCTGTAGTTTTTAAGCTTCATCAGTAAGTGTTTTAAGTTTTCATTTTCTATAAGCACAATTATTTTATCTACCTACTGCTGGATTTTAGCTGAAAGCAGAGAATACCAGAAGAATGTCTATCTGTGTTTCATTGATTATGCAAAGGCATTTGACTGCGTGGATCATAACAAACTGTGGCTGACTCTGAGAAGAATGGGAATCCCAGAACACTTAATCGTGCTAATGCAAAACCTATACTTGGACCAAGAGGCAGTCGTCAGAACAGAGCAGGGAAACACTGCATGGTTCAAAACTGGGAAGGGTGTATGTCAGGGATGTGTCCTATCTCCATACCTTTTCAACCTGTATGCAGAGCCGATTGTCCGGGAGGCGGGGCTCTATGAGGAGAGGCGTGGCATTAGGTTTGGTGGACAATCTATCAACAATCTGCGTTATGCAGATGACACAACCCTGCTTGCTGAAACTGAGGAGGACCTCATGCATGCACTTACTGCAGAGGGACAAGGACTGCAGCCTTCAATATGGACTGAGGCTTAATGTCAAGAAGACAAAAATTCTCACCACTGGACCAATCGGTAGCATCAGGATGGATGGTGAAGAAATTGAGATTGTTCACAGCTTCAGTTTGCTCGGCTCCACGGTCAACACTCTTGACACCAGTAGCCAGGAAATCAAAAAACGTATTGCGATGGGAAAGTCTGTGGTTAGGGATCTCTCTAAAATACTCAAGAGCAACAGTGTCTCTCTGGAGACTAAGGTCCACCTGATACAAGCCATGGTTTTTGCAATCACTTGCTATGCATCAGAGAGTTGGACAATGACTAGGGAGGATAGAAGGAGAATTGACGCCTTTGAGCTGTGGTGCTGGAGAAGAGTATTGAATATACCATGGACTGCCAAGAAAACAAACAGATTCATCGTGGAGAGGATTAAACCAGGCTGCTCCTTGGAGGCAAGGATTCTGAGGCTTCGTCTGACATACTTTGGACATGTTGTAAGGAGAGACAGGTCTTTAGAGAGGGACATCATGCTGGGTAGAGTAGAGGGACAGCGCAGGAGGGGAAGACCCTCTATGAGGTGGATTGATTCAGTGACTGGGGTACTCGGGATGGATGTGTCAGAGGCAATGAGATTGGCACAGGATAGAGCACGGTTTAGGTCTGTTGTACATAGGGTCGCTATGAGTCGCAGACGACTCCACGGCACATAACAACAAACAAACAACCTACTGCAAGGATGACAAAGTTTCGTCTTTCGTGCTATGGACATGTAACTAGATGAGACTATTCCTTGGAGCGGGGCATCATGCTTGGAAAGATGAAGGGTCAGCAAGAGAGAGGAAGACCCCCAATGAGACTGACACGGTGACATTAACAATGGCTCAAGTGTGTCGGAGATGATGAGGATGACACAGGATAGGACAAGGTCCAGGTCGGCTGTGTATAGGGTTGCTATGAATTGTATTTGACTTGATGACACCTAACAATAACAACAACAACAACTATGGGTTGTTAAGGGTCTTCCTCTGATCCTGATGCACAATCTTCATATAATCCAGCTTTTTGGATTGATTGCTCACCAAACACATTGAATAGCTATAGTGAAAGTATATAACTCTGATGCATATATTTCCTGATTTTAAACAATGCGAATCTTCTAGGTTTTCCAGCACATGCTTCTAGGTCTATGTACAAGCACTGCATGAGAATAATTAAGTTTTCTGGTATTTTCATTCTTCAGAGAGTTATCCTTAATTACTTTAGATCTAAATAGTCAAAAGGTCTTCTCATAGTAAAGACGAAAAAGCTATCTGTATTTGATGATTTAATCTCATGTGTAGAAAATTCCAAAGACTCATCAGGAAAATCTTTGGGTATAATTGACCAATTCAGCAAAGCGGCAGGATACAAGATCAGCTTAGAAAAATCATTCAGATTCTTCTTCAGTAATAGAATCTGAAAAGGAAATAAATGGAATATCGCCATTCAAAATAGACACTCAAAAGAGGAAATATGTAGGAATAAATAGAACCAGAAATACAAAAGACCTATACAAAGAAAATGAGAAAGCCTTACTACAAGAAAAAAAAAAAAGACCCACATAAGTGGAAAAACATACCATGCTCATGGGTTGGAAGACTTAACATTGTAAAAAGAATACAATCAAAACCAATCTACAAATACAATACAATCCCGACTTCCTAAAAATAAAATCTTTATGTGCATCAACATATTTTCCAAAAGAGTAAAAAGAAATCCTACAGACTAGGCAAAGTATCTGGAAAAAACATATCTGACAAGGGACTCACTTCTAAAATTCGTAGAAAACTCTGATATCTCAATAAGAAAAGACAAACAACCCAATTACAAAAGAAGCAAAGGACATGAAAAGATACTTCACCATAAAGACATCCAGACAGTCAACAAACATGAAGAAATGCTCAAGATCATTAACTGCTGCTGTTGTTGTTAGGTGCCATCTAGGTGACCACAACTCATAGTGACCCTATGAACAAGAGATCTGAGCCTTGCCCTATCCTATGCCATCGACATGAGCCTTGCCCTAACCTATGCCATGCTGAAGAGCCCATTGCTATAGTTATTGTGCCAGCCCATCTTGTCAGGTGATGTCTCTCACCAAGAACTGGTTCCTCCTAAAAATAAGCCAAAGGTAAGTGAGATGAAGTGTCGCCATCCTTGCTTCAAAGAACCACTTTGGTTGCGTTTTCTTCAAGACAAATTTGTTTGGCAGTCCATGGTATATGCAAAACTTTTTTTAACACCACAACTTAAAGGCATCAATTCTGTCTTCCTTATTCATTGTCCATGAGAACCAAAATATGACCTTGAGTACATTCTAGTTGAATTTAAAGACTAGCTTAAGAAAAGATTTGATGCACTGAACACTAATGACTGAAGACCACATGAGTTGTACCATTTAATGTCATCCATAAAGAAAGCAAAAGGTCATTACAAATATCTGGTGTGAAAAAGAATGTACATGAATAAAACTTTGTTTTTTTCAATGTTGCTTCAATTTCTTTTTTTTTTAAGCTTTATTTTTTTTTAATAATTTCAATGAGCATTTACAGAGATTTTGGATTTCTATTCATTCATTGCTGCAATTCTCTCCCTGCCCAGCCCTCCCCTCCCCCCAGTTTGCTCCTCTCTTTCAAAAGTAAAAGAGACACTCCCTCCCTGGGACACAATCCACCCACACCCCTCCCATGACCCCAAGTACATTCCACTATGCACTCTTAATTGTGGACTCTTGTGATAACCATAATACCCTATCATACATCGCTTTTAATTTATTCACTCCCTCATCTGTTTCAGTGTAGTATACACAATTTATCCAGTTTTTCTCAGTCTTACCCCCACCCTGATATCAGTTCCATTTTACAACAGTGACACCATGCAATATTTGTCCTTTTGCGACTGAAATATTTCACTCAGCATAATGTCCTCCAGGCTCACCCATTTTGAATAATATTGCATGAGTTCCTTGTTTTTCAATGCAGCATAGTATTCCATTGTGTGAATATACCACAGCTTCTTTATCCATTCATTTGTTGATGGGCACCTGGGTTGTTTCCAGCTCCTTGCTATTGTGAACAGAGCTGCGATAAACATGGGTGTGCATATATCTGCTTGGATGTCAGTTATGGTCTCTTTGGGATATATTCCCAGTAGTGGAATTGCTGGGTCAAATGGTATCTCTATTTGCAACTTTTTGAGGAAGCACCATACCACTTTCCACAGGGGTTGCACCATTTTACACTCCCACCAACAGTGAATAAGGGTTCCAGTTTCTCCACAACCTCGCCAGCATTTGTTGCTTGTATGAATAAAACTTTTATATAGTAAAAAAAAAAAAAATACATGGAAGAAAGAATAAAACTAAAATGGATGCCAGGAAAGGCTCTGAAACTTTCACTGGAACAAAAAGAAGCCAACCAAAACAAAGGGAAGGATTGCTGAGGCAAGGTGGTATTGTTGATTGTCTGCGAGTCAAACATGACTCATAGCAACCCCACAGACAAAAAACCTGAAGGCCTTCTACAACTATCATCGTTTCTCAAAGTCTATAGCGTTTCCAGAGATATGTTGTTTAAGAAGTGAATGCCACTCCTGCTTCCAAACATGTCTTAATCTGGGAGCTTCACTGAACACTGCCCACCATGGGTAAACCATTATAGCATTCGGCACCCTAACGGCACAGAGTTCAGCATCACGGCCACTCCAGGTTACCTCAGTGCAGCAAATTGACAGACCAGTGATGCACCACTGAGAAGAATGTTCCACCAAATTATGAATAACTCATTTTTAAGTGCAAAGACTCTCCAGGAGGTGGTGTTAACTCTGAACAAGAGGCGTAAATAAAAAAAAAACCCAAATATTCCATACTGACGCCCTCTACCAAAACAAGAGAGCCCACCTTTCTGAGTAGAATTGCTTTCCCCAGTCTCCAAAGTGGAGAGAAAGGGCTTGCATTAAATACAAAGGCCCTCCAGAAGGTGGTGCTTTTTATCTGTCCACAAGCGAGTGTCAGCCTTTTGGAATTGCCAGTTTTGGCTAACAGTGAGCTATGATCTGGGGTCCCTGGTTTATAGTCAACCAGCACTTGATGGGCATGCCTATTTATTTATTTGTTTGTTTCTATTATTATTATTAATAATTTTAATGAAAATTTACAGAGACTTTGGATTTCCATTCATTCATTGTTGCACTTTTCTCCCTGACCCCCCCTCCCCCATTTCACTCTTCTGTTTGAAAAGTAAAAGAAAAATTCTTTGTTATATAATCTCTCCCCTCAGGTTCACTCCACTATGCAGCCTTCGTCTGGACTCCTGTCATGACAATAATACCTAACCACATATTCCTTTTAAACAGTTTTCTCACTCATCTGTTTCAATGCAGTATACCTTATTTTCCCATTTTTAAATGCTGTAGTGCTGGGCTAACTACGCAGCTTGGAGGTTCCCGTGAATTTGTTTGACTCTGGAAGATGGTTTCTTGCTTCTTGATGAGGGTCACATATGGAATGTTTTGTTGTTTTTTGGGTTTTTTTTTCCCATCCACAAGCTGGTGTTTTTTGGGGCCAAGTAATTAACAGATTATTCCAAAAGGCAACTTGGAAGACAAAGCAAAATATTCTAATGGAATGTGCAAAGAGCAAGAGTTAGAAAACCAAAAAAGAAGAAAATTACTCAGCATTTTTGAAGCCGAAAGAACTGAAGGACAAACTGAAGCCTTGAGTTGTAAGGATTTAACAGAACAAACTGAAGCCTTGAGTTACAAACCTCTAGTACTGAATGAGTCTCTGAGAAAAATCTTGAATGATACAGGAAGCATTAAAAGAAGGTAGAAGGCCTTATACAGTATTTGTCCTTATGGGATTGAGTGAGACCATTATTGTAGAATTAGATAACTAGGAAAACTTGTATCTAAGCGGGGAAGGTGGGCACAGAGGGGATAAGTAGGGCAGGGGATAATCATAGGGTTGCACAATTTGATGGGTGGAGGGAGGGGTAGGTTAAGGAAATCAGAAAAATCTGGTGTGAAAAACAATGTATTTAACCTTTGTAAGTAAACCAGTATAAAATAAAACTTATATATATATGTAAAATATTATTTATATTTTTTAAAGGGGGGAAAGAATATACCAAGTCACTGTAAAAAAGGACTGGAGCACATTATGCTGAGTGAACTAACTCAGTCTCATTAAGAAAAATACTGTATAAGATCATTATTGTAGAATGACTACAAAAATCCAAGGAAGAGAAGGGACTTAATAATAGGGTCACACAATTTGATGGGTGGAGGGAAGGATAAGTAAAGGAAAGGGGAAAGATCCAGTGTGAAAACAATGTATACAAACTTTATGAACTATATTTGTAAACCATTATAGAATAAAATTTAAAAAATTTTAAAAAACAATTTTACTTGCTAAAAAACCAGGATTGGTCAATACTGAACTATTTTAGGAAGTAGTGCATGATGAAGAACAAATATTGTTGTAGGAAGAAGTACACACTGCAGTGTAGACACTGGGAAAAAAAAATAAGCCCCCAACAATTCACAGAATACCAATTGACATAGTCCAGCAAACAGATGCAGCAAGGTATATGCTCACCAGTCTCTGACAACAAATAATGCAAGACATAACTGGCCAAATAGCTGTTAGAGATTAATATTTGTTCCTAGTCCCCCCAAAAGGTAATCTAACAGAATATGTAAATTATTGAACAATATCAGCAATATCACATGCAAGTAAAATCCTGCTTAAGATTATTTTAAAAAATATGCAAAGAAAGCAATTGAAAAAACTATGGCCATGGCTTGGATCACTTGCACTTCAGTCTTTAAACTAACATTTTTGCTCTTTCACATTTTAAAGAGGTCTTGACAGCAGATTTCCCCAAATGCAACATGTCTTTTCATTTCTTGACTCCTGCTACCAAGAGTGTTGATTGTGAATTTTTTTTATAACTTTAGTCTTTATTTATTATGATGGTGCCTATTGGCCCAGTGGTGAGGGTTTTGTTTTCTTGATACTGAAATGTAATCCATATTGAAGACTGTAGTCTTCAGTAAATACTTCAAGTCGTCTTTACTTTCTTCAAGCAAGGTTGTATTATCTGCATAATGCAGGTTGTTGATGAGTCTCCCTTTTATTTAACAATGAGATATCATCTCATCTGAACAATAATAGCCAAGTTCTATAAGACAGAAAACAAATGCTGGTGAGGATGTGAAGAAATTGGAACTCCTATACACTGCTGATGGGAATGTAAAACGTTGTGATCACTATAGAAAGCCTCTTAGAAAGTTTTGCCATTTGATCCAGCAATTTTCTTGCTAATTGTTTTCAAGTTAGAACCAACTTATAGCTGACCCTTCAGTGAGTTTTTACAGTTTGTAAATCACACAGATGCAGCCTGTCCCCATACCTTTTCAATCTGTATGCATAACAGACCATTCAGGAAGCAGGGCTTTATGAGGAGGAATGTGGCATCAAGATTGGAGGAAGACTCATTAACAACCTACAATATGCAGGTGACACAACCTTGCCTGCTGAAACTGAAGAAGTCCTGAAGCATTTGCTGCAAAGGGTCAAGGACTGTAGTCTTCAATATGAACTGAAATTCAACATCAGAAAGACAAAGATTCTCACCATTGGGCCAATTGGCAACACCACATTAGAGGAAGAAGAGATTGAAGTTGTTAGCACTTACAGTTTGCTTGGATCCACACAATCAACACTCTTAACAACACCAGCAGTCAGGAAATCAAAAGACAAATTGCATTGGGAAAATCCACTGTCATAAACCTTGCCAGAGTGCTGAAGAGCAACGATGACAGTCTAACCCAGGCCATGGTCTTCTCAATTACTTGTTAGGCTTCAGAGAGTTAGACAATGACAAAGGATGACAGAAGAATAGATGCCTTCAAGTTGTGGTGCTGGAGAAGAGTCTTGAACATACCATGGGCTGCCAAGAAAACAAATAGGTGTGTTGTGGAGAGAGTGGAACTTTTAAGTCTCTTCTTGGAGGCTAGGATTTTGAAGATCTGCCTCACTTACTTTGGGCATGTGGTCAGAAGAGATAAGTCCTTAGAGAAGGACATCATGCTCGGAAGCATGGATGGACAGTGCAAGAGAGGGATAATCCAGATGAGATGGATTGATATAGTAACTGGGGTGATGGGGTTTGGTGTGTCGGAATTAGTGAGACTGGCTCAGGACAGGGAAGGGTTCAGAGCTGTTGTACATAGGGTTGCTATACATCGCAGGTAACTTAATGGCACATAACAATAACATACTATGACAGGTTTGGAAGCAGGAGCAGGTGTCCACTTCCTAAATAACATGCCTCTGGAAACTCTATAACATTTGATAAATGTTGTTAGTTGTAGAGGGGCTTCAGGCTTTTTGTTCATGGGGTCACTATGAGTTGTGCTTGACTCGAAGGCAATCAACAACAAATCACATGGGAGGAGACTGCCCATCTTCCTTCTGTGGAGCAGCTGGTTGATTCAAACAGCCCACCTTTGGATTGGGAGTACAATTCCCTACCCTCTAGAGCTCCCCAATAATCTTTCTACTAAGAATAATTCCCAAAGTAATAAAGTTAGGGGTTCAAATCCACTAGGCAGCCCTGCGGAAGAAGGGCCTGACAATCTGCTTCTTTGTTGTGTGCCGTTGAATTGGAACTAACGCATAGCTGACCCTTTAACAGGCTTTCAGAAGCAGTCAATTGCAACAGAGGAGATTACTCATCCTTTTCCTGTGGAGCATCTAGTGGGTTCAAACTGCATACCTTTGGAACTGTTGTGCAGTTTCTTACCACTAGGTGACCAGAGCTCCCCAATGGAGCAGTTCTATAGTGTCACCATGAGCTGAAATCTACTAGATGGTAACAAGTTTGGCTTTCTTTTTTTGAAAAATTTTTAGAGATTATAAAATGTTGAACAAGTGTTGTTTGGGGTTTGTTGTTTTTTTTTCTTTGTTCTTTTTAAAAATTAAATACATATTGAGGAAGGAGAGTCACTCTGTTAAGATGTTGGGAGTAGGCAGAGGGTGTCTGAGCAGAGCCTACGCTTCTACTCCTTTATTTTGTAATGGCCTGGTAAAAGTCCACTGCTTCTGTCAACTTTTGTTACCCTAAGAATCTGAGTGGAGGAGCTGGTTGCTATTTTCTGCTGACTAGGACCACTGTGTCTTTAAGTCAGAAAAACACTGGAACAGACCACTGTTTTGTTGCCAGGAAATTTGGCATCAACTCTGACAGGAATCCTGTGAGTACAGTACCCTGGATTAAAAGCCTTATTGCTTTGAGGATATGAGAATCTGATTTATTTTCCCCCATTAAATTAGTAACCAGAGAGGAATGTATTATTCCCAAATTTCAGAAAATATCTACTGTTAAAATTAAACTTTCATTATAAAATTTTTATTAAAACAGAACAAGTTTTGTTTTTTGTTTTTTTTTTTAAAAGACCTTGTTATTGTTGGATCATTTTAAATTCTCAACAAAAATTCCAAAACACTTGGAGGGTCACACATGAATTTAAATGGAAATTAATTTCTTCAAGAAACTCCCACTCATTAGGATTGACTCAGTGGAACAGAATGCTACCCATACTTTACGCCTTTATCCCCTTTTAAAAATCAACAGCTTGTTAAGGTATCAACAAGGAGAATAGGGTTGGCTTTCCTTGGTCCTTCTCTCCTCATGTTCTCTATTCCAGGGAGCCAAAGTTAATTCGGTGAGGGAGAAATTTCCCCTTCCTCTTAGGATTCTTGTGCCAAACTTCTCTGGCAGTAAGCCCTCTCACTTTGCTGATTCCTTGTGCATTCAGGCTGTTTGCCTCTTTGTCCTCATACCAAACAATCTGAGGAGGGAGGGCAGGTTTAAGATTAAGTCGGTTTATATTTTCGTTAATGTAAACCAACTTGGTTGCATTTTAAATCATGTAGGTTTGCTTTACATAAAGAAATCAGCTGTTGTTAAAATGGATTTTTGTCCTAGTATTTATCTTCTCAATCACTCAAAGGCTAATTGACTGTGCAGAGATCTATTTCAGTCTCTAAATTTCCCACCCTTCTCAGTCATCTGGAAAGAAAGTTACCTGATTGCATTTGTCTTGACCCAGGTCATAATGCAGAAACTGGGATCTAACACCTTAAATGCTTGAATTCCAGGCCTTCACACTCTCTTCTCAGGCTCAACTCCTTATAAAATTTCTAACAAATCTTTTTTTTTCTTTTTTTAAACTAACTCTATTCACTTAATTTGTTATACAAAATTCACTATGTGGTGGCCACAACTGGAGCCTGGGTCCTCTGCACAGAGACTCTGGTGTGAGTCTTCACAGGACAATCAGTGAATACCTAGTAGGGAGACTTGATGAACACAGTCTCTTTCCAGAGATCTGGGGTCAAGTAGCTTTAAGTCTTGGAGATGGCATCAAAGGTGCCCTTAGTGAAGTCACCCAGGTTAGCTGTGCAGCCCCTGGCTGAGGTATGTTGTTGTTGTTGTTAAGTGCCATCGAGTTGCAGGCGATTCGTAGTGACCCTATGAAGGAGAGCCCTCGACGCTCTCTTCAGGTTCATAGGGTTTCTGGAGGCATGCTATTATGGAAGTGGATGCCACTCCTCCTTCTAAGCTTGTTTTAATTGGGGAGCTCCACCCCACTCTCTGTCTGCATTGAGGTATAACAGTCACCAATTCCAGCCATCAGCAGCAGCTTCTTGGGCACAGAGGCTGAGACGATTCCAGTGCCTCAAGGTGCAGGGATCAGACACACCAACACAGAGCCACAGTCCCCAGTCATCTTACAAGGAACAGTGTTGTACTTTCCTTGAATAAATCAGTAGTACAACATGTAGAATTGGAACTTGGAACAAGCAAGGGAGGGAGGAAAAAGGAAAGGTATGATGATTGAAAATTGAGCTTCATGGATAAGGAATTGCACTGGCAACCCAAAGGCAAGGGGATATAGTTTGAATCTACCAGATGCTGAGGAAGAAAGAGGAGCAGTCTCCTGTCAAGCATCTGAAAATCTCTGAAAACCTGCTGGAGGGTCAGCTAGGCGATGAATTGAGTTGTCTCATTGTATAAAGATGGGGAAAAAACCCTCAAAACTCAAATTCATTGCTGTTGAATAGTAAGCAAACTCATAGCTGACCGTCTTGGGTTTCTGAGACCATAAATCACACAGATGAAGCTTGCTCATCTTCTTCCATTGGATCCATTGCTGAATTCAAACTATCAGAGATTTGAGATATTTGGGCTTCCAGTCGAGCTCCCTTTAGACTCTGACACCAGAGCTCCCTAAAAATGAAGAAGCCGGAAAGTAAGACCTCTTTCCAGGAGATGATTATCAAATTAACGTGAGAAAGAAAGGACAGAGAGTATCAAATGTTTAAAAAGTTCACATCAAGAAACAAAAGACAGAACTTTTCACAGCTCAGCTCTTTCACTGAATATGTATTGACACTTTTTGAAGATGAAATGACAAGGAAATAAGAATCCTCAGAAAATCTAAAAACATTCCTTTTCATTTTCATATTGTTTGTGTCACAGTGGCTAAGCATTCAACTATTAACCAAAATGTCCGCGGTTCAAACCCATCAACTACTCCTTGGGAGAAAGAGAAGACAGTAGGCTTTTAAAAAACATCTTGATCATAACCAAACACATTGAAGGAATGAGCCAATAAGCCTGGGGACTGAGGATCAGAATCTCGGAGGATATCCAGGTCAATTGGTATAACATAGTCCACAAAGAAAATGTGCTGGGTCCAAGTGTGTTGAAAAGTAACTAGAGCTTAAGCTTAAGTTATCATTTGAGGTACATTTGAGGTCTCCCCTATAAGAAGCAAAGAAGAGGGAAGGGAATCAAAGACACATGGAAACAATTAGTACTAAGGAGAACATGAATCTCATTCTCCATATACCGTGAGATAGAAGAGTTAGTTGATGCCTGACTACCATTACTGATTGCTTTGAAAGGGATCATATTAGAAAGTCTTGGATAAAATGGGAGGAAAAACAGAGAACAAAACTCAAAATCATAAACAAATACCAGGCTCATTCTAGAGACACTGATGGAACCCCTGAGATTATGATATTTAGTCACCCTTCAAGTCTGGAACTGAATTCACCCTTTGGGTTAATTTTCAGCCAGACAGTAAACAGGTTTATAAGGTGAACAACACCTCTAGGTTGTGTAGTCCTGGTGTACAAGTTGCCGTACAGCGGTAACTTGTGGTTGCTGTGACGCTGAACACTGTGACAGTGATGTGTCAAATGTGTTAATGGCTGGTTACCCAATACGGACAGAGTAGGGTGAAACTCCCCGATTAAAACAAGCTTGGAAGCAGGTGTGGCATCCACTTCCATAAAAGTTTGCCTCCGGAAATCCTGTGAACCTGGAGAGAGGATGAAAGACTCCCAAGCATTGAGCACTCTCCTTCATATGGTCACTATGAGTTGCCTGTGACTCGACAGCACTTAACAACACAACATGAGGTGTAAACTTTTGTTAAGAGACCCTTGTCCAAAATAGTATTGCCAAACGTTTGTTTCCAGTTGGTAGGCTTTCTTTTCAGCCTGTTGGAAAGGTTTTGGGAGGGGAAGTGTGAGAATAGGTAGGGACAAAACCACAGGACTGCAGAGTTTGGTGGGTGGAAGGAGGGGGGCAAGAAAAGGGGAAGGACCTGGGAAAAAAGACAGGGTAATAATGGGCAAGGTCCAACGGTGATTAATTTTATAAAACATAAAGCATGAGAATCATTGTATGAAAAACAGTGTAAATGAAGAATAGTGTGAAACAAAATGTATATGAATTTTGTAAGCAAACCAAGTTAAAAAAAAATCACAAAAGAAATGTAGAGGAATGAGTATATAAAAAATGTGAATGAGGGAATTTATGAAATACAATGCATATGGACGAAACACAAGGTATAAAAATTTTGTATGCAAATGATATAAGATCAAAATAAAAACAAAATTTAAATAAATTACAGTCCTAAAAAAAAAAATCTATGGGACAATTCTACTTTGTCCTCTAAGGTTGCTTTGAGTTGGCACCACCTTGATGTCAATGAACTTGTTTTTAAATGTTTACATATTATCTATTTACATACACTGTTGTAATTGTGTACAGTTGAGTCAGGATCAACTCATAGCTGATCCTCCAGCAGGTTTTCAGAGGGAGTAAATTGCATGGGAGTTGATTTGTCATTTCTCTCCCAAGGAACAGCTTGTGGATTCGAACCGTGTGCCATTGGGTTGACAGTGCAATTTCTTACCTCTAGGTCACCAGAGCTCCCTTACATACATAGTTCAAAATCTCTGGGAAACAGCCAAAGCAGTAATAAGAGGTAATTTATAGCAATAAGCAAACATATCAAAGAGCAGGAAAAAATGAATACTGACTCCCTAACAGCAAGAAAACCCAACACTCTCTAAAAAAACTGAAATTATAAAAGTTAAAGCAGAAATAAATGAAATAGAAAACAGAAAACCAATTGAAACCATCAACAAAACAAGGAGTTGGTTCTTTGAAAAGGTCAATAAAATTGATAAACCACTAGCAAAACTAACAAAAGAAAAGAAGAAAAAGAAACAAATAATCCAAATAAGGGATGAAACGGGCAATGTCACAACAGAACCAACTAAAATAAAAAGGCTAACATTGGAATATTATGAAAAATTATACTCAAACAAATATGAAAACCCAGAGAAAATGGACAAATACTTAGAAATTCACAACCTACCTAAAGTGACAGACACCAACCTAAACTGACCACCTGAACAGACCCATTACAAAAGAAGAAATTGAAAGTCAACAAAAAGAAGAAATTGAAAGGCAATAAAACAACTCCCAGCCAAAATATGTCCTGGACCAGATGGCTTCACAAGTGAATTTTATCAAACATTCACAGAAGAACTGTCACCAATTCTACATAAACTATTTCAGAAAATAGAAAAAGATGGAATTCTCCCAGACTCATTCTATGAAGCAAACATATCCTTGATACAAAAAACAGGTAAAGATACCACCAAAATAGAAAACTATAGGCCAATAAATCTCATGAACATAGATGTAAAAATCCAGAATAAAATCCTGGTCAGTAGAATCCAACAATACATAAAAAAAATAATTCACCATGACCAAGTGGGATTCAACATAAGAAAAACAATTAATGTAATTCATCACATTAACAAAGCAAAGAATAAGAACCACATGATCCTATCAATTGATACAGAAAAGGCCTTTGACAAAATCCAACACACTTTTCTGATTAAAACACTCAACAAAATAGGATTAGAGAGGAATTTCTTCAACATAGTAAAAATTACGTATGCAAACCTGAGAGCCAACATTGTTCTCAATGGAGAGAGATAAAAGACATTCCCCTTGAAAACAGGAACTAGGCAAGGATACTCACTATCACGTCTCCTATTCAATATTATATTGGAAGTCTTAGCAATAGCAATAAGGAAAGAGAAGAAAATAAGAGGTATCCAAATTGGCAAAGAGGAGCTAAAACTATCTCTATAGGAAGATGATATTATAGTATACTTAGAAAATCCTAAAGACTCAGCAAGAAAACTACTGGACATAGTTGACCAATTCAGAAAAGTGGCAAGATACAAGATCAACATACAAAAAGCAATTGGATTTCCCTACAGTGACAAAGAGAATACAGAACTGGAGCTAAGGAAAATAAAATCCTTCACAATAGCTAATCACAAGATTAAATACTTAGGAGTAAATTTAACCAGAAGCACAAAGGATCTGTTCAAAGAAAATGACAAAACACTACTACAAGAAACAAAAAGAGAACCGGAGAGCTGGATGAATATTCCTTGCTCATGGATAGGAAGACTCAATATTGTGAAAATGACAATACTACCAAAAGCAATTTACACATTCAATGTAATCCCAATACAAATACTAATTCCATTCTTCAACTAGATGGAAAAGGCAATCTCCAATTTAATTTGGAATGGAAAGAGGCCCCGAAAAAGAGAAACAAAGTAGAAGGCATCTCACTCCCTGATTTCAAATTCTACTACACTGCTGTGAGAAGATAGGGCACTACTACTGGTATAATGACAGACATATAAATCAATGGAAAAGAATTGAGAATTCAGAAACCAGACCATCTACCTATGGTCGACTGATTTTTGACAAGATGAAATCAGTTAAGTGGGGAAAGGACAGCCTTTACAACAAATGGTGCGACAAAATTGGAAAACTATCTGCAGAAAACTCAAGCAAGATCCACCTCTCACTCCATATACAAAAATCCATTTAAAGTGGATTATGGACCTAGGACTAAAACCAAGAACTATAAACTTCATTAAGGAAAAGATTGAAAGAACTCTAGAAGTTCTAATCTACAACATAAACAGTCTTCCAAGAATCCTGGAAAATCTAAAACCAGGAGAGGATAAAATAGATGAATGGGGCCTTCTAATAAATCCCTATGCACATGCAAAAACTTCTCCAGCAGGGTAAAAAGGGAAGCCACAGATTGGGAAAAAAATATTTGGTAATGATACATCTAACAAGGGACTTATATCTAGAATTTATGAAATACTTGAGCACCACAACATGATAAAAGTAAATAACCCAATTGAAAAATGGGCACAGGACATGAACAGACATTTCACCAAAGAAGACATTCAGATGGCAAACAAACACATAAAGAAATGCTCAAAATCCCTACCTCTAAGAAAGATGCAAATTAAAACAACTATGAGATATCATCTCATCCCAGTAAGAATAAAAAAATTCAACAGAACAGCAAACATCAAATGCTGGTGAAGTTGTGGAGAAACTGGAACCCTTATTCACTGTTGGTGGGAGTGTAAAATGATGTAACCACTACGGAAGGTTGCATGGCACTTTCTCAAAAAGTTGCAAATAGAAATACCATTTGACCCAGCAATTCCACTACTAGGGATTTACCCTAAAAAACCCATAACTGCCACCCAAGCAGATATATGTACACCCATATTTATTGCAGCTTTGTTCACAATAGCAAAGAATTGGAAACAACCTAAGTGCCCATGAACAAATGAATGGATAAAGCAGCTCTGATATATTCACACAAAAGAATACTATTCAGCATTAAAAAACGACTTCATGAAATATTATGCAAAATCAATGACCCTGGAGGACATTATGCTGAGTGAAATATCTCAGTCACAAAAGGACAAATATTGTATAGGGCCACTGTTGTAAAACGCAACTAACTTCAGGGTTGAAGGAAGACAGAAAAAGAGGGAAGGAATGGTGTATATTGCATTGAAACAGATGAGGGAGAGATCTGTTTAAAAGGGATATGTGAATGGGTATTCTTGTCATTACAGAAGTCTAAAGTGAAGGCTACATAGTGGGGTGGACTTGAGGGGAGGTATTGCATAACAGTGAAAGAGTTTTTCTTTTCAAGAAAAAGAGTGAACTGTGGGGAGTGAGTGGGCAGGGAGGAAAGGGCAACAATGAATGACTGAATGACTGGAAACCCTAAGTCTCTGTAAACTTTAATTAAATTTAATTTAAAAAAAAGATTAAACCCAGAGATACCAAATGATTAGGAATTATCATTGGGATCACACTCCTGGATGTATATTCAAGAGAAATTAATATACCCATACAAAACTAGCACACAAATGTTCATAGTAGAACTATTTATAATAACTGAAAAAAGGAAAACAAAGTAAATGTCCATTACTAGTTATGGGATGGTAAAATGGTTCAAAAACTCTGGAAGACAGTTTGGTGTTTCCTCAAAAATCTAAGCACAGAAATTCCATATGGCCCACCTATTCCACTGCTAGCAATATACTCCAAAAAAAATTAGAACTGAGACACAAACAGATATTTATATATCAACTTTCAAAACAGTGTTATGCATAATAGCAAGAACATGAAAATATTCCAAACATCCCTCAACAAATTAATGGATCTAGAAATTGTGGTACATTCCCATGATGGAATACTATTCAGTACTCAGGAGCAGTGATTTTTTTTTTTAAAGAAAAGCTATATATAACATGGGAGAGGCTACAGAGCACTATGCTGAGTAAATTAACTCAGTCTCATAAAGACAAATACTGCATAAGACCATTGTTGTAAAAAAATAGAAGGATAACTAGTAAGATAGTATAAAGGCCCAAAGACAGCAGGGGGTCTGAGGGTGGGGAGAGAAGGAAATCACAGAGACTCAGAGTTTGGTGGGTGGTGGGAGGGGGTGATGAAATTAGGAAAGATCCAGGGGGAATTTGAAAAGATAGTAGACATAGATCAGTGTTGTTGTTATGTGCCATCGAGTCGTTTCCGACTCATAGCGACCCTATGCACAACAGCTCTAAACCCTGCTCTATCCTGCGCCAACCGCACCGCCTCTGACACACCCATCCCGATTACACCAGTCACCGAATCAATCCATCTCATAGAGGGTCTTCCCCTCCTGCGCTGTCCCTCCACCCTCCCAAGCATGATGTCCCTCTCCAGGGACCCGTCCCTCCTGGCAACATGTCCAAAGTATGTCAGACGAAGCCCCAGAATCCTTGCCTCCAAGGAGTAGCTTGGTTTAATCCTCTCCAAGATGGATCTGTTTGTTTTCTTGGCAGTCCAGGGTACATTCAGTACCCTTCTCCAGCACCACAGCTCAAAAGCATCCACTCTCCTTCTGTCCTCCCTAGTCATTGTCCAACTCTCTGATGCATAACAAGCGATTGCAAATATCATGACCTGTATCAGGCTCACCTTAGTCTCCAGAGAGACACTGTTGCTCCTGAGTACGTTTGAGAGGTCCCTAATGGCAGACTTTCCCATCGCAATACGCTTTTTGATTTCCTGACTGCTGGTAGCAAGAGTGTTGACTGTGGAGCCAAGCCAACTGAAGCTGTGAACACTCTCAATCTCTTCATCATCCATCCTGATGCTGCCAATTGATCCAGTGGCGAGAATCTTTGTCTTCTTGACGTTGAGCCTTAGTCCATACTGAAGGCTGCAGTCCTTGACCCTTCGCAGCAAGTGCATGAGGTCCTCCTCAGTTTCAGCAAGCAGGGTTGTGTCATCTGCATAACGGAGATTGTTAATAGACCTTCCACCAATCCTGATGCCACAATTCTCCTCATAGAGCCCAGCCTCTCGGATAATCTGCTCTGCATACAGGTTGAAAAGGTATGGAGATAGGACACATCCCTGGCCTACACCCTTCTCAATTTTGAACCATGCAGTGTTGCCCTGCTCTGTTCTGACGACTGCCTCCTGGTCCAAGTATAGGTTTCGTATTAGCACAATTAAATGTTCTGGGATTCCCATTCTTCTCAGAGTCAGCCACAGTTTGTTATGATCCACACAGTCAAATGCCTTTGCATAATCAATGAAACACAGATAGACATTCTTCTGGTATTAGTGTTTAATTTTTTAAAGACACAATATATTGGAAAGATTGTATAAATCACAATACAAATGAAAGAATGTGTTAAACACAATGTTTATGAATGAAATACAATGTATACATATTTTTATACAAACAAATACAAAATGTAAAAGTAATTGTCCATTAAATGATGACTTCAAAAATAATTGTGTATCAGTGCAAGAACCTCTGGTGGGGCAGTGGTTAAGTGGTTTGTCAACTGCTAAAAAAAAAAGGTTGCAGATTTAAAACTACCAGCTGCACCGCAATAAGATAAAGGTAAACAACCCAATTGCAAAATAGGCACAGGATATGAACAGACACTTCACCAAAGAAGACCTTCAGATGGTGAGCAAATGATAAAGAAATGTTCAAAATCCCTAGCTCTAAGAGAGATCCAAACCAAAACAACTGTGAGATACCATCTCACTCCATTAAGAATAGCAAAGAATAGCAGCAAACAATAAATGCTAACGAAGTTGTAGAGAAACTGGAATCCTTATTCACTGTTGGTGCGAGTGTAAAATGGTACAACCACTATGGAAGGAAGTATGGCACTTTCTTAAAAAGGTGCAGAAATACATTTGATCAAGCAATTCCACTACTGGGAATATACCCTAAAGAACCCAGAGCTACCACCCAAGTAGATATATGCACACCCATGTTCATTGCTGCTTTGTTCACAATAGCAAAGAGTTGGAAACAGTCCAAGTGTCCATCAACAAATGAATGGATAAAGAAGCTTTGGTATATTCGCACAATGGAATATTATGCAGCACTAAAAAAACAAAGAACTCATGACATATTATACAAAATGGGTGACTATGAAGGACATTATGATGAATGAAATATCTAAGTCACAAAAAGACAAATAAAGTATAATGCCCCTTTTATAGACAGGAGTGATACAGGGGTAGGGGAAAAACTAGGGAAAAGGGGATAAATAATGTACATGGAATTGAAACATACGAGGGAGAGAACTGTATAAAAGGAATATATGATTTGGTATTATTGGCATGATAAGAGACCAGAATAAGAGCTGCATAGTAAAGTGGTCTGGGGCGGGGGCTGTGTAACAATGAAAGAACTTTCTCCCCGAAAAAAGTGATATGGAGGGGTAGCAGGGAGAAAAATGTGCAACCATGAAGGATTGGAAACCCAAGTTCTTTATAAACTTTCATTAAAATCTCAATTAAGAAAAGAGCAATTCAGAAATATCTGGAAACAAACAAATTTAAAAGTCTAGCCATAATAAATAAATTGTAAGCTTTTGTTCTGTTGTGTTTTATTTTGTTTTTTTTTAAAAAGAAAGTATTAACACTAGCTCAGGATTTTTTTTTTAACTCTATCATTAAAAAGTTAGATCCCAAATGGTATGTAAAACAATATAATGGTATATCCCTGGCATAGCATCTTGATATATATTATTTTTATTCCATATAAGAAGTTATTTTCCTCAGCAATTAGTATCTGTTTTACTTTATGAGGTAAGTTATACCTCAAGGCCCTCACTCTCTTTGGTTATTACACATTCAAACCAATTGACATTAAAGGCATAAAACTTGAGAACTGTAAGAATTTCTTTTTCTTCACTAAAGTTTTGCCAAAGTTTTAAATTATACTTTGTAGACTCTAGTTTCCTGAACTCTGGAACATTGTTCAAGTCTGTTTTCCTCCCAGACATACTTTTTAGTGCAAAACAGAATTTCATTGTGTTGGAACTGTGTTTCTCAGTAAGAGGAAGGGGCATGGCAGTGCAGGTCAGGGAGAGAAAATAATCAGCTTCCAAGCACAGGCAGTTTTTTACTGCCTGCAAATGCTATCAAGACCTCTCTAATTGTGAAACTGATTCCACGGTTCACACCCAGACTTTAGTTTTTCTTTAAGTAATTTCTCATTTGGAAAATGTTTTTTATCTCCATAAAAGGAAGGATACACTTTAATGAGAAACAATGAGTTCTTGCTGTTGTTAAGTGTTGTTGAGTCAACTATGACTCTATGAACAATGGATCTGAAGAAAACAGGGAATGATAATTTATAAATTCTATACATCTACCCAAGGAGCTCTTGTGGCCTAGTGGTTAAGAAGGTGTGCTGCAATCCCAAAAGCACAGGGTTCAAATCTACCAGCTGCTCTGAGGGTTTGGGCAACCTCCTCTCATGTGATTTACTGCCTATAATAACCCACTGGAGGGTTGACTATGAGTTGGTCCCAACTAGACAGTACACAACAACATATATCTGCAAAGAGTCACCATGAGTTCAAACAACTCAACAGCATCTGCCACCACCAACATCGTCACATCAGGAAGACAAAGAAAGGGCTAGGAAAAAGTTGTAAAGAGCAAGAAAAAGAAACAAATCAGAAAACACAAACATCCAGAAAGCAAACCAAAAATACAAACAAAAAGGAACTTTTAAAACAAAATACATGTTAAAGCATTAAAAAGTGTTATAAGAATTTTTTTTAAAAATTATAAAGTACTTTAAAGACAAAGTACTTAAGGGAAGATGAAGAACCTCCTATAATAATCACCAGAATCTGAATAATAAACTGAAATAGTCCCCTTGGTACACTCTAATGTATGCAATTTTAATTATGTGATTTTTCTGGCTAATTTCTGCTTCAAAAACAGTAAAGTACTTCTGCTTACAAGGTGGCAGAGACAAGAACTTTTCTGAATCTCTCATATGCACAATGTCATCAAAATTTAAATTATCAGAAACTTGCCTTTTAGTTCAGCCACAATTAACCTTTAAATGGATACATTTCCTGAGCACCTACTATGTGCTGCTGGTACATACAAAACAGCATTTATAAGGCACTTCTCCCCTTTTCAATTTCTCATAAAGGGAATTATAAAGCCATTTCTATTTTTCTTTCAGCATTAACTGCCTGTGCCAAATATATCTGTTATTACAAATTGCTGCCAATGAGAAAAGACTTAGCTTTTATGAGAGAAAAATATATCCAGGTATATGCGTGTTTGTATAAAATGCCAGTTAAGTACTCAAATCAATCAACAACAATAAATAGAAATGGATTCTCTTACAAAATAAATTCATTTTTAGGGGATGTAAATGGCATACTCATCAGACACTGACCACAGATAACTAATTAATCTAGTACAAAGATATTCTTTTAATACCAGAGTATCTTATACGAGGATGCTCATTACTTCCTAACCATCTGTCATCACTCCTCCCAAAAAAAACTAATTAGAGTTTCATCCAATCACACATCCATGTAATGCAAATGTGGATGGCAAAAAAAAACAGTTTAAAGAAGTTAACATTTTAACATTATATAGTTTAAAATTAACAGCCTTCAGAAGTAGCCTTTCATATTCTTGCAATTATCATGTTAAGTCTTCTCATCTGTTCTTCATTAATCATTAGGTAGTAAACACAAAAGGAATATGAAAATATAAAAGAAAACTTACAGGTAATAGAGTTTTCCTGCAGCAGGAAGAGTCCTTTTCCGGTAATCTATCCCAGAATCTAACTGGACTGTATTACAGTATTCCTACAATCCAAACAAATAACACAGCTTTTTAAACAAGTTATAGATGGCTCAGAGTTATCATTTGTATACCATTCTGCTTTCTTGAAGCTTCCCCAAGATAACATGAGATTAGGACAAGACAATGCAATTTATGTAAGATTCAGAGATATCAATTGGCAACATCAAACATATATTAAACCAATAAAATACCAGTGTTTTTTAAAAAAAGTATTTGTGATCATGTTTCCCTAAAACTTTGCCAAGCCAGTGCGGCTAGCAAATTCCCTTCATAATTCCCTGAAGTAGGAGTATTGTTTTACTCTGTACTGATGTGAGACCTTGGAAACTACCAGAAAGTGTAGCATGTGGGTCTTAGAGAGGTAGTCTAAGCGAGCTGGGGCAGAACATCCACATCTACATCTGAAACCAAATGATCACACTAAAGTGATGCCACCGGTAGGCGAGGCCATCACTACTCATGATGGCTGCTGCCCTTACCCGCTGCTTCCCTCTCCAGCTGTCAGTGTCTTGCTGAGCCATTTTCTGCTATGAGATAAAGATTCTATTCTATATTTTTTGAGGAAGGATAGTAAGCAAAGACTTTTTTTTTCTGGCCAATTAAAGATATATTCACAGGTTAATCTTTTTGTTACATTCAAAATGAAAACTGTCTCTTAAAACTCCTAAGCAAGGGGGAGTATGTATTTTAAGAATCTGAATACATTTTTCTAATGAAAATTACCTTTTATTTTTTTCCCAAACCTTGGGGCCAAGTAAATTATGGAAGACTTTCTTCTTCCAAAGTAGGCTGCAATATTATCACCAACTCAACATGTTCTTACAAAATGATTTTTACATTCCAATTATCAAGTTCTCTTGAATCTTACTTAGGACTGGTGGATATGATACCATGAAATATCCTAGGTGACATTCCAAGATGCTCTTAATTGTCTCTTCCTCTGGAATTCTAAACTTGCTTAATCTAGAACCCTGAACATTTGGCTAAGCACCCAACTGCATGGAGGCCACCATCTTGGGAGAAAGCTTCAACTAGCCCATGTAGATAATCTATAAAGCCCTGAGATCACAGAAAGAATTGTTTGACCCAGCACTCTGCTGTGCCAACTCCAGCCACTATATCATTGAGGAAGGTAGAATCATGAGACCTTCTCAATTCCCTGTCTCACAGACTCCAGGAAAGATCATAAAATAATGATGTTTTGAAGATCTAAATTTTACAGACATTTGTTAGAGTCAACAGATAAATACTCAAAACAGTATTATTCTCTGACCTCAACTAAGCAGTGGCAATACTCTTTCACCTTGAAATTGCATCCCAGGTTATACTGCTATATTTGGGCTGCCTTCTAATTGTGCTGATGAAGAAGAGTCTTGAACATACCATGGACTGCCAAGTCTGTATTGGAGAGAGTGATAGCAAGTTTCTCCTTGGAGGCTAGGATTTTTTTTTCCCCTTTTGAGAAAATGTATGCTTTATTTGGAATGAAGAGGTTTAACATGTTCTTTTTTCTCTTTTTTTTTAAATTTCCATTCATTTATTGTTACACATTTTTCTCCCTGGCTCCCCTCCCCCCCCCCAGTTCACTTTTTTCTTGGGGGGAAAAAGTTCTTTCATTGTTAGACAGTCGTGGCCCCCCAAAAAACCATTTTACAATGCAACTCTTCTTCTGAACTCTTGTCATGCCAGTAATACCGAATCATATTTTCCTTTTATATAGTTCTCTCCCTCGTCTGTTTCAATGCCATGTACATTATTTATCCCCTCGTTTCTTAGTTTTTCCTCAATCTCCATATCAGTCCTATCGTATAACAGTGGCATTACACTGTTTTTGTCTTTTTGTGACTGAGATAATTCTCTCAGCATAATGTCCTCCATAGTCACCCATTTTGTATAATATTTCATGAGTTCTTTGTTTTTCAGTGCTGCATAGTATTTCATTGTGTGAATATACCACAGCTTCTCTACCCATTCATTTGTTGATGGGCACTTGGATTGTTTCCAACTTTCCTATTGTGAACAAAGCAGCAATAAACACGAGTGTGCTGATATTCGCTTGGTTGGCAGTTCTGGTCTCCTTAGGATATTTTCCCAGTAGTGGAATTGTTGGGTCAAATGGTATTTCTATTAACAACTTTTTGAGAAAGCACCATACTGCCTTCCATAGTGGTTGTGCAATTTTACACTCACACCAATAGTGAATAAGGGTTCCACTCTCTCTGCAACCTCTTCAGCATTTGTTGCTTGCTGCTCTGTTAAATTTTGCTATTCTTACAGGGGTGAGATGATATCTTACAGTTGTTCTGATTTGCATCTCTCTTAGAGCTAGGGATTTTGAACACTTCTTTGTGTGTTTGTTTGCCATCTGAATGTTTTCTTTGGTGATGTGTCTGTTCATATCCTGTGCCCATTTTTCAATTGAATTGTTTACCTTTAACTTGTTGTGCTGCTCAAGCATTTTATAAATTCTAGATATTAAGTACCTTATCAGCCATGTTGTTGTTGTTGCTGTCGTTATGTGCCATCGAGTTGCTTGCAACTCATAGCGACCCTATGCACAAGAGCTCTCAACACCATTCTATCCTGTGCCAGCCTCGCCATCTCAAACACACTCATTCCCACCACTCCAGTCACAGAATCGATTCATTTCATCGAAGGTCTTCCTCTCCTGTGCTGCCCCTCCACTCTCCAAGGACCAGTCCCTCCTTGCAACAAGCCCAAAATACATCAGACAAAGCTTCAGAATCCTTGACTCCAGGGAGCATTCCGACTTCACCTTCTCCAGGACAAACCTGTTTGTTCTTGTAGCAGTCCACGGTATATTCACCACTCTTCTCCAGCACCACAGCTCAAAGGCATCAATTCTCTTTCTGTCATCCCTATTCACTGTCCAACTCTCCGATGCATTTTGCAATTGCAAAGACTACAGCCTGGATCAGACATACCTTAATCTCCAGCCTGATGTTGTTGCTCTTCAGTACTCTTCAGATGTCCCTCACAGCTGACTTTCCCAATGCAATTTGTCTCTTGATTTCCTGACTGCTGTTACCAAGAGTGTTGACTGTGGAACCAAGTAAACTAAAACTATTAATTATCTCAATCTCTTCACCATCAATAGTGATGCTGCCAATTGGCCCAGTGGTGAGAATCTTTGTTTTCTTGATGTTGAGCGTCAATACACATTGGAGGATGCAATCCATGATCCTCTGCAGCAAGTGCTTCAGGTCATCCTCAGTTTCAGCAAGCAAGGTTGTGTCAGCCGCATAACGCAGGTTGTTGATGACTCTTCCACCAATCCTGATGCCACATTCCTCCTCATACACCCCAGTGTCTCAGATGACCAGTTCTGCACGCAGATTGAAAAGGTATGGAGAAAAAATGCATCCCTAATGGATCCCCTTCTTGATTTTGAACCATCTAGTGTCTTCCTGCTCTGTTCTGACAACTGCCTCTTGGTCCAAGCATAGGTATTCCCATTACCACAATCAAATATTCTGGGATTCTCATTCTTCTCAGAGTCAGCAATACCTTGTTGTGATCCACACAGTCAAAAGCCTTTGCATAATCAATGAAGCACAGATAGACATTCTTCTGGTATTCTCTGCTCTCTGCCAAGATCCATCTAACATTAGCTATAGTATCCCTAGTACCACCACCTCTTCTAAATCCAGCCTGCACATCTTGCAGTTTTCTCTTGACATATTGTGCCAAACGTTTTTGGATAATTTTTAGCAGAATCTTACTTGCATGTGATATTAATGATATTGTTCTATAATTTCCGCACTCTGTTGGGTCACCTTCTTTGGAAACGGAACAAATATCGATCTTTTTGATTAAGTCTGCCAGCTGACTGTCCTCCAGATTTCTTGGCACAACTTAGTAAGCACATCCAGGGCACCGTCTGTTTGTTGAAACAAATCAATTGATATGTTGTCAACTCCTGGAGCCTTGCTTTCTGCCAATTCCTTCACAACAACTTGAACTTCCTTCTTCAACACCATGGACTCTTGCATATATGTTATTTAATTAAATTCTATTGTGTCAGCAAATTCCTTCTGATACAGTGACTCTGTGTACTCCTTCCATCTTCTTTTGATACTTCCTGGATAATTCAACATTCTATCAAAAGAATCCTTAAGTATTGTCACTAGTGGCTTGAATTTGTTTTTCAACTCCTTCAGCTTAAGAAACGCTGAGCGAGTTCTGCTCTTTTGATTTTCTGACTCCAGCTCTGCACATTTCATTATAGTATTTTGCTTTATCATCCCAGGCTGCCTTTTGAAATTTTCTGTTCAGCTCTTTGATTTTTTGGTTTCTTGCTGTAGCTTTCGCTTCTCAGTGCTCTAATGCAATACTCAGAGTCTCATCTGACATCTATCTTGGTATTTTCTTCTTCTTCAGCCTTGTAATGATTTTCTTCATGGATGATTTTCTTGATATCCTCCTAGAGCTCATTTGGTCTACACTCATTGGTGCTCAAGGCCTCAAACCTGTTCCTGAGATGGTTTTGAAATTCGAGTGGGACAGACCTAAGGTCAAATTTTGGTTCCTGTGGATCTGATTTAATTTTCCTCAACTTCAGCTTAAACTTGCATATGAGTAGTTGGTGGTCTGTTCCACAGTCA
>NW_006399763.1:2563956-2565630 GCF_000299155.1 Elephantulus edwardii
AGGGAATGGCAAGGGACACACTGACAAAGGAGATTAATCAGAACTGGCTTTGACAAGCACTGTGGCAATTGGACAATTAAAACAGACATGGGGCGGGGGGGAAGAACGAACCTGGAATGAGGGTGGAGAAAAACCCAAAATCTCTGTAAATGTTCATTAAAACTAATAAAATTTAATTTAAAAAAAAAGGGTGTCATTTCCCCACTTAACTCCTCATCAAAAGAAAGGTGACCATAGGTAGATGGGCTGATTTCTGGGTTCTGAATTCTATTTAATTGATATAAGTGTCTGTCATTGTACCAGTACAATGCTGTCTTGACTACCACAGCAGTGTGGTAGAATTTGAAATAAGGGAGTGAGATGCCTCCTACCTTGTTTCTCTTTTTAAGGAGTGTTTTGCTTATTTGGGGCCTCTTTCCATTCCAAATGAAATTGCAGATTGTCTTTTCCATCTCGTTGAAGAAAGGAATTGGTATTTGTATCGGGATTGCACTGAAGGTGTAGATTGCCTTTGGTAGGATTGTCATTTTCACAAAATCGAGCCTTCCTATCCATGAGGAAGGGATATTCTTCCATTTCTCCAGGTTCTTTTTGTTTCTTGTAGTAATGTTTTGTCATTTTCTATAAATAGGCCATTTGTGATTCTGGTTACATTTACTCCCAAGTATTTAATCTTGTGTTTAGCTATTGTGAAGGGTATTGTTTTTGTTAGCTCCAGCACTGTATTCTTTTTGTCACTGTGGAGAAATCCAATTGATTTTTGTATGTTGATCTTGAATCCTGCCACTTTTCCAAATTGGTCAACTATGTCCAGTAATTTTCTTGCTGAGTCTTTAGGACTTTCTAAGTATACTATCATATATATCCTATAGAGAAAATTTTAACTCCTCTTTGCCAATTTGGATACCTCTTATTGTACTTCTCTTGTCTTATTGCTACCACTAAGACTTCTAATACAATACTGAATAGGAGACGTGATAGTGGGCATCCTTGCGTAGTTCCCATTCTCAAGGGGAATACCTTTAACTCCTATTCATTGAGAACAACGTTGGCTCTCAGGTTTGCATATATACGTTTTCTCGTGTTGAGGAAACTCCCTTCTATTCTTATTTTGTTGGGTGTTTTAATCAGGAAAGGTGTTGTATTTCGTCAAAGGCCATTTCTGCATCATTTGACAGGATCACATGGTTCTTGTTCTTTGCTTTGTTAATGTGATGAATTACACTGATTGTTTTTCTTATGTTGAACCATCCTTGCATACCTGATATGAATTCCACTTGGGCATGGTGCATTATTTTTTGGATCTACCATTGGATTCTATTGGCCAAGATTTTACTCAGGATTTTTGCATCTATGTTCATGAGAGATATTGGCCTATAGCTTCCTATTTTGATGGTGTCTTTACCTGGAGGCCAGGATTTTGAAGCTCTATCTCAAATACTAGGATGCTCTCACATACAAGGATGCTTTAGACAGAGTAATAAATGATTGAAGTATCAAAAGAAGATGGAAAGAATATACTGAGTCATTGTATCAAAAGGAATTGGCAGACACAGAAGAATTTAATGAAACAACATATGAGCAAGAGCCTATTGTGATGAAGGAAGAAGTTCAAGCTGCTTTGAAGGATATAGCAAAAAAGTAAGGCCCCAGGAATAGATGGTATACCAATTG
>NW_006399763.1:2566910-2571898 GCF_000299155.1 Elephantulus edwardii
GAGGGCAGGCACAGGAGGGGAAGGCCCTCTGGGAGGTGGATTGGTTCAGTGACTGGGGCAATTGGGATGAGGGTGTCAGAAACAATGAGACTGGTACAGGACAGAGTTTAGAGCTGTTGTACATAGGGTCGCTATGAGTCGCAAGCGACTCGACGACAAATAACAACAACAACAACATCTCACATACTTTGGGCACATGGCCAGGAGAGACATGTCCTTAAAGAAGGATGTCATGCTCGGAAGGGTGGAGGGACAGTGAAGAGGAGGAAGACCCAGGACGAGAAGGGTTGATACAGTGTCTGGAGCAAAGAGGGTTGGTGTGTCAGAATTAGTGAGACTTGCTCATGACACGGCAGGGTTCAGAGAAGCTGTACATAGGGTCTCTATGGGTCAGAGGTGACTCAACAGCACATAACAACAACAATGAAACATATGGTTTGAAGGGTCCTTATTATCTGCACTGGAGGGGACAGACTGTATGTAAGGATAAGAGATGCAGCAGCAAAAGAGTTGTGTCTCTCCTCTACAAGTTTCAGCTGTTAAATGGCTCAAGAGACTGAAATAGATTAACCAATCAACTCAGTTTCCTTAAGCCAGAGGTTTTTTCCAGGACTGATGGTTCCTCTAGTGCAAGACTTCTAGTGCTAACATCACTCAAAACAAGCAAACACAAAAACTCAAAGCAAAAGAAACAAACAACCAAACCAGGAACCAACATACTCATTACCATTAAATCAGTTCCAATTCTTTTTTTTAAATTTATTATTAATTTCAATAAAAATTTACAGAGACTTTGGATTTCTGTTCATTCATAGTTGCACTTTTCTCCCCTCCCAACCCTCCCTCCAGTTTCAATTCTTGGTGACCCTACACTGGGGTTCTGAGGCTATAAAGTACAATAGGATCTGCAGGTGGATTTAAACTACCAGATACTCCTAGCCTTTGAGTTAGAGGGCAGTTCTCCATAGATCATGCCACCAGACCGCCTTGGGCTAACTGAGACAGGTATTTGCCCTAAAACAAAGCTGAAAGTTGAACCAATTTCATTTACATATTAGCAATCTGTGGTTTTATTTGTTGCTACTGTGTCCTGTTAAATTGATGGTGACTCATAGTGACTTTATGGGACAAAGTAGATCTCCTCCATATAGTTTTCTAGGTTGTAGTAGTAGGAAGGAACTGCAGTGGCTTAGTGCTAAGGAAACATGCTGCCAACCCAAAGGAATGCAGTTCAAATCCACCAGCTGCTCCATGGGGGAAATAAGGGCAATCAATTCCCACGAAATTTATTGCCTCTGAAAACTCACTGGGTGGGCGGGGTCAGCTTTGAGTTGGTTCTGACTCAACGTTACACAACAATAATAATACTTACAGGAGCAGAATGCCAAGTCTTTCTCCTATAGAGCCACTGGGTTGATTTGAACAAATGATGTTTTGGTTAGTAGTCAAGCACTTAACTGTAGTACCAACAGGACTCCTTGTGAAATTGATCAGTATAAATGACTCTTTAAGAAGGTTATCTTCTTGGAAGGATCACAGAGCTTTTAAATGACATATTTAAGAAATAACCCCTAACCTAACAAAGTCATTCTGTGCAATAACATGTACCCTGGGCATCCTGTTGTACTCTCCATTCGGACATACATACCTTACCAGTACCGGTTGCTTAAATCCACTCGTCGGATTTTAGCCTCAGGACCTTCGCTTTGAAGCATCCTACTAGAAAGGATGCAGTTCTGCCCCATTAATAAGCGCTCCATTTTCCTCTGTCCCCAGAACACATTTATAAAGGTGCACTCAGCTGCCTTTGTCTCAACTCTTAACTCTGAAGAATGTAGTAAACCTGGGAAAAGGTAGTCCTCTTTCTTTAGCTCTTGCTATAAGTGTTATAATCCAGCCATCCAGCACAAAGAAAGGAGATACAATTCCTTAGCAATACTTCTCTATGAGGGGAAACCAGACTAAGTCCTGTGACATATAAGGACTTGTGCTGCTAACCTGAAGGTCACAACTTTCTGGCAGTTGGAATCCACCTGCAACTCTGGCTTTGTGGAAGAAAGATGGGCAATCTCCTCTCCTGAAATTTACAGCCTTGGAAACTTGCTAAAAGGTCATCTATGAATTGGTTCCTACTCTACCAGCAAAGAATTTGATAATTCAGTTTATCATTCTATGAGGGAAAACTTGTTAAGTACAGAATGTAAAGGTCATATCGCAGAAGTTACCAGTAATACAGACACTATGCTCCATAGGACAGCAAGATATACTTCATATCAGTGTTTTTCCACAGATTTTCTATTTCTTTTAAACTACAATTGTTCTCATATGACTTAATATTTCTAATTTAGTCCAAATTTTGTCTTATCTTCTAACCGTTAAAAAAATAAGGCTAATGGAAGTTATACAAGCTTCATTTTTTCCTTCCTGAGTAACTAACTTCTCATATGAGTGATTAAACCCTACGAAATGATTGCATTTGTACATTCACTAATCACCACCAAGGAATACCTAATCAGCAGCAAAAGAACTACAACCGGAGCCTTTAGACATTAATTCTTAATTGTCTAAAAAATACTAACACCCAGTTTATATTTTTAAAGAAATATAAACCTCAAAATTTCAGATATAACTTACTTCTACTAGAATCTTCAATACATTTTGCATTCAGGTAAATGAAGGTGAAGGTAAATTATTTCCAAATTACGAATCAGTTTAGTCAAAAGAGCGTGATCTCTTTGCAATTTCCTAATTTTCAGGGATATTCACAATACCTGTGACCTTTTAACACCACCAATTCAAATGCATAAAATTAATCAGCTAATAAATGAAATTTATTTTAACATGGTTTGTATATTTATAAATACAAAGGACAAATACAATTACACAGTCTAAAAATTCAATTAGGAATTTGGGAGGGGGAAAGAGTGAGGTTAGCATGACCTTGTGAAGATGGTCATGAGGCAATGGTCTGACTTTGGAAAGAAAAATGTACTGCTAAATGAACTACAATGCAGCAATTTACAATATCTCAGCTCAGATCCTGCCCTGAATGTGCTCACCATGTTGTGCCAAGAAAACTGGGGGACAACTACCTGGACAACTGACAGGAAGAGATCCAATATTTATTATTCCCATTCCAAAAAAAGGTGACCCAACAGAGTGAGGAAATGATCAAGCAGTATCCCTAATATTACACACTAGCAAAATCCTACTGAAGATTATCCAGAAATGACTAAAACAGGACACTGACAGAGAACTACTAGAAATACAAGCTGGGTTTACAAGAGGTCATGGCACTGGAGACATTATTGCCAATGTCAGATGGATCTTGGCAGAAAGCAAAGTATACCATAGGAATGTCTATCTGTGTTTCATTGACTATGCAAAGGCATTTGGCTCTGTGGATCACAAAAAATTGTGGCTAACCTTGAGGAAAATGGAAATCCCAGAATACTTGATTGTGCTTATGTAATAGCTATACTTCGACCAGGAAGCAGTCCTCAGAACAGAGCAGGAAATCATGGCATGGGTCAAAATCAGGAAAGGAATGTGTCAGGGATGCATCCTATCTCCATACCATTTCAGTCTATATGCAGGACAGATCATTTGGGAAACAGGGCTTTATGAGGAGGAATGTGACATTAGGATTGGAGGAAAATTCATCAACAACCTACATTATGAAGATGACACAACCTTGCTTGCTGAAACTGAGATGGATCTGAAGAGCTTGCTGCAGAATACCAAGGATAGTAGTCTTCAATACTGCTGATGAAGCTCAACATCAAGAAGACAAGATTCTCACCACTGGGCCAATTGGCAGCACCATCATGGATGGAGAAGAGACTGAGGTTGTTAACAATTACAGCTTGCTCGGCTCCACAATCAACACTCTTGGCATCAGCAGTCAGGAAATTTTAAAAAGACAAGTTGCATTAGGGAAAATCTGCAGTTAGAGATATCTCCAGAGTACTGAAAAGCAATGATGTCAGTTTATAGACTTAAGTTGCACCTGATCAAGGCCATCATCTTCGCAATTACTTGTTATGCATCGGAGAGCTCGACAATGACCAAGGATGACAGAAGAAGAATTGATGCCTTCAAGTTGTAGTGCTGGAGATGAGTCTTAAACATACCAGACACCAACAAGAAAATAAATAGGTCTGTCTCAGAGAGAGTGAAGCCAAGTTTCTCCTTAGAGGCTGGGACTTTGAAGCTCCATCTTATATACTTTGGGCACATAGCCAGAAGAGACTGGTCATTGGAGAAGGACACCATGCTTGGAAGGGTGAAGGGCCAGCGTAGGAGAGGAAGATACCGGATGAGATAGATTGATACAGTAAGTGGGTAATGAGGGTAGATGTGTCGGAATTAGTGAGGCTGGCTCAGGATAGGGCAGGTTTCAGAGCTCCTGTGACAACAACAACAGGATTTCTTTTTTCAGCAATAATGAATAATGCCATAGTAATAGTCACCTCACAAAAGTGTTCAGCTTCTACTCATTTTTCCATTCCCAGTTGGAACAAAAAAAAAACCAACCCCCACCAAAACCCAAGAAACCAATAATAAATGCTAAGGAGCCAAAATATGACTTTGATTTCATACCACCTGAATTTCAGAATCATCCATGAACACTAATGAGCGAAGACCAGATGAGTTGTGGGAGGATGTCAAAGGTATCATCCAGGAAGAGTGCAAACGGTCATTACAAAGACAAAAGAGGAAGAAAAGACCAAAATGGATGTCAGAAGTGACTCTGAAGATTGCACTGGAGCATAGAGAAGCCAAAGCACAAGGAAGAATTCAAGATACTAAAAAGCTGAACAGAAGATTCCAAAAGAATGCTCGAAATGACAAAGCAAAATACTACAATGAAATGTGCGAGGAGCTAGAGTCGGAAAATCAAAAGGGCCGAACTTGCTCAGCATTTCTTAAGCTCAAGGAACTGAAGAACAGATTCAAACCTAGAGTTGCTGTAATCAAGGATGCTT
>NW_006399763.1:2574039-2585130 GCF_000299155.1 Elephantulus edwardii
CCTTCTATCCTCCTTGGTCATTGTCCAACTCTCTGATGCATAACAGGTGATTGCGAAGACCATGGCCTGTATCAGACGTACCTTAGTCTCCAAAGAGACACCATTGCTCTTCAGCACTTTGTAGAGGTCCCTAACAGCAGACTTTCCCATGGCAATGCGCCTTTTAATTTCCTGGCTGCTGGTGCCAAGACTGTTGACTCTAGCATCGAAAATCTGGGAAAAAAGTAAAACAAAACTCAATAACCACATCCCAATTTTAAAACCAAAATTTTATGGTTTATCTCCTTACATTAAGTAGAAATTTAAAAGATCAAAACCATAATTTTCATTGATAATATTCAATGGATAATTTTAACACATTTTAATAAATAATCAACAAAAAAGGATTATACATTTTCTAGCAATAGAAAAAATATTTAGAGTAAATTACTTTTAAAAATGGGATCTTTTGGGTTTTTCCTTTTTTAATTCTTATTTCATACTGATTTGCTTATAAAAGTTGTATACATTGTATTTCACTCTAATTCTTCATTCACATTGTGTTTTATACAATCATTATCATGCATGATGTTTTTTAAAATTAATGACCATTGTACCTTGCCCATTAAAAAATGTTTTAAAAAGGACTAAAACAATGATCCATGATTATTATAAAAATGTAAATAACAGTAAAAGTGGAAATGACTGATACAAATAAAAATAAATGAGATCTCTCACCCCTACAAAAACAAACAGTAACAAAGAGAACTCTGACAGGGAAAATAAGAAAAATAATACCATTTACAATAAAATTCATTGCCAACTGAGTCAGAATTGACTTATCCTCCAGAGGTTTTCAGAAGCTGTAAATTACAAGTTGCAGGACAAATTGCGTGTTTGAACCACAAATCTTTAGGCCAAACACTGAATGTTTTAACCACTATGCTACCATGACTCCTGGAAAAGTGCATAGATAACTTCAATACCCACCAGATATATATCAGGTTTTGTACTATAATACTTGAATACTGCTATGATGCTGGAAGGAATGTCATTGATATTTCATACATCAGTAGGGTCACCCATTGTTGACAGGTCTTAATGGAGCTTTAACATCAAGAAAGAATAGCAAGAAAGGAATCTACTTCTGAAAATTATCCATTTAAAAGTTTGCATATCACAACAAAACATTCACTTCACATTCACTTGCTTTGAATTTGTTAATCAATGGGATCAATCACTAAATGGGATTGTGGATGAAAAAGAGGTTCAGTGAGAGAAAGGAAGATGTTCATTTAGATAATCACCACATCTACAAGGATGTACTTGAATATGCTGGTGATTGTGAAGATGTTTCAAGATCAGACGTTGTTTCTTTCTGCTGTACACAAGCTCATGAGTCAGATTCTGCTCAACATTAGCTAATAACACTTCATGCAACGTGTGAAGGTGTGTTAACTAAGATGGAAGGAAGTTCTTGGTTCATTGTGAGCATCCGGAAAATAGCCCTATTTTATGAGGTGTGAGGACTCTTTTCCAAATAAAGCAGGACACTTTAAAGAGAAAAAAAAACAAAACAAAAAAACCCCAAAAAAACAAGTTGCTGTTGTTGGTTTTATTAGGTGGTATCTAGTACAATCCAAAGTGACCCTATGAACACAAGATCGATCTGAACCCTGTCCAATCCCAGACCATGTTCAAAATCACTGATCAAAGGCACACGGTTCAAATCCACCAGATGCTCTGCTGGAGAAGGAGGGATAATCTCTTCCTGTACCAGTCAGATCCAATTTGACAGTACACACACAAAAAATAATAGAATAAAATTTAAAAAAATTTTAAAAAAATTCCAAATCACTGACATACTTGAGCCCTTTGCTACAGTTACTGTGTCAGTCCATCTGGTTGGGGGTCTTCTTCTCTTTTGCTATCACTCCATCTTTCCAAGCATTTGTCCTTTCCCAAAGAACAGCTTTTCCTAGCAATATATCCAAAGGTTGTGAGACAAAGCTTCATCATCTTTGCCTCCAAGGAGTACTCTGGCTGTACCTTCTCCAAGATATATTGGTTTGTTCTTTTGGTAGTCCATTGGATATTCAACACTCTTTAACAACACCACAAGTTGAAAGACATCAATTCTTCTTCTATCATTCTTATTCATTGTCCAGCTCTTAGCAACATAGCAAATGACTGAAAAATCATGGCCGAATTAGACACATTTTCATCCCCAAACTGACATAATTGTTCCTCAATAATTTGGAGAGGTCCCTGACTGCAGATTTTCCCTGGACATTTCCCCGCCCCCCCCCTTTTTTAAATTCTTTTTCTTTTATATTGGTATGCTTACAAAGTTTATATACATTGTGTTTCACACTATTCTTCATTCATATTGTGTTTCATAACATTGTTTCATGTATTATTTTTTATAAAATTAATCACTATTGGACTTTGCCCATCATTACCCTGTCTTTTCAGGTCCCCATAGGTTTTTCTCCACTTCCTTTACCCCCTTTCTCCACCTACCAAATTGTACAACTCAGTGATTTCGCTCCTACCTATCCTCACCCCTCTGCTCTCACCCTTTCCTCTCTTGAGTCCCCATAAATATTTTACTAGCTATTCTTCTATTTTTACAATAATGGTCTTATGCAATATTTGTCATTATCAGTCTGAGTTAGCTCACTCAGCACAATGTTCTCCAGTATCTCCCAAGTTAGGTAGTAATTTTCTTAATTATTACTCCTGAATCTTGCACATTACTCCATTGTTTGAATATATCACATTTTCTCAGTCCATGCAGTTGTGGTTGGACATTTGGGCTGTCTCCATGGTACTGTGAAGGTGAATAACGCTGATATGAGTATTGGTATATGTATCTCAATTTGTGTCTTAATTCTAATTTCATTATGTTGTATTCCTAGTCGTGGAATACCTGGGTCATTTGGAATTTCTATGTTCAACTTTTTGAGGAAATACCAAATTGCCTTTGAGAGTAGTTGTACCATTTACAATCCCAACAACAGTGTATGAGAGTTCCCATGTCTTTACATCCTCTCCAGTATTTATTTACTGCTGTCCTGCTAAACTTTGCCACTGCTACTGGGATGAGACAATATCTCATTGTGGCTTTGATTTTCATCTCTTATTGCCAGTGATTTTGAACATTTCTTCATGTGTCTGTTGGCTATCCAAATGTTTCCCTCTGTGAAGAGCCTTTCTATGTCTTTTGTGAATTTTGTAATTAGGTTATCAGTCTTCTTCTTCTGGAAGCCCAGTAGTATTCTGTAAACTTTTGTTATGAGGCCATTGTCTGAGATGGTTTTGCCAAATGTTTGTTCCCAGATGGGAGGTTTTCTTTTAACCCTATTGGAAAAGTTTTTTGATGAGCACAGGGATTTAATCTTTATAAAGTCCCATTCATTAGTTTTATGGTCTCCATTTCTGGCTGTATCTGTCAGCCTCTTTAGACCATAGAGTAGGCCTTCTAAGTTTGGTTGTAGTTTGCCTCTTATGTATTAACAAATCAAATAAAAAGAACCATATGATCCTAGAAATTGATGCAGAAAAGGCATTTGACAAAATCCAAACCCCTTCCTGATTAAGACACTCAGAAAAATAGGAATAGAAGGGAATTTCTTCATCACTAAAGTGTATATACAAAATACCATTCTCAATGGCAAAAGACTAAAAGTGTTTTCCTTGCAAATAGGGACCAGACAAGGATGTCCAGTGTCACCATTTCTACTCATTCTACTGTACTGGAAGTACTTACTAGAGCAATTTAACAAAAGAAGGAAATAAAAAGCATCGACATAGGCAAAGAGATGGTTAAACTGTCACTATATGCAGATGCTATGATAGTATACACCGAAAACCCCAAGGACTCAACAAAAAACTGTTACAGCTAGTGGACCAATTTAGTGGGGTGGTAGGATACAAGAGAAATATCAAAAAATCTGTGAGATTCCTCTACAGAACAAAGAGAACTCAGAGAAGGAAATCAAGAAAGCAATACCATTTACAAAATTGTTGTTACATGCCATCAAGTTACTGGATTCTATGTACAACAGCTCTGAACCCTGATCTAATCCTGAGTGAACCTCAATGTCTCTGACACACCTACCCACATTACCCCAGTCACTGAGTCAATCCATCTCATCTAGGGTCTTCCTAGTCAACTACAATTTGAGATACTTGGGAGTGAGTCTAACTAGAGAAACAAAATACCTGCACAAAGAAAACAGAACAGTTCTGCAAAAAACAGTAAAATATCTAAATAAATGGGAAAATGTTCCCTGTTCATGGAAAGGAAGATTCATATAGTGAAAATGACAATCCTACCAAAAGTAATGTACATTTCAACATAATTACAATACAGATACCAAATTCCGTTTTCAAGAAGACTGAAGAGGAAATTGTCAAGTTTATTTGGAGAGCAAAGAGACTGTCAATATGCAAAACACTTCTGAAGAAAAAAAAAAATGAATTGGGAGGTGTAGCACTCCCTGACCTCAAAATACAGCAGTAGTAATCAAAATAGTGTAATACAGGTACCATGACAGGCACATAGAACAATGGAACAGAATCAAGAACACAGAAATGGACCTATCTCTCTACAGTCAACTGATGTTAGACAAGGAAAACCTATCAAATGGGGAAATGACAACCTCTTCAACAAATGGTGCTGGCAAAACTGGACAGGTACCTGCAGAAAGCTGCAACAGGATTCACATCTCACACTATACACAAAAATTAACTCAAACTGGATCAGAGACATGGTTGTTGTTGTTGTTATGTCCCATCGAGTCGCTTGCGACTCATAGCGACCCTATGTACAACAGCCCTAAACTCTGCTCTGTCCTGTGCCAATCGCACTGCCTCTGACACACCCATCCCGATTACCCCAGTCACTGAATCAATCCACCTCATAGTGGGTCTTCCCCTCTTGCGCCATCCCTCCACCCTTCCAAGCATGATGTCCCTCTCCAAGGACGGATGCGTTCCTCCTTACAACATGCCCAAAGTATGTCAGACGAAGCCCCAGAATCCTTGCCTCCAAGGAGCAGCCTGCTTTAATCCTCTCCAGGATGAATCTGTTTGTTTTCTTGGCAGTCCATGATACATTCAATACTCTTCTCCAGCACCACAGCTCAAAGGCATCAATTCTCCTTCTATCCTCCTTGGTCACTGTCCAACTCTCTGATGCATAACAAATGATTGCAAAGACCATAACCTGTGTCAGACGCACCTTAGTCTCCAGATTGACACCATTGCTCTTCAGTACCCTGGAGAGGTCCCTAACAGCCGACTTTCCCATCGCAATACATTTTTTTTTAATTTTCTGGCTACTGATGCCAAGAGTGTTGACCGTGGAGCCAAGCAGACTAAAGTTGTTAACAATCTCAATCTCTTCACCATCCTTCCTGATGCTGCCAATTGGTCCAGTGGTGAGAATCGTTGTCTTCTTGACATTGAACCTCAATCCATACTGAAGCCTGCAGTTCTTGACCCTCTTCAGCAAGCATTTCAGGTCCTCCTCAGTTTCGGCAAGCAGGGTTGTGTCATCTGCATAAGGCAGATTGTTAATAGATCTTCCACCATCCTAACGTCACCCTTCTCCTCATAGAGCCCAGCCTCTCGGACAATCTGTTCTGCATACTGGCTGAAAAGGTATGGAGATAGGACACATCCCTGGCGTACACCTTTCCCTATTTTGAACCATGCAAAGGCCAAAACCTGGGACTTGTCTTCTGACCTGCTAATCCAGGTATATTGATTATGGATCCAACTAAGATGAGGTTGACAGTTTCAATCTTTTCTCCATCTATCATGATGTTGCCTATTGATCAAGTGGTGAGAATTTCTGTTTTCTTGATGTTGAGATAAAATCTATATTGAAGGTCGTAGTCTTTGACCTTCTGCACTAAGCGCTTCAAGTCCTTCTCAATTTCTGCAAGTAAGATTGTGCTATCATCATAGCAAAAGTTATTGATGAGTCTTTCTCCAATCTTGATGCCACATTTCTCTTCAAGAACTTAGCTTCTTGAATAATTTTCACTACCTACAGTTTGAAGTTTGAACAGGTATGGAGAAAGGATACAACTTTGACACACATCCTTTTTCATTTTAAACCATGTAGTGTTCCCTTATTTTGTTCACTCAATAGTCTCTTGGTCTAGGTAAAGGTTTTGCATGAACACATTTTAGTGTTCTCAGATTCTCATTCTTCTCTATGTTAAAAATAATTTTATATGATCCATATAGTCAAATGCTTTTTTCATAGTCAATAAAATAAAGCACAAACAGATATTCTTCTGACACTCTTTACTTTCAACTAGGATCCTTTTGACATTAGCAATGACATCCCTAGTGCCACAGCCTCTTCTAAGTCTAGATTGAATTTCTGGTAATTCTCTGTCTATATACATGATCTAGCCATTTTAAAAAATGATCTTCAGCAGCATTTTGCTAGCATGTGATATTAATGATGCTGGTCAATAATTACCACCTTCTGCTAGAATATGGGTCATGGTGAAGAAGATAATTTCAAGTTTTATCCTGATAGTGTTATAAATACATTCTTGTGAAGTACAATGTTGCGAGCGATGGGATATTATTCATATACATATAAAGAAACCGATTAATATGACATTTATTCAAATATACACACCAACATCAAAAGCCAAAGAGAAGGAAATTGAAGTTATTCACCACTGTTTGCAGTCCAAACTTGATCAAACATGCTGTCAAACTGTTAATGATAACTGGTGACTGGAATGAAAAAGTTGGAAACAATGAGGAAAAAATAATTGGAAAGCACAGACTTGGTGACAGAAATGAGGCTGAAAAGAGAATGCTCACATTTTTTGCATTTAATGATTTATCCAAAGCAAATACCTTTTTAAAAAACATAAATAAAAACTTTACACATGGACCTCAATAGACCTCATAGCAATTAGATTGACTACGTTTGTGGAAGGAATCATTAAAGAAGCTCAATACCAGCCGTCAAAACAAACAAGGCCAGGTGCTGACTGTGGAACAGATCATCAATTATTCATGTGTAGGTTCAAATGGAGGCTGAAGAAAATCAAAACAAAACCTTGCAGGGGTGGGAGAAAGAAGGGGGGGAAAAGCAAAACTACAAATCCTCAAGAACCAAAATACGATCTTGAGTCTATTACACCTGAATTTGAAAATCATCTCGAGAATGGGTTTGATGTGAACACTACTGATCAAAGACCAGATGAGTTGTGGGATGATATCAAGGACATCATCCATGAAGACAGCAAAAGGTCAATACAAAGAGGAGAATGAAAAAACCACAAAGGATGTCAGAAGAGACCCTGAAAATTGCACTAAACTGTCAGGAAGCCAAAATAATGGGAAGAGATGTTTAAGTAAAAGAGCTGAACAGAAGATTTCAAAGGGCAGTTTGAGAAGACAAAGCAAAGTATTCTATGAGAGTACGCAGAGAGTTGGAATTGGAGAATAAAAAGGGACAAACTTGCTCAGCATTTTTCAAGCTGAAAGAACAGAAAAATAAATTCAAGCCTTGTGTTGAAATAAGACACAAAAGCCACTGTATCAAAAAGAATTGGCCCAAACTGAAATACTCCAGGAAGTATCAAGAGCCAATGGTAATGAAGGAAGAAGTTCAAGCTGCATTGAAGGCATTGGCAAAAAAAATAAGGTCCCAGGAATTGATGGGATACTAATTAATATGTTTCTAATAACATATGCAGCCCTGGATGTGCCCAGCAGTCTGTGCCAGGAAATTGGAAGGCAGAGTCATACTTGTTTCCACCTCTAAAAATTGTGACCCAACAAAATGTAAATCACTCATGGATCTGAACTGTCAGAGGGGTGCTGCCTTTAAATTAGCAGCACAACTCGCTACAGACTGTATCACCAAACTTGTCTCTCCATTTACAATAACTACCCAAAATAACTACCTAAAATGTTTTGGAATAAATCAAACAAGAAAAATAAGAGACTTCTGAAGAGAAACTAAAAAATACTACTACAATAATACAGAAAAGACCTATGTAAATGGAGAACATAGTATGTTAATTGTGCCAGTAATGCTAAAACTAAACATTGTGAAAATGTTGACTACTACCAACAAGCAACACATATAATAAATACCATCCTGATCCACATCCTATCATCATTCTTCAAAGAGATGAAAAAATCAATTACTGACTTTGTTGTTGTTGTTGTTATGTGCCGTCGAGTCGTTTGCGACTCATAGCGACCCTATGTACAACCTAAAACCCTGCTCTATTCTGTGCCAATCACATTGCCTCTGACACATAAAAAAAGAGATAGCTGGCGATACTGAAGAAGAAAAGCAAGAGACCTAACACTTTCTGATTTCAAAACCTACTACACGGTTAAGTAATCAAAGCAGCTTGGTACTGGTATAGTGATAGGTATGCAGACTAATGGAAAGACTAGAGAACTCCAGAGTCAATCCTTCCACCCGTGGACAGCTGATCTTTGACAAAGAGTTGAAATTCAGCCTTTTTTAACAAATGGTGCTGGTAAAATTGGATATCTATTTGGGGGGGGGCGGGAATGGAAAGAAGATCTGTACTTTAAACCATATCAAAAAACTAACTTGAGATGGGTCAAAGACCTAGGTGTAAAACCTAAAATATAAAGATCATCAAGTAAAAACATACTAAAGAATATGAAGAAGTCACAAAACACTGCATAACATGGATGAATCTAAGGGATATTATGTTGAGTGGAATAACTCTAAAAACTTGCCATTGTCAGAACCAACTCTTTACTAATCCTGCTGTGGGTTTTCAGAGCCTGTAAAGTGCACAGGAAGAAACTGTCCATCTTACCCTAGCAGAATAGCTGATGGGTTGAACTGCCACTCTTTGGGTTGACAGCACAACTCCTTAGCCATTAGACCATCAGAGTTCTCTGAGTGAAATAAGCCACTCAAAAAGAACAAATATTGTATGACCCATTATTATAAAAAGTAGAAGAAGGGTTTAATTATACACACACATCCAAGGCTTAAACCAGAAATATACCTACATAGAGTACTTGCTTATAAGGTGAGTCACAGATCTGGCTCCTTCAGCTACAGCTAAAAGAGAATGCATTAATAATTCATAGAGCTTCACACAGCCTGTAGGTTGATTATGCCATCATTTGATCACCCTTATCCCCAAATTCACAATCTTCCCACTTAAAAAAACAAATCATTGCCATCAAGATGATTCTAATTCCTAGTAGTCTTACAGGACAGAGCAGACCTGTGCCACAGGGTTGCCAAGGCTAAAATTTTGAAACAAATTCCCTTTTCTCTCTTTTTGGTTAACATCTAAGCCCTTAGCCATTGGAATACTTTCTGGTGTTTATGTATTTGCTTTTACCTTGCGTAGTTTTCATGATTAAGTTTCCATTTCAATCCCTGTTTCAAAGCAAAAAAAGGAACCCCAGCACATTATGTATCACACTGTTAACCAAAAGGTCAGTGGTTTGAATTTACCATATATTTTGAGGAAGAAAGCTGGGACTCATCCTAGAAAGAGTAATAGTCTCAGAAGCCCAAAAGGTAGGCTGCTATGAGTTGGAATCAACTACAGGGCCGTGAGTACAGAATGCTGTTATATGCTGTTGAGTCACCAGTGACTCATAGTGACACTATATGAACAATAGCTCTGCACTATGCCCTAGCATGAGCCAAGCTCATTGTCTCTGAAATACCTGCCCCTATTACCCCAGTCACTGTGTCAATCCATCTCATTCAAGGTCTTCCTCTCCTGCACTGACTCTCCACCTTCAAAGCATAATGTCCTTCTCCAAGGACTAGTCCCTCCTGGTAATATGTCCAAAGTATACGAGATAGAGTTTAAAAATTCTAACCTAGAAGACAGAATAGTTTGATATTTTGGCAGCTCATGATAGGTTCAATACTCTTCTCCAGAACCACAACTCGAAGGCATCAATTCTTCTGTCATCCTTATTTATTGTCCATCTTTTTGAAGCATAGCAAGTAATTGTGAATATCATGGCCTGGATCAAGTGTGCCTTAGTCTCTACACTGAAATCTTTGCTCTTCAGGACTCTGGAGAGGTCCCTGACAGCAGACTTTCCTAATGTAATTTGTCTTTTTATTTCCTCGCTGCGAGTGCCAAGAATGTTGATTGTGGACCTAAGCAAGCTGAAATTGTTAACAATGTCAATATCTTCTTGATCTATCGTAGTGCTGTCAACTGGCCCAGTGGTGAATGAAAATCTTTGTTTTCTTGATAATTAGTTTAAATCCGGTGCTGGCTTCTTAGTGGGGCAGTGGTTTGGAGCACCTTATTCTACAGAGGTTTGATCTTGTTTTCAGGTGAGACATAGGTGCATTGTTTATCAACCACGGGGAGTGAATTAATTGTATTTGGCTCCATATTTAAAAAGGCAAGGGGTCAGAAGTAGGTGCTGGCTTCCAGGTGGGGCAGTGGTTTGGAGCTCCCCTATTAAAACAAGCTTGGAAGCAGGAGTGGTATCCACTTCCGAAATAGCTTGCCTCTGGAAACTCTATGAAACTGGAGAAATGATGAAAGTTATACAAGTGTTCAGGTCTTTCATTCATAGGGCCGCTATGAGTCATCTACGACTCAACGCCATTAAACAACACCACCACCAACATAGGAGAGAGCTCTGTGGGCCTGGTGGATAGGAAGTTACGTTACCAGGTCAAAGATTCGATGGCACTTAACATCAACGACAGTTTCAATCCATATTGACAACTTCAGTACTTGATGTTCACCAGCAGACACTCTGGGTTCTCCTCAGTTTCAGCAAGCAAGACCGTGTCATCTGCATAACACAAACTGTTGATGAGTCTTCCTCCAATCCTGATGCCTCATTTCTTTTGTTTTACTTTATTAAATTTTATTAGATTTCATGAACATTTACAGGGATTTTGGGTATTCATTCCTTCACTGTTGCACCATTCTCTCTACCCTCCTCCCCAGTTTGTTCTTCCCCGCCATCGGAATGTCTGTTTTAATTGTCCAATTGCCACAGTGCTTGTCAAAGTCAGTTCTGATTAATCTCCTTTGTCGGTGTGTCCTTTGCCATTCACTATCACTC
>NW_006399763.1:2589482-2598280 GCF_000299155.1 Elephantulus edwardii
CGCAGGAGGGGAAGACCCTCTATGAGATGGATTGATTCGGTGACTGGGATAATAGGGATGGGTGTGCCAGAGGCTGCGGTTGGCGCAGGATAGAGCAGGGTTTAGGGCTGTTGTGCCTATATAGGGTCGCTATGAGTCGGAAACGACTCGACGGCACATAACAACAACAACAACAATGAGAATCTTGTAATGACAAACTTCTGTAATGATATAATGAGTCAAAAGCAGAACTTATAAACCACAGCATACAATGGCATTTGTCAGAATGGGAAATATAACTACAAAACTAAAAGTTCTAAATCATCAAAAAACCTAGGACAAGTAAGGCCAAAAATAATGATGTTACTCAGATATTGCTAGAAAAATATCCCCAATCTGTGAAGATTGTATTCTCACTGAGTTAATTTAACTCTTCAGCAAAGAGGGATCAGGCTGGGCTACTACAGTGTCATATGCACATACTTAGAAACATCCAACTCCACTTTTCTAAAGGCAGATCTTTATTTGTGCATCCACTAGTAACTAAGTTGATATGTTGTTGTCAGATGCAATCATGTCAATGCCAACTCATAGAGGTCTCATGAACAATGGATCTGAATCTTGCCCTAGCCTGTGCCATCCTCATCAGTGATATTCTTGAGCCTATTGATAGAGTTCTGTCAATCCATCACACTGAGAGTTTTCCTCTCTTTCAATGACCCTCCACCTTTCAAGCATGATATCCTTCTTAAAGGGTTGGTCCCTCTTAAGAACATGCCAAAATATGTGAAATGAAGCTTCAACATCCTTGCCTTCAAGAAGCACCCTGGCTGCACTTTCTCCAAGGCATATTTGTTTGCTCTCTTGGTGGTCTATGGGATATTCAATACTCTTCTCCAACACCCAACTCAAAAGCATCGATTCTTATTCTGTCATCCTTTGTCACTGTTCAACTTTCAGATGCGTGATGCATCATAATAACTTGAGCAGCCTCAAAATAGAGGGATCCATTAATTCATACTCATATTCTTAGGAAGAAATGTTGTTTCTAATTAATATCTTTAGAAATCATGTACTCCTTTCCTTGCTCACTGATTCAACAACTGTTTATTTAGTGCCTATCATGAACACGGTCCTACGCAGAAGGCAAGAGATGCGATGGTAAAAAAAAGTCACAAAAAAGTTTCCTACTCACAAAAAGGTTCCTATACAGCAAGATTGACAACTAAGAGATCAGAGGATACTAGTGCTACCTGAGGAGCAAAAGAGAATGTTCTGGAATACTGATAAGCAACAACTAACTCAGAGAAATGTCAGTTTGTTGATGCAGCTAAAGGAGAAAAATGTAGGGAAGAATGTGACAAACTCGCAGCAGGGGGAGAAATACATGTGAATATGCAGGTCCATGAAAGCCTGATTGCTTTGAGATCTACAGGTAGTTCAATAACATAGTAATATAGAAAATAAAGTATAAACGTTAATTTAAGGTGCTTTCAGTTCCATATGTCAGAAGGGTGAACCAAAATGTCACCGCAGAAGTTGGCAGAGGGTCAGGATCTAATGGGCTTTGTAAGGAGCCTTAACTAGGTTTTATTCCAACTCTATTTAGCAGCAGCAATTAAAGGATTTAGTCAGGGAAGTAGCAATATAAAATTTAAATTTTTACAAATTCACTTCTCTAACGTGAAGTAGCAGCTATGGTGAGGTGTCAAAGGAGGGAAGTAGAGGAGTTACCAGGGGAAAGATGTGAAGGCGGGCTAGAAAAGCAGTATGAGTAAAGCTAGAAAGATGCAAGTAGTTTAAGAGAAGCTGCAGTTTTGTTTTTCCCAAATACAGTATGTGCTGTGCTAGAACTATTTTAGTTAATTTCCTCATTCCTATATGCTATATGTGTGGGTGTATTATTTAAGTGTGCACCTTATATTTAAAACTATGGTATTTAAGCAGAACCAGCAGAATTTGATTACTTTAAATATAAAGAATGAAAGAGAGAGCTCTAGGAGTTAGAACTGATCCAAAAATGCTGTATTGGGAGCCATCAGGAGAGAGTGTATCTCAGGGTGCTTGTAGTTCCTTGAATCTCAAAACCAACTTCTTATTGTTGTTATTGTTATGTGCCATCAAGTTGCCAGTGACCCACAGACAACCCATGTGCAATAGTTCTGAACTCTGCTCTACCCTGAGCCAATTTTATTGTTTCTGACACTCCTATCCCCATTAGCCCAGTCACTGAGTCTATCTACCTCATCCAGGGTCTTCCTCTCTTACACTATCCTTCCACCATTCTAATTCTGATGTCCCTCTCCAAGGACTGGTCCCTTCTGGTCACAAGTCCAAAGTATGGAAGACGGAGCTTCAAAATCCTTGCCTCCAAGGAGCAGGTGGATTTCACCTCCTCCAGGATGAACCTGTTTGTTCTCTTAGCAGTCTATGATATAGCCAATACTCTTTCTTCAGCACTGCAACTCAGAAGGATTGATTCTTCTTCTATCATCCTTAGTCACATCCTTAGCCCCGTTCTCTGATGTACAGCAAGTAATTGCAAAGACCATGGCCTAGATCAGGTGCACCTCAGTCTCCAGACTGGCACCATTGCTTTTCAGTACTCTGGAGTGGTCCCTGACAACAGATTTTTCAGTGCAATTCATCTTTTGATTTCCTGCTGACTGTGGAGCCAAGCAACCTGAAACTGTTAACAATCTCAATCTCTTCTCCATCGATCATGATGCTGCCAATTGGCCTAGCTGTGAGAATTATTTTGTTTTCTTGATGTTGAGTTTCAATTCATATCGAACACTATGATCTTTGACCCTCTGCAACAAATGCTTCAGGTCCTCCTCAGTTTCGGCAAGCAAGGTTATAATGTCTGCATAGCGCAGGTTGTTGATGAGTCTTCCTCCAATCCTGATGCCACATTCCTCCTCATAAAGTCCAGCCCTCTGAGTAATCTGTTCTGCATATAGATTGAAAAGACATGGAGATAGGATGTATTACTGGTGAACACCTTTCCTAATTTTTGGTCGGCTTAAGTAATAAAAAGGGAGCTGTGATGGTGTGATGGTCAACAGGGGGTTGTGGTGCTAATCCAAAGGCAACTCTGCTGACTTGAATTCACATGTGGCTCTGCAGGATAAACTTGGGCAGTAACTACTCATGACAACTCACAGCCTTAGAAACCCAATGAAGTGTCACTATGAGTAAGAACTTATTACTGGTTCACATAGAATCCCTGGATGATACAAACAGCTAAGCATTCAGCTGTCATCCAGAGGTTTAATATTCAAGAACACCCAAAAGTACCTTGGGGGAAAAAACCCTGGAGATCTACTTTCAGAATTACCACTGTAAACCCTATAGAGTGCACAGTTCTATTCTGACACACGAGGTTATCCTTAGTTTAAATTGACTCCACGACAACTGTGTTTGTTTTACTGGTTTTGTATTTATTGGTTTCTTGACTAAAAATTTCAAAGTAAGAACAGTTTAGCAGGGCATTGGTTCTTTCTCCTCAAATCTGTCAATAGGTCCTCATCTGTGCCAAAGTGTCATTCAAGTATAGGCTTTCTCATACAAGACAAGAGATCTTTTCAATGATTATAAAATAAAAGCTTGGCACTATGTTATTGTACTGGTAATTCCCACCACAGCCAACTCCATTGGGGTGATAAATGGTACAAGTTAGCTTAATGAAGGCTTTAGAAACATTCTAAAGCTGGAGCAATTTCATGAGATGAGAGGACTTGCCTAGAAATAGGTATGGGAACGTACGTAAAAGTAGAAGACAATGAAATATTACCAGTGGCAAATTATTCCAATATCTCAAATTAATTTGAGAACTAATGTGTGCCTGATCCAGACCATTGTCTTTTTCAATTACTTGCTAATGCTACTGAGAGGATGACAAGGAATAAGGATGACAAAAGAAAAACTATGCCTTTGAAGTAGGGAGTTAGAAATAAGTACTGAATATTCCATGGACTGCCAACAGAACAAACAGCTATGTCCTGGGAGAAAGTAGAGCCAGAATGCTCCTTGGGGGCAAGGATGACAAAGCTTACAAGTCTTTGGGCATGTTGCCAGGGGAGGCCATTACTTGGAGGGCATCATGCTTGGAAAAGCAGGGAGAGGAAGACCTTCAACCAAGTGGATTGGTGCAGTGATTGCAGCAATGGGCTCAAGTATGTCAGAGATGGTGTGGATGGAACAGGGTTCAGATCTGTTGTTCACAGAGTCATCATGAGTTGTATGTGGCTCAATAGCGCCTAACAAGGTTTTCAGTTTGTACGACTATGACCTAAAACAAAGGGTTCAAGCACAACAGCAACTATGAAGATGGGGCAGAATCACCATGTGTTGTATTTCTGCAGTAGTTTGGAGGTGACATGAAGGCACCTGGCAACAGCAATAACATGACCTGGAACATCAATCTTCCTCTGAAATAATAAGTTTCTGGATATATCACTATAAATATTTTCAAAATGACTTAATTTCCAATCCCCTCTCAAAAAAAGTTAATAATCTGGTAATAATCAGATAATGTTGCAATACCTTGTTTTTGACTCAATGCTCAAACAACATACAGTCAAATTCCCAGAGCATCATACTTCAACTCTGCCTGATTTCTTTTCATTGATTTGTTTCTGCCTTGTTGTGTCCTCAGAAAGGAACCCTGGGGGCATGTGTGTTAGATGTTAAGCTGAAGGGCTGGATGAAAGGTCAATTGTTTGAATTCAAGAGCTCCAGGGGAGCTCTGATGGCCTATTGGTATGACACTGTGCTGCAATCCAAAACACATGTGGCTAAAATTTACTAGACACTCTATAGGAGAAAGATGGATAATCTTCTGCACAATTCGTTGTTGCTGGTGTGTGTTATCAACGTGCCTGTGACTCAGAGACTTCATGTATAGCTGCTCTGACCCCTGATCCAGTCTCACTATTTCTGACACAGCTACTGCCATTACACCAGTTACTGTGTCTGTCAACCCATCTCAAAGGGATCTTCCTTTCCTGTGCTGTCCTTCCACCCTTCCAAGCATGATGCCCTTCTCCAAGAACTGGTCCCTCTGGCTACATGCCAAAAGTATGTGAGACAAAGCTTCAAAAACCCTTGCCTCCAATGAGCAGCTTGGTTTCACCCTCTAAAACCTGTTTGTTCTCCTGATAGCCCACAGTATGTTAAAAACTCTTCTCCAGCACCACAATTCAAAGGCATCAATTCTTCTTCTACCACCCTTAGTCACAGTCCAGCTCTCTGATGTATAACAAGTAATTACAAAGGCCACAGCCTGAATCAGGACCACATTAGTCTCTAGACTGACATCATTGCTCTTTAGCACTTTGGAGAGGTCCTTAACAGATTTTTTTTCTAATGCAGTTCACTTTTTTATTTCCTCTCTGCCGGTGTCAAGAGTGTTGATTGTAGAGCTGAGCAAGCTGAAGCTGTTAACAATCTCAATCTCTTCTTCATCCATCATGGTGTTGCCAATTGGCCCAGTGGTGAGAATCTTTATCTTGCTGTTGAGCTTCAATCCATATTGAAGACTACATCCTTGATCTTCTGTAACAAATGCTTTGAGTCCTCCTCAGTTTCAGCAAGCAAGGTTGTGTCATCTGCATAATGCAAGCTGTTGATGAGTTTCCCTCCAGTCTTGATGTCACATTCTTCTTCACAAAGTCCAACCTCCTGAATGATATGTTCCACATATACACTGAAAAAGTATGGAGACAGTATGCAAACCTGATGCACTCCTTTCCTGATTTTAAACCATGGCAGTGTTTACTTGCTCTGTGCTGAGGACTGCTTCCTGGTCCAGGTATAGGGTTTGCAATTAACTACCTCTGAAACCCACTAGAGGGTCAGCTATAGGTTGGCTCTGACTCAACAGCAAAGAAGAAAAACATGGCAGATAGGCCAGGGTCAGATCTGTTGTTCACAGGATTGCTATGAGTTGCACTCAACTTGATGGCACCATAGAGCAACAACATGAGAGTAAGAAAGATAAGTGAGTTTCCTTTTATTAAGGTTTACAGCCTTGGAAAACCAATGAAGGTTCACCATAAGTTGAAACTAACTCATGGTAGTGGATTTGGGTTTCTACTGTTATTGATGGGTTGATATGGCTTGTTTAAAAGTATATTTGGGGAGGAAAACCCATAAACCTATATTTCCTGAAAGATGCAATTTTAACATTTAATATTTCAATTTAGCTGGTATACAAGTACAATGTGGTAAAATCTAAGAACACTTAAATTGCATCAAATCTTTGTCTCAGGAAAATAGAGTTCTATCTGATATCAAAAGATCTCCACTATATTTCCAAGAAATAAAAGCACAACTTAGATTAAGACTATCTACTATCCTGTTCTATTAACTATTATTGTGAGGCGAAGATGGGCAATCTTCTTCCAGCAATCAACTGCCTCTGAAAACCCACTGAAGGGTCAGCTATAGGCTGGTTCCAACTCAATGGCACACAATAATATTCCATTAATGCACAACAAAACATAATTATTTGGTCATATCTACAGATCTGTGTACAGAAATCAGAGGGAAAAAAGTTTCAAAAAGTACATATGAAATTTTTAACAGTGGATATAAGGTAAATATAGATGATTTGGGGGTGGGTGGTAGAGGGACTGAAGAAAGGCAAGAAGGACAACAGGAGATCTTTTCAAATGTAGTATGTAAAGTTCATGATATTTGACATTTTTAACCCACCATGCATTCATGAACTTTGCATTATATTTGATCAAAACAAAGAACTTAGAAAACTCCATGCATTTCTCCTAAATCGTGGACACACAGAAAACGTTATCTATCCTAATTGAAATTGAAGTCATTACACATATGCAGCTTTGCTACAACTAACATAATTTTCATTAATATTCTATTCTACATCTCTCACTGTTTACTTTATCCAAGAAAATCAGAGGCCTCATTCTTGAGAGGAAAAAAAATAACATCTCACAGGATGAAAAGAAACTGATGTCTATATTTTTTTGAGAACTATTCCCTAGCCATGCTACCAAACACACAATTTAAGCTCCTGTAAGCTTTCACTTCTCCCACAAAAAGTGTGCAATATTCTAATCTCTAGGAAAATGGGAATTCTCACTATAAGGTAGCTTTTCAAACCAGTTTTTTAAGGTATTTTGGTGAATTTATGAAGAATTTTTCTTCTTCTGTGCAATCATAAATTAGTGGTAATTTTTATGCGATACACACACACACACACACACACACACACGACACCAAACTGTAGATGTACAAAGTTTGCAATGCACTGAGTTAATCCATACTATAAGCATAACTTTGAGGATAACAAAGAAAGAATCTCAGTTAAATATTGAGTTTAACAAAATGATCCTTGTTCACTTTCCTAGACTTTATTATTAGGGTTCTATTATTTTGGACAGCATTTATAAATATTCTAAACTCAAGTTCCACTATTTCTTCTTTGTATTTGTTCAGCTTTTTGTCAGTTCACTGTTCATTAGCACTTTTATTTGAAGACAAAAAGGGGAAGACAAAGAAGACAAGATCAGTCAATCTTGCAACTTATTCACTCTGATAGAAGATCTGAAGAGTAAAACTAAAAGTTTGTATATCACTATAGTTCATTTATCATTGTGTATGATTAAAGATAAACTAGGGTTTGGGTTTTTGGTTTTTTTTTTTTTCATCAAAGACAGATAAAGTGTTTCTTATTGAAAAAAAAACAATTGAGACTGATAAATTCTGTTGGAAGACAGTACAGAATGTAGTATGTAAATATAATGCATATGTATGTATATGTTTGTGCATATGCATGAGACAGTATGGTTTGGTGGGAAGAGATTTCAATTTAAAGGAAGGATTCTAAGTTCTAGCTGGGAGATTTTAGGCAATATTATCTTAGGCATGAGCCTCAGTGCCTTTGCTGTATAATGAGGAGATGCAAAGTGGTTCTAATTCCTTCATATTGTGTGTACACACACACACACACACTTTTTTTTCCACAAATTGTTTCTGCTCCTCTAGCTAGCACACACCAATATGGTTCACCTGGTTGTTCACACCTCACAGCTCTGACTGGACCATCAGTGCTGTACCAGTTGTTAAAGAGTTTGAATACTTGTCTATATTTAAAGACTCCACAAAGTACAGCTAACGTGCCGAATACTCTTAACATTCTCTGCATTCGGCCTTCCACCCACAATAAGGCCATCCTAGAAGTTAAACAAGCTCTCATAAAAACTGCTCCCTTCCTCTCACTTTTTGACCCCTCAAAAAGCATTTCAATACATGTGAGCTCTGTACTTCTCATTTCCCACTATTCATAACTGTTAGAGTTACATGTCAGGTAAATTCTTTCACATACACTGAAACTGCTTTGTATTCCTATCTTGACCTTTCTGTTTCTTTTGTAAGCCTTATCTAGTTTTCTCAGGAACATTTCTGTTCCAATCCAATTGCAGCCCAAAAAAGCAAACAACCAACTACTATCAACAAAACCCCCATCATCATGACTACTAAACCAAAAGAAATGTGAATGATATATCCTTATAATGAAAAGAAAAACCACAGCAAACCTCCAGCTTGATCAACCTGTGAAATGTGTAAACACATATAGGAATCCACTCAGAAATCATATCAAGTCCAACTTTACTCACTCATTCTCTGCAATCACCACCATTATAGAGAGCAGAAAACCTAGTAAAATGTGTGGTTTTAAAAGTCTTAGAATGACTGTGCAAATAATCGATATGATGTGTAAATCTTTACTTCAATTTAAAAATATTATATAATAAAGAAAATGAATAAAACTCCGTAACAAG
>NW_006399763.1:2598380-2618583 GCF_000299155.1 Elephantulus edwardii
ATACAGAAGTTTTATATCATTATTGTACTTGCCCTATAATCATTATAATCCTCCACAACACATTCTTCTTTACTCCCTGTATTATATATACTCTATATTATACTATTTTAATATTATATTATTTGTTGTTGTGACTACTTCCCCTAATTATAACATCTTAATTTCCTTTAGGTCAGAATTTATTTCAGATCATATATAACATTTTATTCTCAGTGATTAAGCTTTTAATTAAGCACTTACACGCACAATAAGATCTAAACATTAAATTTTTACTCTTTCTGACTATGGCATAATATTTGTGCTTCCTAAGAAGTGAAGACTTTGGAGCCTGGACAGCCTTAGACTTTAACATCACATTCAGAACACCATTTGGGATAGAAGTTTAGCACAGTTAAAAGAAATAATTACAAACAGACACCTAAAGATTAATCATAGCAAACTGCCATTTAACAGACAAAGAACTCAATCAAGATCAACGGGGTTTGGAACACTTTCCCAAAGTCAGCGATAGAGCCAGCAAGGACTCGAAAAGGCTCACAAAGGACTTTCATTTTTTATTTTTCTTTCTTGATTCTTAGTCCTCTGTCTTCTGGCTTCTTCAGCTATATCATAGAAACCATGTAAATAGGAATGATGTGACTGTGATGCACAGATGAATATATATGCATTCACAAGGACATTCATACAGTTCCATTCACACATATGACCATGCATGCACACACATTCACGTAGTTACACACACACACACACACGAATATATATTCAATACACATTTCTCTACTTTGAATTGTTAAGAATTGTAAAGATTTTTTTTCTCAAGCTATTTTAGAAATTACACTGGAATTAACTAAAATACTTATCTTTGTGATTCCTAGCCATCATTACTGACAAAATAAACAACAGGATTTCCACATAACTTCATAGATAAACAATGAAGATTGAATGTAATAATAATTTTAAAAGCATTCATATGCCTTCAAATCATATATGAAGAAGTTCATGTCATGGATTCTAATTTAAGTGGTGATCTATTGTTCTTATTAATTTTATGTGTTTGTGCATATATTCAGAGATGAGACCGCCTCAGTAAGGTACTATCATGCTTTGCTAAGAAGGGGCAAGAGAGAGGAAGACCCTGAACAAAATGGATTGACACAGTGACTCCAATAAGGCACAACAGCTTGTTATGGATGGCACAGGATAGGGCAAGGCTTTGTTCTATTGCATATGTGAGCCAACTCAATAGCACTTAACACCATTTAACATCAGCTTTAAGAGGGGAAGTATAGATATAGTCAACAATAAATGAATACACTAAACAAATACATATTCATTTAACATATTCTATACTAAGTATCCCTAATAGACAATGATTTTTCTAGAGAAAAGCTCAATTCACTATAGCAGAAAAATATTTCTTGGATATCTTGAAGCCTCAAAAACTTGGCCAAACTATTGTTCAGTGTGCAACAGTTTATGTCTTCATGTTCAGATGTTGTTGAAACAGCAGACTTAAAAGAAATAATGTCAATGAATCCTAGCAAGCACTATACGTGACCTCTAGGGTAATTAGCAATCATTCAAAAGCAACAAGACTAAAATGTTCTATTCTTTATTACTGTCAGCTCTTATCTTGATCAGCATTTTAATAAAGATGGTTCGTTTCTAAGACAGTTTCATGAATCAGTCATAATTACATTCTGACATGCAGTGAATAGTAAAGCAAAACTAAATATCACTTCATCAACCTTTCTAACCTTTATGCAAGTATTAACTGTAAATAATTTTTACACAATCCTACAACAGAAAATCTGCATATTTCTTAGCTTTGTACATACTTTACCCCAAATGAATTTCCTGTGACCTATACCTGAAAAACACAATCAGCCATAATTATCCAGTTTTGTGAGATGTTCAGGTGTTGCTTTTCAGAGTTCAAATCAACTTCAAGTATAAAAGGCTACTTTATCTTACAAATACACAATATGCAAAATGGGTTAAGTAGCCAAAAGCATCCCCAAGCAGTGTGACTCTGGAGAAGTCTATCTAGAATCAAAATGCCACAAAAAAAATACACTAAACACTTACAAAAATGGATTCATAGGTTACAAATCAAGGGATGGATCACTGATGACTACTGCAGGAAAGTCTTATAATTAAAAAATGTTAAAAGAAGAATACTAATTAGAAGGAAATTTGAGTATATAAGTATCTGAAGGGGACCTAAAAAAAAAAATTCAGTTCCAAAATAAAAGAGCTTGAAGCTTTATAAGAAATGTAAAAATTTTCTTGGTGATAAAATTCTAATACTGATAAGAATGTGTAAATTCTTCATTTCCCCCCCTTCCAAGTACTTTATATTTTTATAACAGCTTATTTATCTTTTTGCTGAGGATTAATTTTAAAATATTTTAGATAGTTGAAGCAAACATAATTCAACGACCAGAATAAACCAACACTACATTTCAGGTAATTTATTATTTGTTTCAAGTCTCTCAGAAAAACTTCAAAATAATTTCAGTTCTTTCTCAAGAATAACTGTGCTTCTTTTCCAGTACTTGATACAAGATAAGTAGACTATTTTGGATACAGTTCACACATGCATATTATAGTTAAGTGTTTCAAATAAAGTTTAAGGTGATTATTGCTTTTACTTAAGTGGATCTGTATTTAAAAATTTAAGTATGATAAAATAGTAATATTCTTATTTTATTTTGTATTTCAATGTTAAAGTAAATAATTTCCATAAACCAATCTAAAAATATTCCCTTTACGTTTTCTTATATATTTTACAATGAAATAACTTTACTAAACTTTTGATCCAAGGGCCAAAAAGAATACTGTAAGCATATTTTTTAACTGAGATTAAAAAACACAAAAATAAATAAATCTTTTTTCGTTAATTTTTGTTTAACTTTTCTATTTTTCTTTCTTAAGCACTTTTTCTCTCATTCTCTTATTGATGGTACAAGCAAAGAAAGGAAAAGAAGTGTTGATTTAAGAAAACAGATTTCCCAGAAAGAAGGGGGGAAAACAACAGGGAAAAAAATGTGTTTAAGATTTAAACAAAAGCTAAAGATGGCTTCCTCTGAGCTCTGATGAGGTCTGCTACCTCATTACTAACAACTGAAAACTTGTGATGCATTTTGTTTCAAGAGAATCCAAAAGTCCTTGCTGTAAAGCAGACGGGAAGAGGTGGGGGTGTGCAGGGTCCATTCACTCTTTCTGTATCACACCCATTATGTAAGAAGTATAAAACACTGCCTTTATGCTGCCAAGCCACAATGACTCTTCCCACATCAAAGGATTTGCACCACTAGGGTTTTTTCTTCAAAATTTATTCAAGCTAAGGGCAGAGAGACAACAATTCATACACGCTAATTACGCCTAATTATCTATTCCCTTTTCTGACCAGCTTCGGCCAGTGTTATTTGCTATCTGGATTTCTCACAACCTCCCTTTGCCCTGTCCATCCAGCCCAACAGTAAATGCTTTGAAGAAAACAGTTGTGGCTTTTTAGAGTTTTCTGAATATAGAGTTCAAGCAAATTAAATAATTATTCTGTTAGTTTTGACACATTTATGTGTTAAATATGAGGATCTCTTGGTTAATTTAGCAAATTCCACACATCTCTTCATGGTTGGAATCATAGTAACACCCTTTCTAACAGGAGCTTCTCCCCATGCTTTCTTTTCATGATCTAAATGAAATGTTTATTGGATTAAAGTTCTTCTCTGCAGACCTCCATGGTGGCCTATGACAAAGAGCTTAAAAGTTCTATTAATTGGCTTCAGTTTTCAGGGAGGGGAAAGGGAGAATTTTATTTCACATTACATCACTAACCAAGAAAATTGCCATGTGTAATTAAACTAATTTATTTCATGATTCAAAGAACCAACTAATTCATATTTAAGACACACTTCCTTAAAGCTGTTTTTGTCACCAAAGAATTGATCTGTTGTAATTTAACCAAAAAATTCTCTTACTATTCTAAGTGAAGAGAATTAAAGATTTAAATAGTATACATTTTACATGTGAGCCATTATTTGATATAATCCATGTAAACACAAATAAACAATTTATATATTTCATAGAAAATCTTCATTTTCATTTTGCCCAAGCAACAGCAAAAAATATTTCTTTTAAAGGTGTACACTGCAATTTACTTAGCCAGAGGTTGGCCCCAGCTAGTACAAGGACTATATTCTGGTTTGAAGAGGAACAGGAAGTATATTTTAAATTAATATCACGACAATTTTTTTATCCTAGGTATTAATTTCAAGGATACAGTAAAAAAACACCATTACAAATAAATAAAGCCAAATTTCTTGAATTAATTTCCTCAAATACCTATCAATTAGCTTAGTTAATTAAAATATTTTGAGGCAATATCTAATTTAACCAGCCTAAACAGTCCAGGAATGTCTTGTAAATCAAATGGTCATTTTGTATTTTAAAATAGTAAATTCAAAACTCAAATACAAATGAGCACATTCGGAGATGTGCTCATGGGGAAAGCTCCAACTCTTTGAAATTCAGGAGTTCAGTCTGCTACTTTTGTTCTGTCTTTTGTTTCTTTCAATCTCCAATAGTAAAAAGCCAACTCATAAGTGAAGACATTATTACACTAACAAAGGGTTAATCCCTGCAAGGCTGACTCAGGTGACAACACAGGGGAGGTCAGTGGTGCTGACACTGACCTCAAAGGCAGATTCTGATTATTTAGCCCTGTGAAAGCTCTAGTATTGAGAGTGATAATGAGCAAACTGACAAATCAATTTCACCAATAAAATGAAAATTGTGGCAGGAAAAGATGACAAACACATACTCAGCAAGGCTATAAATCATAATGCAGGTGGCTGGACAAAGGTTGAACATTGAAAACAATCCATCTGAGGGTTATGAACAATTATTCTGAAGTTTATAACCAGGAGATCACACCATGAGAATATTCTCAAACAGTTCACTACTGACACAAGACTCTCTGGGAAATTTCCTCAGGAAACAAAAGCATAGATGTTATGCTTTATTGCTTTTGTTGTTGTAAAAATTTAAGATAAAGTACTTAGAATAATAGTTAAGAAATGAAGTAAGAAAAAATAAAATAACATTAATAAAAGCTATAATAATAAATAACATTTATTATTTTAGACTATAAATGTATTATTTTATAGATTTACTACTATTATTATTTTATATTATCAAATTATTATATAATATTTAAAATCAATGAATACTAAAATAAATAAGATTATGATACTTTGCAAATAGAAAACTCTTTAGCAGGGTAAGAAGAGTTAATATTTATAAGAGGTAGCATCTTATTTCTATTTAATTTCTTCTTCTGACTAAAATTCATCAAAAAGGAAACTACATTACAGGATGTATTGTTGGTTCTTTTTGACCAGCTATCATTTCAGTAATCTACTAATCACCCAACACATTCAATTTTAAACAGAAATTAGACACTTCAGAAAGAAGATAGCTTAGCTCAAATATCATTGTGGATGAGAGTTAAAGTGCTAAATTACTGATATTACATGTTACCACTGTGTGGCAAAAGCACTGCATAAAATATTGCACAGGCACGTTTTCCATGGGGGATTATTTCAGAGTTGTCCATACCATCAAAGTGATTATAACAGCTCACATCAAGAATTTTTTAACTCTAAAAATGATGAATAGCCAATATCTTTTTCAAGGATCATTACATAATGAACTAAATAAAATTGTTTATGAAGGTGTAAGTGGTACACGAAGCAGAAAGACTTTCACCTAAATATACAAAACCTGCCTAAAACATATCTTTCTATTACTAGATTCTATTAGGTGAAAATAATAATGGTTGCCAGCCAACCCAGTTATCAAAAAGGCCAGGAGCACTCAGTTGAAATTAACCTAAGAAACTATCCCTCTGATTAAAGTGTCAATTGGGACATTCTGGAAAAGGTAAAACTACAGAGACAGTAAACAGGTCATTAGTTGCTGGGGAGTCAGAAAAACTCGAGAAGGATGGGGAGAGGTAGCATATTTTTGTTGTTGTTTGTTCTGACTCATACTGTCCCTCTAGGATAGAGGAGAACTGCCCCAGGGGATTTCCAGGGCTGACTTTTTTTTTTTTAAGTTGTCAATGATTTCATTTTTTTACTTGGATTCACAATCAATGTCCATTGCAGTAAAGAAATCAAAAGACATGTTGCATTGGGGAAATCTGAGGTCAAGGATCTCTCCAAAGTGCTAAAAACCAAAAATATTCATTCAAAGACTAAAACAAGGGTCTTTTCAATTGTTCAATAAACATCTGAATTTTGGACCATAAATAATAATGACAGAAGAATCGATATATTTGAATTGTCGTGCTGGCAAAGAATATTGGATATACCACAGATTGCCAAAAGAAGAAACAAATCTGTCCTGAAGGAAGTACAGCAAGAGTGCTCCTTAGAGGGGAAAAAAAAATAATGGAATTTCATCTCATTTACGTTGGGCTTATTTTCAAGAGGAACCAGTCTTTGGAGAAAAAGCCTTCTGCTGGAAAAGGTAAAGTGTCAGTAAAAGAAAATCCCCACTCGTGCTGGATGGACACAGTGACTAAGACACTGGGCTTCGGCATGATAGAGATCATGAGGATGGGACAGGAGGTCTGTCGTTCACGGGGTTGCTATGAGTCATAGTCAACGTGACGGCACCTAACAACACAGCAACTGTAACACGCCCAAAGGAGATGAGATGAAGTCTTTCCATCCTTGCCTCCAAGGAGCACTCCAGCTGCACCTCCCCAAAGACAAATCTGCCTGCTTTTCTTTGGCAACCCAAAGCATATTCAATAATCCACACCAATAACATAAGGACTGACATTTTTACAGAAGCAGATTTCCAGATCTGTCTTTCCTCAGAGCCACCAGTTGATGTGAACCATGGACCTTTCAGTTAGTAGATGAGCACTCAGCCATTGTACCACTGCAAGGCTATTTTCCGCTCACTCACTCCATGTCATGAAATCATTTCTGACTCATAGGGACCCTAGAGCAGATTTCAAGGCCATAATTCAAAATGGGAAGAAACTGCTCAGCTTTCTTTCTTGTGTGATACAGCTTTTGTGCAGTTTCTGGATTCACAGTGCAACTTGCTACACCACCAGAGCTCCTTAGGGAATTTTCAGGACAGTGAATGATTCTGTGAAATCTTAAAATGATGGACACATGACATTTTGTATTTGTGAAAACATATAGGACTGTACCACAAAAAGAGTGAACCCTAACATAATGGACTTTAACTGCCATTGACATTAAACTGACATTTAAATGTCAAATGACATTAACTGCCTCTGAAAATCCACTGCAGTGTCAGCTATGGGTTGGTTCCAACTCAATGGCATACAACAACAACAACTTAAAATATAAAAATATATCATTTTCCTTTTAAAAATCATTTTTCATAATGTTCACAATGCACTCTTTTCTATAAATATTAATTGGTATATATAGTTTCAAGACATATTATTTCTTTTAATTTTTACTTGATCATTTTTAAAAGTATAAAATAGAGATTTCTAAGAAAACTGATCCTATGAAATTTGGTATTTTAAAAATTATTTAATTATTTGTTATTGATAGTGAATTGCTCTCTCATCTTATGGTTCACTCAACATTCTCTCTTCTATCAATCATTCATCAAGCAAGGGCTTGATATGCCACCTTCTCCAAGACCTTGCTAATGAACTTAGAAGGACACAGAATGTTTATAAAACAAGTACTAGTTTCTAGGGGGAAAACATGCTAATTATATATTCTATTTTAAACAACTGTCTCTCCTTTGTTCTTTGTATAGATCAAGGTTAGCAAAATTCTTCTATTTCCGGTCAGTAGAGTAAATATTTCAGGATTTGCAGTCATAAGTCTCTGCTACAGAGGCACACAACTGTGCCTTTGTATTGTGAAAGCAGCCACAGAAAATACATTAAAAAGTGAACAAGATGTTTTCTAATAAACTTTAATTACTATGACCAACAGCAGGACAGATTTGGTCACCGGCAGTAGTCTGCCAACTCCTGGTAAAGATTATTTCTGTCTACTTAAAAAAACATGTTGCAGATACAGAATGAGACAGATGCACTTAATTTTACAAAATGGTACATCACTGTACATGTTTTTGGTTCTTCTTGTTGTTAGGTGCCGTTGAGTCGAGTACGATTCATAGTTGAAGAACAGATCTGAACTCTGTCTCATCCCGTGCCATCCTCACCATCTTTGACACACTGGATTGTGCTAGGCAAATACCAACAAATGCTTTTGTTCACCTACTTTAGAAGAATCACTTAAGTTTTACAACAGAATCTCAACAAAAATTCTGCAAGAACTGACTGCATTATGACCGCAAGAAGTTTCAAGTTAAAAGCATAGCTTTTTTTTTTTTAAAGCATAGCTTTTTAAAGTATGCATTACTACTGTAACAGTGACTATCTTTTTACATAAGTGAGAGACTATTATCTATCAAAATGTTTTTCTTTACATATACTTTGTTACTCTCATCATGAGTCTGGTTAGAACGAAGGAAAGAGAGTAAGGGAACACTGCATGGCTTAAAATTAGGAAAGCTGTATGTCAGGGTGGTATCCTTTTCCCAAAGCTTTTTAATCTGTATGACGAGAAAATTATTTGAGAAACTAAGCATTATGGAGATGAATGTGGCATCACATTTGGAGGAAGACTTGTCAATAACTTTCATTATGCAGATGACTGCTCCTTTCACTAAAATGCTTTTCTGCCAGATATTGTTCTAAAGCTAAGAATTCAAATTAAGACATACTAAGAAGAAAAATTGGCCACCCACTTCCAAAATATAACAGGCCTTCAAAAATTTTATGTACAATAGAGTACACTTAGAGTAGACTTACATACACAGCAACTGAGGCAGAGCTCTCATAACTGGAAACACAAAGGAGGAGGAACAGTTGTAAGCAGAAACTAATGGTTGGAACATGGAATATGAGAAGCATGAATGTAAGAAAACTGGACATCATCAAGAAAGAAATGGAACGCATAAATATTGACATATTAGGTACTGGCGAAATGAGATGGATTGGCATGGGACATTCTAAAACAGACAATTATATGATCTGCTACACCAGAGAAGAAAAGGTGAGGGGGGGAAATGATATCTCTTTCATAGTTAAAAAGGCTGCTTTGCTTCTAGATCAATCTTGATATATAATGTTGCTAGTGACAGGATAACATTCATATTCATACAAGGAAGTCCAGTGAATACCACTATCATTCAAATATAGGTGCCAACAACCAGAGCCGAAGAGGAGTTAATAGATGATTTCTCCCAACATTTGCAGTCAGAAATGGATTGAACATGCAACCAAGATTCATTAATAACAATGGGCAATTACAATGCAAAAGTTCGGAACCAGGAAGAAGGATCAATAGTAGGAAAACATGGACTTGGTGACAGAAATTAGACAGGGGATAGAATGATAGAATTCTACATAACCAATGATTTATTAATTGCAAATATATTTTATAAGAAACATAAACATGGATTTTACCTGATGGTATGCTATGGAAGGAATTGTTGGAGAAGTTCAATATGAGCAGTGAAAACTAGGCCAGGAGCTTATTGGGGAACAACACATCAAACACTCCTATGCAAGTTCAAATTAAAGCTAAAGAAGATCAAATCAAATCTACAGGAATCAAAATTTGATCTTGGGTCTATCCCATCTGAATTTAAAAACCAACTCAGGAACAGGTTTGTGGCCTTGAACACTAATGAACAAAGACCAAATGAGCTCTGAAATGATATCAAGATTATTACCCATGAAGAATGCAAAAGGCCATTACAAAGACAGAGGAAGAAAAAAACACCAAAATGGGTGTCAGAAGAGACTCTGAACATTTCAATAGATCACTAAGAAGCCATAGCAAAAGGAAGAAGTTAAAGAGCTGAATTGAAGATTTTAAAGGACAGCGTGGGAAGATAAAGCAAAGTATTAAAATGAAATATGCAAGGAGCTAGAGCTGGAAAATCAAAAGGACCAAACTCACTCAACATTTCTGAAGCTGAAGGAACTAAACAAATTTAAGCCAAGAGTTGCAATGCGTAAGGATGCTATGGGCAGAATATTGAATGATCCAGAGAGCATTAAAAGAAGAGGGAAGGAGTATACATAGTCACTGTACCAAAAAGAACAGGCTGACACAGAAATATTTCAAGAAACAACCTATGATCAAGAGGCAGTACTAATGAAGAAGAAAATTCAAGCTGCTCAGAAGTAATTGACAAAAATAAGGCCCCAGGAACTGATGGAATACCAACTGACATACTTCAACAAACAGATGCTGCCCTGGATGTGCTCACCAGGTTGTGCCAAGAAATATGGAGGATGAATACCTGGCCAAGTGACTGGAAGAAATACATATTTACCCCTATTCAAAAACAGGTGGCCCGACAGTGTGAAAATTATCAAACAAAATCACTAATATTACAGACAAGAAAAATCCTGCTGAAGATTATCCAAAAAACAACTGTAACAGTACATCAACAGAGGACTACCAGAAATACAAGCTGAGTTTAAAAGAGGTCATGATGGCATTAGAAATATTAGTGCCAATGACAAATGGATCTTGGCAGAAAACAAAGAGTAACAGAGGAATGTATATCTGTGTTTCATTGACAATGCAAAGTCATTTGACTGTGGGATCACAACAAATTGTGGCTAATCTTGAGAAGAATGGCAATCCCAGAACACTTGACAGTGCTCATGTGAAACTTTGGAAGCAGTCCTCAGAACAGAGCAAGAAAAAACTACATGATTCACAATCAGGAAAGAAGTGTGTCAGGGATGCGTCCTGTCTTCTTTTCAACTTATATGCAGAACAGTTTATTTGGGAGGCTAAGCTTTATGAGGAGGAATGTGGCATCAGGATTGGAGGAAGACTCATCAACAACCTATCTTACACAGATGACACAACCATACTTACTGAACCTGAGGAAGACCTGAAGGGCTTGCTGCAAAAGGTCAAGAACTGTAGTCTTCAAAATAGATTGAAGCTCAACATCAAGAAGACAAAGATTCTTACCACTAGGCCAATTGGCAGCACCATAATAGATGGAGAAGAGATTGAGGTTGTTAGAGATTTGCTTGACTACACATTCAACACTCTTAGCACCAGTAGTCAGAAGAGACATTTCACTGGGAAAATCTGCTGTCAGGGACCTCTCCAGAAAACTGAGGAACAATGATGTCAGTACAGACACTAAGGTGCCCCTGGTCCAGGCCATGGTCTTCACAATTAATTGCTATGCATCAGAGAGCTGGACAAGCACTAAGGGTGACAGAAGAAACATCAATGCCTTTGAGTTGTGGTGCTGGAGAAGAGTGTTGAACATACCATGGACTGTCAAGAAAACAAACAGGTCTGTCTTGGAGAGGGTGAAATCAAGTTTCTCCTTGGAGGCTAAGATTTTGAAGCCCTGTCTCACATTCTTTGGGCACATGGTCAGGAGGGACTTGTCCTGGAGAAGGACATCATACTTGGAAGGGTGGAGGGACAGCGCAGGAGAGGAAGATCCCGGATGAGATGGGTTGATATGGTAACTGGGGCAACAGGGATAGGTGTGTAAAGGTCAGTGAGACTGGCTCAGGACAGGGCAGGCTGAAGAGTGGTTGTACATAGGGTCATTGTGAGTCGCAAGCTACTAGACGACACATAACAACAACAACAACAACATCAACAACATGCAGATGACACAGCCTTGTTTGCTGAAAATGAGGAGAACATGAAGGACTTTCTGCAGAAGGTTAAACACTTCAATATGGTTAAGCATCCTCGAATACAGACTATATCTCAACGTCAAGAAAACAAAATCCTCACAACTGGACCAATAAGTTATATTACACAGACAGAGAAAATATTGAGATTGTCAACAACTTCATCTTACTTGGATTTCCAAACAGTACACTTGGTACTAGCAGTCAGGAGATCAGGAAACACATTGTACTGGGAAAATCTGTAGTAAGCAACTTCTCCAAATTACTGAGGAGCAATAATGTCAGTTTGAGAACTGAAATGTGCTTGATTCAGGCTACAATTTTTTCCATCACTTATTATGCATCAGAGAGCTGGACAGTGAATAAGGATGACAGAAAAATTAATATCTTTGACTTGTGGTATAGGAGAATAGTGCTAAAGACCCCATGGACTGCCAAAATAACAAACAGACAAATCTTGGAGAATGTGCACTTTTGGATTCTTATTGTTGTTAAGTGCCTATGAGTTGAGTTGACTATGACTCGTAGCAACCCTATGAATAGCATGTCAAAACTCTGCCCTATCTTAAGCCAGCCATAGGAACAAAACTGGAAAAGGCAAACATCGTGGAGTTAAAAGAAAAGGCTTTTAATGATCTTTTAATGATTTCTGCTTTTAGGAAGATGAAGTGGATATTTTCCCTTATTCTTCCTGCTGTGAACAAATAAAATTATGGATTAACAATCTGCGTTATGCAGATGACACAACCCAGCTTGCCGAAACTGAGAAGGACCTCATGCACTTGCTGCAGAGGGTCAAGGACTGCAGCCTTCAGTATGGACTGAGGCTAAATGTCAAGAAGACAAAGATTCTCACCACTGGACCAATTGGTAGTGTCAGGATGGATGGTGAAGAGATTGAGATTGTTCACAGCTTCAGTGTGCTTGGCTCCACAGTCAACACTCTTGGCACCAGCAGTCAGGAAATCAAAAAGCGTACTGCGATGGGAAAGTCTGCTGTTAGGGACCTCTATAAAGCACTCAAGAGCAATGGTGTCTCTCTGGAGACTAAGGTGCGTCTGATAGAGGTTATGGTCTTTTCAATCACTTGTTTGCATCAGAGAGTTGCACAATGACTAGGGAAGATAGAAGGAGAATTGATGCCTTTGAGTTGTGCTGGAGAAGAGTATTAAATGTACCCTGGACTGCCAAGAACACAAACAGATTCATCCTGGAGAAGGTTAAACCAGGCTAGTCCTTGGAGGCAAGGATTCTGGGGCTTCATCAAACATACTTTGGACATGTTGTAAGGAGAGACAGGTCCTTGGAGAGGGACATCATGCTTGGTAAGGTGGAGGGACTGCGCAGGAGGGGAAGCTCCTCTATGAGGTGGATTGATTCAGTGACTGGGGTAATTGGGATGGGTGTGTCAGAGGCCATGCAATTGGAACAGGATAGAGCAGGGTTTAGGGCTGTTGTACATAGGGTCGCTATGAGTCGCAAATGACTCGACAGCACATAACAACAACAACAACAACATAAATCAAATATAAGAAGATACTGAAACGCAGAGAGAAAAGAAAAGACCAGCTATTATTTCACAACCTGAAGAATGATACGGTGGTGAGTCCTCTGGGTTTTCTTTTTCACTAATATATCCCAGACTTGAACTTGAAGAACCCAGCAACACCCAAACATCAACACACAATACAAATAAGGACCCAACAAAAGTCTTCTCTCTAGCCTGTATTATGCAGATGACACAACCTTGCTTGCTGAAAATGAAGAGGACTTGAAACACTTGTTACAAAAGATCAAACAATACCACCTTCAACCTAGATTAAATTTCATTATCAACACATCAAAACATTCTCAACTCTAAATATCCCAGTCACAAAAGGACAAATATTACATGATGCCACTGTTGTAGAATGGGACTGTCCTTGGGGTTGGGGAGACACTGAGTAAGATGGGTTCAATAATGTATACTGCACTGAAGCAGAGGAGGGAGAGAACCGTCTAAAAGAGAGATGTAACTGGGTATTTCTGTCATCACAGGAGACTAGAGCGAGGGCTACATGGTGGAGGGGAACTGGGGGAGGGTTTGTAAAACAATGAAAGAATCTTTTCTTTTACTTTTCCATAATTTTTGGACTCATGTACTTATAACTTGTTAGTCAAATTTGTGTCTTCTAGGTTGCAACACCCCCATGATACATCTTCAAGGATATGTACATGTACAGCCAAGCACAATCAATAAGAGTGTATCTGAATTCCAAAATCAATCTCCATAATAGTCTATGTGTTTCCTACTACCAAAGGGGCCCTTTAGAGTAGTGAGAGAAGATCTTCACCCTGAAACCCACAGCGTCCCTTTTCAGCAGGAAGTAGCTAAGAGAATACGCCGTCCCCTTTTCCTTATGACTCAGGGTGAAGTCTCTCTCAGGGAGGAGTGATAGGGAATGGCAAAGGATACACTGACAAAGAAGATTAATCAGAACTGGCTTTGACAAGCACTGTGGCATTTGGACAAGAACAAACTGGGAGGAGGGGAGAGAGAATAGTGCAACAATGAATGAGTGGAAGCCCAAAATCTCTGTAAATGTTTATGAAAATTAATAAAATATAATTATAGAAAAAAAAACCATTCTCAACTCTAGACAAAAGAGCAACATTATGATAGACTGAGAAAGATTGAAGTTGTCCATGACTTCGTTTTACTTGTATCCACATCAACTCTTAGGAATACTTAAGAGGAGTCAAAAAATTAAAGATGTGTTGCACAGGGAAAATCTGTTGTCACGGACCTCTCTAAACTGCTGAAAAACAAGGATGTCAGTTTAAAGACTAAGGTGTACCTGATCCAAGCCATGGGGTTTTTTCCAATTGCTTAAACAATGAATAAGGATGACTGAAGACAAACTGATGCCGTGGAATTGTGATACTGGCAAAGAGTTCTGAATATATCACGGACTGCCAAAAGAACAAACAAGTCTGTCCCTGAGAAAGTATAATCAGGGTGCTCCTTAAAAAAGGGATACTTTGTGCATGTTGCCAAGCTGGGACAGTCCTTAGGAAAAGACATCTTCCTAGGAAAAATGAGGGCTGGAGAAATAGAGGAAGATTCCTAATAAGATGGGTTGACACAATGAGTGTAACAAGGGACTCAAGCATATCAGAGAGAGTGAGTGTGGTGCAGAAGAGGGCAAAATTCAGATTTGTTGTTCACAGAGTCACTAGGAGTGACCTTGAGCAAGTTGAACTTGACTCAATCACACCTAATAACAACAACAATCTAGAGAACTACTAGAAAGATTATTCAGTGAGACGCATTCGAGAAAAACATAATTTAGCCATAAAATTAGGATTCTGGAAAATACTCAGGTAATCTACAGGAAATTCGGAGATTGAGGAAATAAAAAATTTAAATGGCAGACTTAAACCCTAACATATCAATAGTTACATTGGTATCTAAATACACCAATAAAAGGCAGTAATTGGTTAAGGAGCTCTGGCATAGTCTGTAGTGAACTTGCTGCTAACCAAAAAATAGAGACTGACATCATGAAATAAAAAATATGATTCACCTAGATTATACCTGAACACAAAACAAAATCCTTAGAACTGAATCCATAATCAATATCATGATAAAAGGTTAAAAAAAAGAAATATTTTGTTTTACTTGATATATAAGTTAAAACCTGTGTAAATAGGAGTCAAGAATATGCTGGCAGTATTCTTCCTTTTGTGACTGAGATATTTCACTTAGCATAATGTCCTCTAGGGTCATCTATGTTGTATATTGTTTTGTGAGTTCTTTGTTTTTCAAGTGCTGCGTAGTACTCCATTATTGTGAATACACCATACTATATGACACCACTGTTAGGAAACAAGACTAAAATGGGGGTTGGGGGCAAACTAGGAAAAGAGGGGATAGATAATGAACACTGTATTGACAAAGAAGAAAAAAAGAATTGTTTAAAAGGAATATAAATTACACAATATTTGTATGACAGCAGTCCAGAGTAAGAGGTGTACTGTAAATTGGATTGAGGTCAGGGGTGAAGGGAGGAAATTGTGCAACAATGAATATTTTTTTTTAAGTGAACTGGGAGGGAAAGAGGAAAATGCACAACAATGAATGAATGAAAATCCAACTTTTCAGTAAGCTTTCATTAAAATCACAATAAAAATTGAAAAATAAAGAAATTGGAGGGCAAGAGGTAGGGAGGAAAATGTGCAACAATCAATGAATGAAATACAATTTTCTATGAACTTTTGTTAAAATCCCAGTTTAAAAAATATAAAAAAAGATATTGATGGCATTTTATACCAGGAAAATTTGCTCCAAAATATCTCTTTAAAATCTAGAATGCTGAAAAGCAATGATGTCAATCTAGAGACTAAGATGTACCTAATCCAGACCATGTTCTTTGCAATTACTCATTATGCTTTGGAGAGCTGGACAATGACTAAGAATGACAGAAGAAGAATCGATACCTTCAAGTTGTGGTGCTGAAGAAGAGTCTTAAACATACCATGGACTGCCAAGAAACAAATAGTGTCTGTCTTGAAGAGGGTGAAATCAAGTCTCTCCGTGGAGGCTAGGATTTTGAAGCTCCGTCTCACATACTTTGGGCAGGTAGTAAGGAGAGATGGGTCCTTGGAGAAGGATATCATGCTCAGAAGGATGGAGGAACAGCACAGGAGAGAAAAATCCCCGATGAGATGGATTGATAGAGTAACTGGGGCAATGGCAGTTGGTGTGTCAGAATTAGTGCGACTGGCTCAGGACAGGACAGGATTCTGAGTTGCTATACACAGCATCGCTATGGATCGCAGGCTACTCAATAGTACATAACAGCAACAACAAAGTCATGAGACTTTCTCAATTGTTTCATAAGCATAAACTGCTCAGTGAAAAAGAAAAAGTGATACATTTGACTTGTGTTGGTAAAGAATATGGAATATGCCATATTCTACCTGCTGTTGTTATTAGGTGCTTTTGAGTCGAGTATCACCCATAGTGAGTTTATTAATAACAAATCGGAATCTGTTTTATCTTGTGCCATCCTTACAATCTGTGATACACTCAAGCCCATTGCAGTAGTCACTGTGTCAATCCATATGGTTGAGGGTCTTCTTCTTTTGCCAACTCTCTATCCTTCCAAGCATGCTGTCCTTTTCCAAGGAATAACCTCTTCTAGCAGCATGTCCAAAGTATGTGAAACAATGCTTTGTTATTTTTACCTCTAAGGAAAACTGGCAACAACTTTTCTAAGACATACCTGTTTGTTCTTTTGGAAGTCCATAAAATAGTTGGTACTTCCCTTTAACACCACAGTCCCTAGGCATCAATTCTTCTGTCATTCTTATTTATTGTCCAGGTCACAAATGCATAGCAAGTAACTGAAAAGACCACAGCCTGAATCAGGAATGCCTGAGTCTTCAAACTGACATCAATGCTTCTCAATAATTTGGAGAGGTCCCTGACTGCAGCCTTTTCCAGGGCAATACATCTCCTGGTCTCCTGACTACTGGCACCAACAGTGCTCATGATGGGTCCAAGTAAGATTAAGTCATTGACAATTTCTATCTTTTCTCCATCTAACATGATGTCTATTGGTACATTGGTGACAATCTTACCAGAAAATTAATAAATTAGTCTTGAAAGAAGTAGAGCCAGAATGTTCCTTAGAGATAAAAATGGCAAGGCTTCATCTTGCTTTCTTTGGACAAGTTATCAAGAGTGATCAATGCTGGAAAAAGATACCATGCTTGGTAAACTAGACAGATGCAGGGGCTGAAACAGTGGGCTCAAGCACAACAAAGATTGTGGATATGATACAGGGTCAGCCAACATTTCATTCTTTTATACATAAAACCACTATGAATCAGAGTCAACTCAATAGCACCTATCAACAAGTTTTAAAAAGGACAAAATAAAGTCAGGGTGAAAAATATCATAACTGTAATCTCTTTATTTAAAAAATGCTATGCTATTCTTGCTATGTACCATCATGTTGGAACCAACTCATATCTAACCCTTCAGTGGGTTTTCAGAGGCAGTAAATTGCACAGGAAAAGACTGTTCATCTTTCTCTAGTGGAGCAGCTGGTAGATTCAGACCATGCACCTTTGGGTTGATAGTGCAACTCCTTACCACTAAGCCATCAAAGCTTTATTATTTCAAAGATGTTACTGTTGTTGTTGTTGTTGTTGTTGTTGTTGCGGTATGCCATTGAGTTGGAAATGACTCATGGCTGACCCTCCAGCAGGTTTTCACAAGCATAACTCAGGAGGGAGAAGATTATCCATCCTTCTCCCATGGAGCAGGTGGATGATGTGAATCACATGATTTTTGTTCTACTTTGTTTCACTCTGTTGTAAAGTTCACCTAAAAATGTTTCCTACAGGCAATAGATCTGATAATTTCCTATAATTTCTCTAGTTCAGTGGCTTTTAATATCACATAAATTCTCCTCATTATTTCTACTATTTTACAAAAATAGCATCATTAGTATACTAAGAACTTATATAAATTCTTGTTCCTTTTTTTATATGCTTCAAACAACAACTCACAAGCTCCTGCATGAATTACAAAGTAGCTATCTTTTGATTTACAGAAGAAAAGATAAAGAAAAAATTATTCTTAGAATACCCTGTTTCTCCAAATAGATTTTTACTTTGTTAATAGTTATTAAATTGAGATTCTCCATTTATTCTAAGAGTAAGTTCTGCTGTATAGCTCTAGTGACATAGGGGTTTCTAATCTTGTGCTACCAGTTTGAAGGCATGTAGCCAGTAGGTCACCTGCACTCCACAGGTAAAAGCTAATCTCCTCCCCTGCAATTTACAGCCTTCCAAAATCTGCTGGCGGGTCAGCTATAAATCAGTTCCAAATTGATGCACATAAAAATATGTTGTTGTTGTTGTTATGTGCTGTCGAGTCGCTTGAGACTCCCAGCAAACCTATGTACAACAGCCATAAACTCTGCCCTGTCCTGAGCCAATCACACTGTCTCCGATACACCCATCCCAATTACCCCAGTCACTGAATCAATCCACATCATAGAGGGCCTTCCTCTCCTGAGCTGTCCCTCCACCCTCTACAAGGACCAGTCCCTTCTTACAACACATCCAAAGTACGTCAGACGAAGCCTCAGAATTCTTTTCTCCAAGGAGCCCACAGATTTAATCCTCTCCAGGATGAATCTGTTTGTTTTCTTGGCAGTCCATGGTACCCTCAATACTCTTCTCCAGCACCACAGCTCAAAGGCATCAATTCTCCTTCTATCCTCCCTAGTCATTGTCCAACTCTCTGATGCAAAGACCATGACCTGCATCAGACACACCTTAGTCTCCAGAGTAACACTATTGCCCTTCAGTACTTTGGAGAGGTCCCTAACAGCAGACTTTCCCATGGCAATACGTTTTTTTTCTTTCCTGGCTGCTGTTCCAAGCAAACGAAAGCTGTGAACAATCTCAATCTCTTCACCATCCATCCTGATGCTGCCAATTGGTCCAGTGGTGAGAATCTTTGTCTTCTTGACATTCAGCCTCAATCCATATTGAAAGCTGCACTCCTTGACCCTCTGCAGAAGTGCTTCAGGTCCTCCTCAGTTTTAGCAAGCAGGGTTGTGTCATCTGTATAACGCAGATTGTTGACAGATCTTCCACCAATTGTGACACAACATTTCTCCTCATAGAGCCCTGCCTCTCAGATAATCTGTTCTACATACAGGTTGAAAAGTTATGGAGACAGGACACATCCCTGGCGTACACCCTTCCCAATTTGGAAACATGCAGTGTTTCCTTGCTGTGTTCTGACAACTGCCTCTTGGTCCAAGTATAGGTTTCTCATTAGCACGATCAAGTGTTCTGGGATTCCCATTCTTCTCAGAGTCAGCCACAGTTTGTTATGATCCACACAGTCAAATGCCTTTGCATTGCCAATGAAACACAGATAGACATTCCTCTGGTATTCTCTGCTTTCAGCCAGGATCCATCTAACATTAGCTACAATATCCCTAGTACCACGACCCCTTCTAAACTCAGCGTGGACTTCTGGCAGTTCTCTGCTGATGTGATATTCCAGTCGTTTTTGGATAATCTTCAGTAGAATCTTGCTTGCATGTGAAATCAGTGAGATTGTCATATAGTTTCCACACTCTGATGGGTCACCCTTCTTTGGAATGGGTACAAATATAGATCTCTTCCAGCCAGTTGGCCAAGTGGTGGTTCTCCAGACTTCTTGGCACAACCTGATGAGCACGTCCAGAGCAGCATCTGTTAGCTGAAATATGTCAATCGGTATACCATCTATTCCTGAGGCCTTATTTTTTTGCTATTTCCTTCAAAGCAGCCTGAACTTCTTCCTTCATCGCCATAGGCTCTTGCTCATGTGTTGTTTCATGAAATTTTTCTGTGTCTGCCAATTCCTTT
>NW_006399763.1:2618853-2623619 GCF_000299155.1 Elephantulus edwardii
TACAATGAAATATGCAAGGAGCTGGAGTCAGAAAATCAAAAGGGCTGAACTCACTCAGCATTTCTTAAGCTCAAGGAACTGAAGAACAAACTCAAACATAACAATATACATACAACAAATATTTCTTCCAGCTGGGAATATTTGAGGACACAAAATCCCATTTAATTAATATTAAATAACAAAAGAGACTTTAACCATCTAGCCAGAATAGCACTAGGAACCAGCCCTCAGGTTCATTTTACCAGTCCAGAGTTTGTTACATACGAAAAGTGTTTGGAATAAATAAGGTATTTGATCACTCTTTTCTCATCAACCTAAGATTTCATTCCAGGTATGAACATGAACTGAAGTTCATGTTCAATTCCTAATTGTGAGTTAGTCATAGCTTTATTTTCCTTCCCCTTCAAAAATGATAAGGACAGTATAGTGTAAGAAATTAAACTGACAAATTTTTTGCTAATTACTAGTGCTACAAAATACTGAAGGAAGACAATTTACTGGCAAAACCAGATAAATAAATAAGCCTGGCTTAGGTTGGCAACTAAGATCCCAGAAGAATTCATAAACTGTTTCATTCTATGAGTATTCTCTTTTCATATTTTATACATTTTATGCAAAATACAGATACTATTTTTAACATCTTTTTTTCTTAGTGTCTCTGTTTACATTTTGGTATCTACATATAACATAATACTTTGAATTCCAGGCATGGAGAAACTATTGCAAATCCACCTTCTCTCAAATCAAAAACATGAATATAGAAGGGAGAAAAATAACAACAACATAAATCACAAAAAATAAATTTCCATGCACCTATAAGTATCTCAGAGAAATTAAAATCCTCTGGGAAATGAAAATTGGTCGGGGAAAAAAAACAAATGTTAAAGCTCTCTAAACTAAGGGAAATAAAGCAAAGGGAATAAAATTTGTCACCAATAATAATTCAACTAAAGTAGATTTTAAAAGGATTATCCAACTCTGTTTAGAATATTTTGAGCTAAACCCTTTACACATCCTTGGTAAAAAATACTTGAGATTTAGTTTTTTAAAATATGCAACTTAAGCCACTCTTTAGCTATGTTGACATGGACTAGGGGAAGAAAGAATCAACCTCAAAAACTAAGCTCATTGTTGTGGAGTTGGAATCAACTCATAGTTGACCTTACACTGGATTTCCAAGGTGGTGAATCACACAGAAGGATATTGTCCATCTTTCTGCCACTAGTGGATTTAAATTGTCAAAGAGGTATGGGCTTTGGGTTAGCAGCACGAGTTCTTATGAACTACACTTCCCTAATAATTCTATTTTGGGATATAAATATGCTTGTTTTTGGAATTAAAACAGTCTACTTTGTATTCTATATGTTTGCAAATATTTTCTTTCTGTGACTATAAAATAGTTATAAACAAAACCAAACCTATTTCATGATATTACCTATGTGCCTCATAAAGCTTTTTGCACATAGTAGGTGTCCATGAATTTTTAAAGGAATATAAAATTCTGAATGTAAAAAAACTACTTAAAATTAACAATGAATAGGGAGGCTATTTTATTCCTAATCATATTGTAATGAAGACTATTTTAAACTCTATGCAGTGATAATACACACAAATATTTAAAGTATTTATGTGCCTCAACTTGACATAATTTCATGATAACTTGATGGCAATCACATTTAAATACATTAGAATATTTTTTATAATAATCTACTTTAGAATAACAACTTTAATAGATGGGAAAACATACTAATAATGGCCATTAATCTGGAGGAAACAGGGTACATTAAATATTTTTTCAGAAATAAATGTATAAATTTAAACATACTACTATAATTTATGAGCAAACCTGAAACTAAAATTTATAAATTCAAAGTATTAAATATCCCACTCAGAGAATAATTTTAAATATATTTTGCCATTTCTTGACTGTACTATACAAAAAGTTTCTTTTCTCTATGAGTCTATTTGACAATTAGTTGGTAAATATCAAAATGGATCCTACTTTTAGCAAAGCCAAGAAAATTCACAAAATTTCTGTAATTACCTATCAGTTTCATACCAATAAGCACAAACAAGAAAGTGATTTTTCTTACCTTTAGGACAGCAATGAATGGCACGAAGTTAGCTCTTTGGAGTCCATTTTTATACAGATCTGAAAGAGAAAATAACATCTTATTAAAACTTGGTCTATTTCATAAAGTTAGTTTATTATTTAGTCTGGCAAATATAGCCTTCTATAAGAAAAATAACCAGAATTTCTGGTTATTTCTACTCCTGCATTTCACAAAATTCATTACAACTTTAGTAAGAATAAGCAGTCATGGAAAGAACTCCAATTAAATTAAAAAGGCAAGAAAAAAGCAACTAGAAAACTTGGAAAACATCCAGCACTGACACTAAATCAATAACTCAACATAGAAAGATGGTGTATTTAAAAGTACTTCACACTTGAATATACAAGATTTGACCAGGAAAGTACTCCCCTTGTTATCACTCTAAAATAAATATCTCAGTAAAGAATTAAATGATGTATAGTAACATTAGCCTTTTAAATAAATGTCAGCTGAACATATATTTAAACAAACAATAAATATTTTATATTACTAAGGAAACTGATTTGAGTCGTCTATGACTCGACTGCACCTAACAACAATAAGGAAACTGATTAAAAATTAAAATTCTATTTTTATAAACTTAATGCAGTTTATGATGGTCACAGCCAGATTTCAGTGTAAGGGCAGATATCTAGTATATTAGGTCAGAGAACATCAAGATAGCTGTTTTCCTCGGATAAAATATATTCACATCCTGTTGAAATGAATATTTCAGAATCTGGTAAACTGATTTCTTAAGTATGTGCTGACTATCATTCTCAGATGGTGATATGATCATCCTCTAAAGACAGCAGAGAGTTTCCTGCCAGGACAAGGCCCAAACTAGCACTTCCACAAAGAGACTATTCATGTGCACTATCCCATAATAAGTGATGCTCATTAGTCCAGAAGCCATTTGACTGGAATCCATCTTTAAAGATTGATTGCTTATGTGTATCTCATTTTCATAACTCCATCTAGATGAGCCAATTCCAGGAAAATCTAAACAATTGCTGGACATGTTGCTGTTGTTGTTATGTGCTGTCCAGTCACCAGTGACTCAGAGCAACATTACATACAACTGTTCTGAAGCCTGCCCTGTCCTGAGTCAACTCACTCACTCTGACACTCCTACCCCATTGTCCTTGTTACTGCATCAGTTCATCTCATCCAGGTTCTTCCTCTCTGTCCCTCCACCCTTCCAAACACGATGTCCTTCTCCAAGGATTGGTTCCTCCTGGACACGATCCCAAAGTATGTGAGACAGTTTCAAAATCCTTGCTTCCAAGGAGAAACTTGGTTTCATCAGCTTCAAAACAGATTTGTTTTCTTGGTGGTCCATCATGTGTTCAAGACTCTTCTGCAGCACCACAACTCAAAGGCATTGACTCTTCTGTCATCCTTAGTCATTGTCCCAGTGATTCAATGCCAGATCTGCATCAGAAACCAAGAGCTCTACACACAGCCGGAGTCTGATTTCACCTTTTGTGCCCCTAATTCACATTGGGAACCCCAACACCTGGCACACAGAAGGAATCTGAGACCACCTTCTACCCTCTCTCCTTAGGTAACACTCATTTTCCCAGAATTCCACTGGCTTTGTTAACAATCAGGCACCCTAGGCAAGACAGGAAGGACATTCAGCTCTAGATTGGTGTCAAGCCCAAGGGCCAAATGCACAACACCAGCATGGCCGATTTAAAGGAGAAATAGCCCACACCTTGGAAATTAGCGTATTGTGACACCCACATGGTGCAAAAGGAAGAGCAGAGACATTAAGCCACAAGAGGACAGTCCTGGAGGAGAAACTCAGGCAAAATCCTTTTCTGAATTGGTACATGGGATTTGGACTTAAATCTTCCTAAGAGATAGAAATCAGCATGAGAGATCAGCAGCATTGTGAGGCACAAGACATCACAAATGTGACTTGTGGCCCAAGCCATCATATCTAGGGGTGGCTGGGGGGAAGGACGTGCTGGGTGCTGGATGAGGTAGGGAGGAGTGTAAGGGATACTGATATAACAGGGAAAGTCATGGTACAAGACACACATGCGGGGAGTTGCAGGGGGAACTGTATGTACTGGTTATACCTATAAGGGAAAGTGTCTTTTATCTGCTGCTTTTGGTAAGATGCTTGTCTTTCTGATATTTTTTTAAACCTAAACATCGAAATTAAGACAAACTAGGAAGAAGGATCCATTTTCAATATATAACAGTCCTCTGAAAACCCTATGTACAATAGAGCTAGACATAAAGAACTTTATCATTTTATCAAGAAAATAATACAATTCTGCAACTCTCTTTCCCCAGAGAGAACTCTGGTGGCCTAGTGGGTGAAGAGTGGCACTGCCAACCCAAAGGCAGGTAGCTTGAATCCACTAACTGCTTCTCAGGAGAAAGGTGGATAGTCTCTTCCTATATGCTTTATAGCAACTGAAAACCTGCCACCGGGTCCATCACATGTCTTTTTATTTGATAGCAATGTTATCTCTTTTCAGAAAAACAGAGTTTTATAACCAAAGGATTTGATGAAGGCTGCTCCAATTATCCTTGTCTAAAAAGAGCTGAACAGAAGATTCCAAAAGGTAGCTCGGAATGACAAAGCAAAGTACTACAATGAAATGTGCGAGGAGCTAGAGTCAGAAAATCAAAAGGGCCGAACTCGTTCAGCAT
>NW_006399763.1:2625137-2633832 GCF_000299155.1 Elephantulus edwardii
GGAGGGACAGCGCAGGAGGGGAAGACCCTCTATGAGAGGGATTGATTCGGTGACTGGGGTAATTGGGATGGGTGTGTCAGAGGCAGTGCGGTTGGCGCAGGACAAAGCAGGGTTTAGGGCTGTTGTGCATAGGGTCGCTATGAGCTGAAAACGACTCGACGGCACATAACAACAACAACATTTCTTTTCTAATAAAAGACTATCGACCCGAAAGATACAATGCTGATGCCACATTCTGCTTCAATATCTGCTCGAAATATTTGTTCAGCATACAGATTGAACAGGAACGGCAAAATGAAACAATTCTAACGTACGTTATCCCTGATTTTAAACCACACATCATTTCCTTGTTCTGACCAACCTGTTTGCAGATGACCAACCTTGTATGCAGAAACTGGAGGCTGGAAGCACTTACTTAAGAAGTTCAAATTGTTGCTGTGGCTGTTGTGAGGTGTCATGAAATTACTATGAATTTAGAGAACCTATGAACAACAGATGGCAATCTTGCTTTATCTCACACCACCCTCACTATTTAGCATGCTCAAACCCAATGTGGTAGTCACCATGTCAATCCATCTGGTTGAAGCCCTTTCTCTCATTCACTGATCCTCCACCTTTCCAAGCATCATGTCTTTCTCCAAGAATAGGTCTCTTCTTTTATTTTCCCTCTTTTTTCATTTTAATTTGGTTTGCTTACAAAGTTTGTATGCATTGTATTTCACACTATTCATTCATATGTATTTCATACAATCATTCCTATACATTATGTTTTATAAAATTAATCACTATTGGGCCTTGCTTATCATTACCCTGTTATTTCAGTTGGACCCTTCCCATTTCCTTCACCTCCTCACTCCACCCACCAAACTGTGCAGCCTTTTGGTTTTGCCCCATCCTCACCTCTCAGCTCCCACCCCTTCCCTCCTTGGGTTCCTATACATTTTTATTAGTTATCCTTCTATTTTTTTCAAAAATGGTCTTATGCAGCATTTGTCCTTATGAGACAGAGCTAGTTCACTCAGCATAATATCCTCAAGTCTCTCTCAAATTGTGTAGTATTTTTTTTTATTTGTTGCTCCTGAGTGCGGCATAGTATTTCATTGTGTGAATGTACCACAAATTCCCAATCCATTCAGTTGTGGTTAGACATTTGAGCTGTTTCCGTGTTCTTGCCATGGTAAGCAAGATGGTAAATAATGCTTCTATGAATACTGGTGTACATCTGAGACCTCTTTTTTAATATTAGTTTGCTTACAAAGTTCATATACATTTGTATACAATGGTATACACTACTCTTCATTCACATTGTTTCATATAATCATTCCCATACCTTGTTGCTGTTGCTGTTATTGTTATTATGTGCTATCAAGTTGCCTGTGACTCATAGTAACCCAATGTACAACAGCCCTAAATCCTGCCCTATCCTGTCAATCTTATTGTCTCTGACACACCTACCCCCATTACCCTAGTCACTGTGTCAATCCATCTCATCAAGGGTCTTCCTCTCTTGTGCTGTCCTGCTACCCACCCAAGCATGACATCCCTCTCCAAGGACTGGTCCTCTCTTGCAACACGTCCAAAGTATGTCAGACGAAGCTTCAGAATTCTTGCCTCCAAGGAGCAGCCTGGTCTCTCCCTCTCTAGGATGAACTCGTTTATTCTTCTAGTAGTCCATGGTATATTCAATACTCTTCTCCAGCACCACAGTTCAAAGGCATCAATTCTCCTGCCTTATATTTTAAAAAATTAATCACAATTAGACCTTTCCCATCATTACTGTATCTTTTCTTTTGATAATATTTGCAAAGTATTCTATGTAAAGTGTTACCATCCTTTCCACTAAGGAGTATCTTGGTTGCATGTCTTTCAAGACACATTTGTTTCTTCTTTTGGCAGTCCATGGGATACTCAATACTCTATGTCAACACAATAATTCAAAGGCATCGATTCTTTGGTCTTCTTTATACATGGTCCAACTGCACCTGCATAGGTAGGAAGTAATTGAAAATGCCTTGACTTGGGTCAGGCACACTTTCATCTATAAATGGACATCAATGCTCTTTAGAACTCTGGATAAATCTTTGACAGTATATTTTCCCAATGCAATACCTCTTTTGATTTACTGACGGCTGTTACTATGTATGTTGAACGTGGATCCAAATATCATTAAATCACTGACAACATCAATCTTTTCTCCATCTATCGTGATGTAGCCTATTGATCCAAAATAGCACAAGATAGGGCAAGGTTCAAATCCATCATTCATAGAGTCACTGTGAGTCATAGAAGATTCACTATGGCACATAAAACAATGCCAAAAAGTAATGGCATAGTTACAGAGAGTTGCACTGCTAATTCAAAGGTCACATTTTTCTGGAGGTTCAAATCCAAAAATTGCTCCTCAGGATAAAAGTGGACTTCTTCTGTGCAAATTACAATCTTGGAAACTCACTAGAGAGACAGCTTTGAGTTGGACCTTACTTAATAGCAATGAGAGGGAGAAAGAATGATACAATGTGAAAACCATGTTGTGATACCCCATAATTTGGTAAGACAAATAGTGTTAAAGGATTATGGATAGAACACAGACAGCATGCTTTAATCACACCATAGTCTTGATTCCTGTACGCGAAGTGTCTCTAGAGTACAGTCTATGGTACTTTTTCTCTCACAAGAGATAAAAAGAGAGGAAAGTGAGTTGGGAGGGGAGAACTCAGTAGCACAAAGGAAGAACTGCCAAAAGTGGAATGGTCCTTTGCACTCAGATGCCAAGTCTAGGAAACTCCTTGACACCATGGAAGACAAAGACACACAAAGATCCACAAGGATCACCGGCTCTGCAACTGCTGAAGCAAGACCCTGCCCCCAAACCAACACAGGTGACACTCGTCCCCTAGAGCTGGCACTCTGAATTTGCACACACAGTGTCTTAGACAGTAAAAAAATAAACTTCTATTTGTTAAAGGATTTACTTATGGTATCCTTGTCATAGCAGGATTAGATCAGGAATATATGAAACATCCAGTTTTTTAAAGCCAATATAATAACATAAAAGTTTATTTAAAAAATAAGGGAACCTCTACTACATTTTTTAGTGTTATAGATATTATTTTTTATGCATTTACTTTTATCAAGTCCTTTAAAATGTATAATCCATTTTTAGCAAATAGGCCTTATAATGTTTGTTGACTTCTGCTTCTTAAGCAACAGATAAATTATTATTTTTCATTATTTTGAGCTTTCGTTCTTTGGCAAAAATGTTCTCATTAAAATAAATTTAAGACATCCTGTCACAAAACTCAAATGTACCCAAAATCCATATAGGAGGGTGGGAAAACTAATTTTCTTACGGTTAAAAAGTTTTTATGCTTCTTTTTATCACAGTGTTTAACAAATATGTTGTTGTTATGTTCAATCAAGTTGCCTATGACTTCTAGCCACCCTAAGTACAACCAATAGCTCTCAAGTCTGTCCTCTCCTGAGCCAATTTCACCAACTCCAACACACCTACCCGTGTTGCCCCAGTTATTGTACCAATTCATCTCATCCAGGCTCTTCCTCTCCAGAGCTGTCTTTCCACCTTCCTGAGCACGATGTCTTTCCCCAAGGAGCAGTCCCTCCTGGCCATGTGCCCAGAGTATGTGAGACAAAGCTTCAAAATCAAGCCTCCAAAGAAAAACCTGGTTTCACCCTCTCCAAGACAGATCTATTTTTTTTCTTTGTGGTTCATGGTATCTTCAAGACTCTTCTCAGCACCGCAACTCAAAGGCATCTATTCTTGTTCTGTCATCCTTAGTCATTGTCCAGATCTCTGATGCATAGAAAGTAACTGAGAAGACCATGGCCAAGATCAGCCTTACCTTAGCAATTCATCTTTTTATTTCCTGGCTGTTGGAGCCAACAGTGTTGTTTGTGGACCCAAGCAAGCTTAAATTCTTAACAACCTCAATCTCCTCTCTATCTACCATGGTGCTTCCAATTAGCCCAGTGGTGATAATATTGTTCTTCTTGAAGTTGAATCCATATTGAAGACTACAGTCCTTGACCTTCTGCAGCAAGCACTTCAGGTCCTCCTCAGTTTCAGCAAGCAGGGTTGTGTCATCTGCATAACGTTGGCTGTTGATGAGTCTACCTCCAATCCTGATGCCACATTCCTCCTCATTAAGCCCACCTTTCTGAATAAAGATTGAAAAGGTATGGAGACAGAAGGCATCCCTGACAAACTCCTTTTCTGATTTTGAACTATGCAGTGTTTCCTTGCTCTGTCCTGAGGGCTGCTTACTGGTCCAAGTATAGGTTTCACATAAACACAATCAAGTGTTCTGAGATTCCCATTTTCCTCAAGGTTAGCCACAATTTGTTGTGATTCATGCAAATGTCTTTGCATAGTCAATGAAACACAGATAGACATTCTTCTGGTATTCTTTGCTTTCTGCCTAGATCCATCTGACATTTGTTATAATATCTTTAGTGCCATGACCTCTTTTAAACCCAGCTTGACTTTCTGATAGTTCTCTGTCAATGTACTTCTCTAGCCATTTTTGGAAAATCTTCAGCAGGATTTTGCTTATGTGTGATTTTAATGATGTTGTTTGATAATTTCCACACTGTTGGGTCACCGTTTTTTGGAGTGGGAATAAATATGGATCTCTTCTAGTCAGTTTGCCAGGCAGTTGTCCTCCAGATTTCCTGGCACAACCTGGTGAGCACATCCAGGGCATCATCTGTTTGTTGAAATATGTCAATTGGTATTCCATCAGTTCTTGGGGCTTTCTTTTTTGCCAAGTCCTTCAGAATGGTCTGAGCTTCCTCTTCATCACTATTGCCTCCTGACTGTATGTTGTTTCTTTAAATTCTTCTTTCAGACAATTCTTTGTGGTATAGTGACTCTGTATACTCCTTCCATCTTCTTTTAATGCTTCCTTGATCATTCAATATTCTCCCCATACCATCCTTAAGTATTATAACTCTTGGCTCAAATTTGTACTTTAGTTTCTTCAGCTTAAGAAATGCCAAGTGGGTTCAGCCCTTTTACTTTTCCAACTCTATCTCCTTGCATATATCATTGTAATACTTATGCTTTGTCTTCCAGAGGAGCTCTTTGAAATCTTCTATTAACTTCTTAAATTCAGATGGAATAAACTCAACACTGTAAAGAAAATAATAAGAGCAAAACATTTTTTTAGTAATTGTTGTTGTTAGGTGCCATTGAGCCAAATACAACTCATAGCAACCCTATGAACTACAGACTTGAATCCTGCCCTATCCTGTGCTGACCTCACAATCTGACACACTGGAGCCCATTGCTGCCGACACTGCATCAATGCAGGTTCAGGATCTTCCTCTCATTCGTCATCCTGCCCCCTTTCCAAGCATGAAGTCCTTCTCTAAGGAATAGTCTCGCTTAACAACATGCCCAAAGTAAGTGAGAAGTTTCTCCATTCCAAGGAACACTCTGGCTGCAAATTCTCCAAGGCATATCTGCTTGTTATTTTGACAGTCCATGGGATATTCAGTACTTTTATCCAACACCACAATTCTAAGACTTAATTTCCTACTCTGTCATCCTTATATGTACAGGTCTCAGCAGCATAGCAAGTGACTGAAAAGATCATGGCCTGAATCAGGCAGAGCTTAGCTCTCAAACTGACAAACTGCTACTCAATAATGTGGAAATGTCCCTGACTGCAGACTTGCCGAGTGCAATACACCTCCTGATCTCTTGACCGCTGGTACCAATGTACTGATTGAGAATCAAAGTAAGATGAAGTTGTGGACAGTTCCGATCTTTTCTCCTTCTATCATGATATTACATATGAATCCAGTGGTGAAAATTTCTGTACTCTTGACATTGAGATGCAATTCATATTGCAGCTGGAGCTCTAGTGGTCTAGCAGTAAGAAGCTGCATTGCAATTATGAAGGCATGCAGTTTGAATCCACGAACTTCTCCATAGAAGGATGGTAAATCTCCTTCCTTGCAATTAACTGCCTCTGAAAAACTGCTGGAGGGTTAGCTATGGGTCAGTTTTGACTCGATGGTACACAACGATGATGACAACAACATAACAAACCAGCACCCCAGTTTCCAGTCCTGGTAGCACCTAAGCTTCAGAAAACCCAGTCACTGCACACTTGAGAGTTTTCATTAATAAAAACAAACAAATTAGATGATAGGTCTCCATTTCTTGAAGAGTATGACATGGCTGAATCTTTTCTATATTTCTTTGTTTAAAGAAAATTTGATGGCTGAGATAGACTGCAACTGTCATTTACTTATGGAAATAAAATATGGTCATTAGGAAACATTTATTCTCTTTAGAAAAATATTCATCATAACATCATTATAGTGAAGAAAGTATTTGCATAAGCTCTTCGGTTAATTAAAGACTAGAGTTTTCAATTCCGTTACATTTAAAACTTTTCTTTATGAAAAGTAAGATAATGCTGGTCAGGCTGTTAAGTTTTTCAAAATTCAAAATAAGACATTTTGTTTCTTATAGCAAATATCTTTAATGGGTGAAATACAAGAAATGGATTTAAAGTCCAAATATTTTCACAGTCTTCTTCAACTACTAAGCTGCTAAGGGATATGGAAAAATGCTGCTGTATGGTAAGAGTTGGTAGCCATGATAATCAGGAAGTGGTAGAAACTGGGGCGGGGGGGAAACGAATTTTAAAAGCATGCATAAAGTTCACAGGAACTTTATTCACAACAGTCAAAAACTGAAGCTTTATTTGTGATGGCCAAAACCTTAAAGCAATTCAAATGTTCATCAAGAGGTAAATGGATAAACAAGTAACTGCATATCTGTAACACAGAATGTTGTTGTTGTTATACGCCATTGAGTCAAGTATGACAAAAAAGCAACCCTATAAACAGATCTGAACACTGTCCTATCCTGCTCCATCCTCCTCATCTCTGAGATATGTAAGCCCATTGCTGCAGTCACTATGCCAAGCCATCTGGTTGAGAGTCTTCTGCTATTTCACTAACCCTTCATCCTTGCAAGTATGATGTCCCTTTCCAAAGAATAGCTCTTCCTAACAACATACCCAGTGTATGTGAGATGAAGCTTCACTATCCTTGCCTCTCTCCAAGATAAATTTGTTTGTTCTTTTGGCAGTCCTTGGAACATTCAGTTAATGTCTGTATTACCAAAGTTCAAAGGTATCAATTCTTCTATCATCCTTATTCATTCTCTAGCAATTAGATGTATAGCAAATAATTGAAATGATGATGGCCTGGATGAGGTACACCTCAGTCTTCAAACTGACATGATTGATCTTTAGAGTTCCTTGTTGCAGACTTTGCCAATGCAATATGTCTCCTGATCTCCTAACTGCCTGTAGTAAGTTGTACTGATTGTAGATCCAAGCAAGATGAATTCATTGATAATTCCAATCTTTTCTCCATCGATCATGATGTTGCCTATTGATCCAGTGGTGAGAATTACTGGGGTTGTGATCTGAGTTGTAATCTACATAGAAGGCTGTAGTGTTTGATTTTCTGTGGCAAGCACTTCAAGTCCTCACTTTCATCATCTGCATAACACAGGTTGCTGATGAGTTTTCTCTAACCCTGATGCCACATTCTTCTTCATAGAATCTGGCTTCATGAACGATTTGCTCAGAATACAGACTGAATAGGTATATAGAGAGAACACAACCTTGATGCACATCTTTCCTAATTTTAAACTATGTAATTAATGTTCCCTTGCTCCGTTTAGACAACAGCCTCTTGATTTGGTATACGTTTCTCACGAGCACAGTTATGTGTTCTGGGTTACTCATTCTCAATGTTAGCCATAATTTCTTATGATCCATGCCTTGGCATAGTCAATAAAACGAAACCAACATTCTTCTGGTATTCTTTGTTTTCATTCAGGTTCCATCTGACACCAGCAATGATATCCCTGGTGCCTCAGCCTTTTCTAAACTCAGCTTGAACTTCTGGAAGTCCTTTGTCAATGTACTGTTCTGGCCATTTTTGTATGATCTTCAGTAATATTTTGCTTGCATGTAGTATCATTGATACTGTTCAATAATTTCCATATTCTGTTGGATCACCTTTCTTGGGAATAGAAACAAATATGTTTCTCTTCTGATCCGCTGGTCAGCTGTCTTCCAAGTTTCCCAGCACAGAATGATTAGTATGTATAGGGCTGTATTTTTTAGTTGAAACACATCAATTGCTATTTCTTGTTATCACTGAGTACCACTGAATCAGAACTGGCTACAGCTGACTCTCCAGCAGATTTTCACAAGTAGTAAATCACACAGGCAGAGACAATCCATTTTTTCCCTATGAAGCAGCTGGTGGCTTTGAACTCTGTAACTCTGCATGTTGTTGTTGTTGTTGTTATGTGCCGTCGAGTTGTTTCCTACTCATAGCGACATAATGCACAACAGCCCTAAACCCAGCTCTATCCTGAGGCAACCGCACCGCCTTTGACACACCCATCCCGATTACCCCAGTCACCGAATCAATCCACCTCATAGAGGGTCTTCCCTTCCTGCGTCGTCCCTCAACCCTCCCAAGCATGATGTCCCTCTCCAAGGACCTGCCCCTCCTGGCAACATGTCCAAAGTATGTCAGGCGAAGCCCCAGAATCCTTGCCTCCAAGGAGTAGCTTGGTTTAATCCTCTCCAAGATAAATCCGTTTGTTTTCCTGGCAGTCCAGGGTACATTCAGT
>NW_006399763.1:2635597-2644827 GCF_000299155.1 Elephantulus edwardii
ATTGAGCTTCTCCAGCGGTTCCTTCCACAGATGTAATCGATCTGATTCCTATGCATACCATCAGGTGAAGTCCATGTGTATAACCTGCGTTAGGCAGCAAATTCCTTACCACTAAGCCACCAGAACTCCCTCAACTGGCACTACTCAGCAATAAAAAAGGAAAAGAAATATTGATATAAACAACAAAATACAAGAATCTCAAAATTATTATACTGAGGAAACAAACACAGATCAAAAGATGGGGCCACATCCTGAGTGATTACATTTCAAAATGCAAATAATCTATAGTGACAGAAAATAAATCTGTGGTCTCCAGGAGAATGGGAAGTAAGAAAGGCAGAGAAAGTTGGGCAAAAGACACATGGATACTTTTGGGGATGGTGCAAATGTCCACCTTAATGAATATGGGAATGATTCCACAGACGTATGCACATGTCAATATTCCTGGTCAGTTTTTTATATGTCAAGTCTATCTAAATAATGCCGTTTTAAAAAAACTGTATTTGAAGAAAATTCATACTCAACATTAATGAATATCAAAGGACAGACTGATAATATCATCCTCCCAAGATTTTAGTTTAAAACTAAAACATTACATTAATGAAAGTTTGTCTATGTTAAGGTAACCTTTAGGTCTTACAGAATAACATATTTTTTTAAGGTTGTATAAGGTTTTTAGATCAAGCTCAACAAGCATGCACCTTTTAGTAGGTTAATGACAATGAGAGAAGTAAAGGCCCACTTGTACTATTGCTGATTAAAAGATTTCCACTCATCAGCAAAATTAGAGTAACAACTTTAAATTTTAACATAATTTTTAAAGGGTTAACTTTTCATGAATAGTTTTTACAAGGATATATTATTCAGAGACACACATATTGAGAAGTAGTTTTCAAATTTACAAAATTTTTCAGCTTGAACACTTCTGAGTTCCTATATGACAGTTGTGGGATAGGGAAACTGCAGGCAGGCAGCCACTGGATTATGAAGGACATCCATTCCTAAATGTGTTTTAAGTCAAATTTGTAAGTCAATCTAAACAGATGCATATGGTTATTATTTAACCTTTGTTGTTGTTGTTGTTATGTGCCGTCGAGTCGCTTGCAATTCATAGTGATCCTTGAACCCTGCTCTGCCCTGTGTCAATCTCACTGTCTTCGACACTCCCATCCCGATTACCCCAGTCACTGAATCAATCCACCTCATAGAGGGTTTTCCCCTCCTGCACTGTCCCTCCACCCTCCCAAGTTTGACATCCCTCTCCAAGGACTGGTCCCTCCTTGCAACATGTCCAAAGTATGTCAGAAGAAGCCTCAGAATCCTTGCCTCTAAGGAGCAGCCTAGTTTAACCCTTTCCTGGATGAACCTGTTCGTTTTCTTAGCAGTCCATGCTACACTCAATACTCTCTCCAGTACCACAGATCAAAGGCATCAATTCTCCTTCTATCCTCTCTAGTCATTGTCCAACTCTCTGAAGCATAGTAAGTGACTGCAAAGACCATGGCCTTATGATAGTATAATAAAAAGTTTGATGCTTTTTTCTATGATTTAAAAACTTTACATGCCACAAGTTAAGGTGATCAAGATGAGAAATTGGTTCTAGTAGCGGTTACTATTCAATTATTTAAAAGTTGAGTGTGAATACAGATAATATTAAAGAGTAGGAGGAGTGATAAATAAGTTCTCTGATCAAACCTGGGTACTTTAGCCATGAAACTGAAGAGTTTTTTTAAGTTAAATATCATGTTAATTAGTAATGCAATAGATTACTCTCCTAAAGTGGCACTTTAAAGATGAAACTTTCTGTTAGTTGTTTAATATAAGTCTTCTTTAAAATAAAGATTTTTAGAATACATTTATGACAACATTTGTCATTATTTACTAAACACTATTTTAGAAATCCAGCAAAACTTCTTGCCTCTAATTTTTTAATGATCACTAAATAAAGTGAAAGAAGTACTTGGTCATATAAGATAGAGCACTGGAATTATGGAGCATTCCTTCTGAAGAGAACGATATAAGGACCTCTAAATTCTTCACAGTGAAGAACTATAATGATACTTACAGATGAAATACATTCAAAGAGGATTTCTGCAGTAATTACAAGGGCCTACACAATGCTGTGAAGATGCACGTAGACAGACAGATTCTTCACTTAAAAATTCAAGTGTCAAAACCAAGAGGGTGAATTATGCTTATTTATGTATGTGCATATTAGTTTAAAGTAAGGAAAGCTTTTAAGAAGGAGATAAAAATGTTTTCTAAAACATTATACTAGAATAATTATATAGCTTTATGAGATCAATCTGATTCATCCTCCCAAGATTTTATTATAGATTAAATAAAAATAGTACCTTAAGACCCTTTAAGTAGCAACAGCTATTTAGCTACTGTTGCATGTCCCCCCCTTTTTAGTGAATTAGAATGTGAATAGTATTTTACTAACTGTATAGATAATATAATTAATAATAAGGATTACAATTTGATAGAATATTTTCACTTGTATTTGTCTAAGGTGCAGGAAATGAGGCATGGGAGCACAAGGCCATGAACATCTTTCTGAAAGGGCCAGAGGAGTGAGAATACCACCGTCCTCACTGCCTCAGAGCAGAAAGCATAACCCAATCTCATGGTGTCTCTACAGCCACATCAGCAGCAAGAGGTTCTTTTATTTGCTATTGACTCACAATTGCAGTATCAAGAATGGGGTTTATTAGGGAAGTAAATTGAGGCAGGGGAGGAGGGGTAAAGAATATCACCCAATGAAAATCCAGGTTTTAGCCCAACTGTCCCAAGGCACAATTCCTCAATTAGTCCCAGCTCTGGTTTCAGCTCAGTAGTCCAATCCAAATCACCCACCAAGGTTTGCCTAACAGTACTTATAAGTCAACCTCTCCTTAATTATCTGGTGAAAACAGTAAAATCTTTAACAGTTGCCTTTTTCTCAGGGCTCCTCTTGTTATGCCTTTCCACAGTTTCTCCACAGCAATGCCACAGTCTCTCCACCACCATCATCAGGATCCTGCTCTAGTCTCACTCAAATCATGCTGCCACAAGTCTTGCTTTTCAGTGTGGAAAGTACTCTTTCTCTTATCCTAGTCCCATAGCTGTTGATAATTTGTAAGACCATGTGTCTGCAGTTAAGGTAGCTGGAGACCAGAGGGGACTTAATGTAACGGCTCTAAAAAGCCAATTTTTAGGCTAACGCCATAGTATTCAATTGAACAAATGTATGAAAGTCTACTCTGTTTACACTGAAATGAGTGAAGACAAGGGATAAATAGGAGAGACTAAGGTTTACATAATTCCTACGTCTTTCTTCTCATTGTCATCAAGTTGGTACCAACAAATAGCTGACCTTCTAGCACGATTTCAGAGGTTGTAAATAGGAAGGGGAAAGAGTGTACATTTCTTTTCTATAGAGCTGCTGGTAGATTTAAACTTTCAGAGAAATGTCACCTTCAAGTTAGCAGCACAGCTTCCTATGGACTATGCCACCAGAGCTCCGACAGAACACCTTATAGGAGTTGTGATATATATAAGGAACTTTGCAAAACAAAACACCTAGTAATAACACTACAAAGTAAATATTACTATCCCCAATTACAAATAAATATAAATATAAATAAATTTATATTCAGAATTTTAAAAATAATTTGCTGCATTCTCATTCAGTAATCAAACTAGAGACAAAGTTTTTATTACATTAAAATTTACAGACTTGTTCAGAACCATGCTATAACCAGAAGATTTACAACATCTGGGAAGCACATATAGACATTAACTATGTAAGGTTTAAAAAAAAAAAAGAACATAGGTATAAACATGATACACAGAAAAGAAAACTATCACTCTATCTGAAGATTCAAAGGCAGCTTTGCAGATGTAACAAAGAAACTAGCCCATATTGAAGAATGGATGGTATGTCACTAGGCAGCAATTTGAGAAGGGTATCTAGGCAAAAAAGGTCAGCCTGGGCTCAAGATTTGCCACCTGCCTTTCTTTGTAATCCTATATCATCTACGGTTCATGTGTTGCATTCTTTATCTCCATCCTGTAACCCACTATGAAGGCAGGCTTTTATAGTAGTCTTTCTTAATGTTCATTTCCTGGTGTTTATAACTTTGTGCTACCCCTTCTCTGGAATATAAATAGGGCCTGTGTGATACTTCAAAACAACAGAATAAGGTAGAACTGATATCACTTCCACTATTATATTGCATTATAAAGGACTCTTTACTGGCTTGAAGAAGTAAGCAACCATGTAGGGAAGCCCATGTAGCAAAAACTGTAATGATTCTCTAAGAATTGCTAGTATCCTCCAGGAGTTGAGCTCAGCCTCCAGCCTATCGCCAGCAGGAAGACAGGGTCCAATAAGAATAACTTCTCTCAACAATCTGTGTGCATTTGGAAGTAGCCTGGTAAGACCACAAGTAGAGGACCTAGTTAAACTATGCCTATACAAATCATAAGATAACGCTCCTAATTCAAAGAAACTGTGATACAATAAATGTGTGTATAGTTGTTTGGTTCTTTGTGTTTGGCTTTTTTGTTTGTTTGCTTTTCCTTAGTTTATGACTATTTGTTTTACTGCAGTAAATATCCACACTTTAGGGCTAGGCAAGGATCTGCACTAAAAGACAGCAGTTTCAACACCACCTCCCTTATGGGCCCAAAGAACAGCACCAGCATCAAAAAGCCAGCTGAGTCATCGCCTTCACCAAGGACGTTATCCTGTTTTTCCAGCCATAGGGCTCAGCTGGAAGGCTCCAGCACCTACTCAGGGACCCATCCTGCCATGCCGCTACAGGCTTCATGTGGGCCTGGGCCATGCACCATAACACTCAAATGCCTGATTTTCTGTCACAGATACACCACTTCTCTGTCAGTGTGTTGCACTGGGAGAATGACTTGCATATTGCTAATTATTTTATCAGTTAGATGTGGGTATGCTTGCTTATTTACCATTTGCTTTTGGCAAGTGACTTGATGGCACATACAACAACAACAACATAGTAGTGCAGCACTTGTCTGTCATTTTAATATATTGAGTTAACTTATGGGTTGCTGTGATGCTGGAAGCTATAACACTGGTGTAATAAGAAGGGTCACCTGTGGCAGATAGGTTTCAGCAGAGGTCCCAGACTTTGACGGATTAGAAAACAGGGCTGATAACTCACTTCTAAAACAGCAGGCCTCTGAAAATCTTACAAACAGTAGAGGAACACAGGTAGCCACAGTATTAGAGGTAAAGACTAAACTGGAAGTCAATCAAAATAAGGAGAAATGGCTGGAAATATCTTTAATTAGTTATCCTAATGTCCCTTAGTTGGAACTTAGGACGTACATATATGAATATTAGAAAACTAGAAGTTGTAAAAAATGAAACGGAATGCATGACATTCTAGGCATTAGTGAGATGAAAGGGACTAGCATTTACCACTTTAAATCACAGATATTATACTATGCAGGGAATGAAAAACAGAGGAAGACTGGTGTTGTCCCATTCATAGTGAAAAAGACAATGTCAAGTTTTATCCTCAAGTACAATATTGTGAGTGATAGGATCCTAACCATACACACAAAAAAGACCAGTTAAAATGACAACTATTCGACTATATAAGGAACAGTGGTGGCCTAGTGGTAAAAAGCTGAGTTGCAATCTCAATGGAACACAATTTGAATCCACCAGCTGCTCAGCAGGAGAAAGATGGGCAATCTCCTCCCATGTGATTAAACTGCCTCAGAAAACCTGCTGAAGGGGCAGCTACAGGATGGTTCTGACTCAACGGTATCAATAATAACATTCAAATATATGCAGCAATAACTAAAGCCAAAAGGAAGGAAATGGAACACTTGTACCAAATGTTGCAGTGCAAAATTGACAAAAAAAAAAAATGCAATCAAGATACGTTAATGATTCTCATGCACTGCTGGTGGGATTGTAAAATGGTACAACCACTTTCAAGGCACTTTGGCATTTCCTCAAAAAGCTGAACCTAGCAATCCCATATGACTCAGCTATTCTACTGCTTGTTGTTATTATGTGTTGTTGAATTGCTTTTGATTCATGGCTACCCTATGTACAACAGCTCTGAACCTTGCTCTATCCTGAGCCAACTTCATTGTCTCTGACACACCACCCCATTACCCCAGTCACTGTATCGATGCATCTCATCGAGGATCTTCCTCTCTTGCACTGTCCTTCCACCCTCCCAAGCATGATATCCCTCTCCAAGGAATGGTCCCTCCTTGCAACATGCCAAAAGTATGTCAGGGTTTCAGAATTAGTGCTGCCAAGGAGCAGACTGGTTTCACCCTCTCCAGGATAAGGCTTTTTGTTCTCCTAGCAGTCGGTGGTATATTTAATACTCTCCTCCAGCACCACACCTCAAATTAAATTCTCCTCTTATTATCCCTAGTCACTATGCACCTTTTTGAGGCATAGTACATAACTGTGAAGACCATGGCCTAGATCGGGTGCATCTTAGTCTCCAGACTGACATTGTTGCTCTTCAGTACTCTGGAGAGGTCTCTTGCAGCAGACTTTCCCAAAGCAATTAATTTTTTAATTTCCTGGCTGCTGGCACCAACAGTGTTGATTGTGGAGCCAAGCAAACTAAAGCTGATAACAATCTCAATCTCTTCACTATCTAACATGATGCTTCTGATTGGCCCGAGAATCTTTGTTTTCTTGAGGTTGAGTTTTAATTCCTATTTAAGGCTGCAGTCCTTGATCTTCTGCAGCAAGCACTTCCGGTCCTCCTCAGTTTTAGCAAGCAAGATTATGTCATTGGCATAACACATGTTGTTGATGAGTCTTCCTCCAATCCTGAGGCCCCATTCCTCCTCATAGAGCCTAGCCTCCCAGATGATCCATTCTGCACTTAGGTTGAAAAGGTATGGAGATAGGACACATCTCTGGCATATACCCTTCCCGATTTTGAAGTACGCAGCATTTCCTGACTGTTTTGATGACTGCCTCCTGGTCCAGTTATAGGTTTTGCATAAGCACAATCAAGTATTCTTGGATTCCCGTTCTTCTCAGAGTCAACCACAGTTTGTTGTGATCCACACAGTCAAATGCCTTTGCATAGTCAATGAAACACAGAAAGACATTCTTCTGGTGCTCTCTGCTTTCAGCCAAGGTTCATCTAACATTAGGTATAACATCCCTACTACTATGGCCTCTTCTAAACCCAGCCTGCACATCTGGCAGTACTCTGTTGATGTACCGTTCCTGTCATTTTTGGATAATTTTCAACAGAATCTTGTTTGCATGTGATACTAATGATACTGTTCAGTAATTTCTGCACTCAGTCAAGTCACCTTTCTTTGGAATGGGAATGAATATGGATCTCTTTCAGTCTGTCGGCCAGGTGGTTGTCCTGCAGATTTTTAGGCACAACTTGATGAGAGTGTCTGTCCAGGGTAGCATCTGTTTGTTGAAATATGTCAATTGGGATACCATCAATTCCTGGGACCTTGTTTTTAGCCAATGTTATTAATGTTAGGTGCCCTCGAGTCAAGTACAACTCATAGCAATCCTAGGAACAACAGATGTGAATTCTGTTCTATTCTGTGTCATCCTTATAATCTCTGACCCACTTGATCCCATTGCTGCAGTCACTGTGTCAATTCACTGGTTGATGGTCTTCCTCATTTTTTGCCATCCCCAAGCATAATGTCCCTCTCCAATGAATAGCCTCTCCTAACAACACGGCCAAAGTATGTGAGACAGAACTTTGTCATCTTTGCTTCCAAAAAGTACATACAGACATGTATATCTGATCTTTTGGCAGTCCATGGGATATTCAGTACTCTTCTACACCAAAGTTCAAAGTCATAAATTCTTCTTCTGTTGTCCTTATTCAGATGCATAGCAAGTGACTGTAAAAACCATGACCTGAATAAGGCATATATTAGCCCTCAAACTAACATCATTGATCCTCAATAATTTGGAGAGCGTCCTGACTTCTGACTTTCCCAGGGCAATACATCTCTTGATCTCCTGACTGCTGGTGCACTGATGGTGGATCCAAGTAAGACAAAGTCATTGACTATTTCAATCTTTCCAGCATCTATAATGCTGTTAACTATAGGTCCAATGGTGAGGAGTTTTGTTTTCTTGTTGTTGAGATACAATCTATATTGAAGGTTGTATTCTTTGATACTCTGCAGTAAGTGCTCCAAGTCCTCCTGACTTTCAGCAAGCAAAGTTGTATCATCTGCATAACAAAGATTATTGATGAGCTTTCTTCCAATCCTGATGCCACATTCTTCTTTCATAGAGCACAGCTTCTCAAATAATTTGCTCAGCATACAGATTGAATAGGTATGGAGAAGAGATATAACCCTAATGCTAGGAATATACTCCAAGGAAATTAGAACTAAGACGCAAACGGAGATATATACAGCTATGTTCATAGCAGCATTATTTACAATTGCAAAAAAATGGAAACTGCCCAGATGTCCAACAACAAATGAAAGAACTGAGAAATTGTGGTACATTCACACAATTGAATATTATGCAGCACTAAGGAACAACAGTTCCAGAAACACTGTATTATATAGGAGAGCCTAGAGAGAATTATGCCAAGTTAACTCAATCTCATAAGGAAAAACACTGCATAAGACTATTACTGTATAATGCACACCCCTGTTTATCATGGCTTTTTTCACAATAGCAAAGAGTTGGAAACAACCTATGTGCCCATCCACAAACAAATGGATAGAGAAGCTCTGGTATATTCACACAATGGAATACTATGCAGTATTGAAAAACAAGGAACTCATGAAATATTATGCAAAATGGATTACCCTGGAAGACATTATGCTGAGTGAAATATTTCAGTCACAAAAGGGCAAATACTGCACAGGCCACTGTTGTAAAATGGGACTGACATCAGGGTTGAGGGAAGACAGAAAAGGAGGGGAGGAATGATGTATATTGCATTGAAACCCACGAGGGAGAAAATTGTTTAAAAGGGATATATGAATGGGTATTCTTGTCATCACAGAAATCCGGAGTGAAGGCTGCATAGTAAAATCGACTTGTGGGGGAGGGACTGCATAACAATGAAAGAGTTTTTCTTTTTCTTTTCAAGGAGAAGAGTGAATTGGGGGGAAGGGATGGGCAGGGAGAAAAGTACAATGAATGACTGAAAACCCTAAGTGTCTGTAAACTTTCATTTACATTAATAAAAAATAACTACTAAGGGCTAAATAAA
>NW_006399763.1:2672196-2672978 GCF_000299155.1 Elephantulus edwardii
AGGGTAGAGAGAATAGTGCAACAATGAATGAGTGGAAGCCCAAAATCTCTGTAAATGTTTACGAAAATTAATAAAATATAATTATAGAAAAAAAAGACATAATAAAAAAGGGATGGTAGCAGCAAAACATGGACGTGGTGACAGAAATGAGATTAGAAATCATATGATTATTGTATGCTCAATTATTTCTAAACAGCAAATGCCTTTTAAAAATACGGCACAAATAGCAACTTTACACATGGATCGCACATGACAGACTGTATGTGACAGACAGGAATCAGATTGACTACATATAAGGAAGGAACTGTTGGAGAAGCTCACTACCATCAATTACTCCTTTGCAAGTTCAAACTGTGGCTAAATAATAAAAATTAAAACAAGTCCACAAGAACTAAAATATGACCTTGAGGCTATCCCACTGAATTTAAAAATCATCTTAACAGGTTTAAGGCATTTAACATCAATGTAGATAGTCAGATGAGTTGTGGGATGACATCAAAGATATCATTTATGAATACAGAAAAATAGGTGATTGCAAAGACAGAGGAAGAAGAAAAAATCAAAATGGATATCAAAAGAGACTTTGAATATTGCACTACAACATCAAGAAACAAAAATGTGGAAGATATTCTAAAGAGTTAAACAAAATTTCAAAGGGCAGCTCAACAAGATTAAGTATTATAACAGAATGTGCAGAAATTTGGAATTGGAGAATAAAAAGAACTTGGTTGGAATTTTTCAAGCTGAAAGAACTGAAAAACAAAGTCAAGCATTAAGGTGCA
>NW_006399763.1:2675378-2680360 GCF_000299155.1 Elephantulus edwardii
GACAGATCAAGATATTCCCAGAAAAGCAAAACCTAAGAGAGTTTGTAAAAACAAGACCAGCACTGCAGGAGAAACTCAGAGATGTCCTTCTTACAGATACATCACAGAAAGCTCCATGGTCTAAAGTAACTAGCAACAACACCAAAAAGAACTCAACACAATGATAGCAATAAAACCTAAAAATAAAATTGTAGATAAGATTGAGAATATCCTAGGAGCCCAGCGAGGAGAAAACAATGTGACCAAGACAAAGGTGGGTGACTTTCAGTTCGCGGCCCTCAGGCCAGTCTTTCATTGTTTTTGTTTAGACATTCTTCTAGGTCTTATAGCCCTGGTATACAAGTTGCAGTCCCACGGTCACTTGTGGTTGCTGTGAGGCTGAACACCGTGACACGGATGTGTCAAATGCATTAATGGTTGGCTACCCAATGCAGACTGAGAGTGGGGTGGAGCTCCCCGATTGAACAAGCGTTGCCTCCGGAAACCCTTTGAACTTGGAGAGAGGATGAAAGGCACCCAAGCATCAAGGACTCTCCTTCATAGGGTCCCTATGATTCGCCTGCGACTCAATGGCACTTAACAACAACAACAACAACATATCCTAGGAAGAACTTCAAAGTCTCAGTAGGAGGTCAAACCAGAATGAATTGACTCAATGTCTTACTTCTATGGTTCTTTTCAGAAAAGACCTTCCATAGGTTTGTGGCTATTGTCCTATTCTGCATCATGAACTTTCAGTCTTCCCTAGAGGAGTAGCTCTATGTCTGATTTCTACAAACCACCTTGATGGGTTCTCTTCTACAAAGCTGTGAGCTCCACATGTGCTTTAAGTTCTTGTGGTTGTCCTTGCACACTTACCACAGTGCACAACCTGAGCAGGAAACTGCAATTTTCCTTTCTGTAGTCTGTTAGCTAGAGGACTTCCAAGCTTGTTCTAGCATTGTGCATAGCTTATTACTGAATGTTCAAAAGTAATAACAACAGTATTGTTAAGTCAACAATTCAACTAGACTTGAGTCAGGCCTGACATCCATTTACATTCTGGAATGCATTATTTGGCAAAGAACAAAACTAAAAAAATTTTCATTTTTCTCCGGAGAATAAATCACTATCTGGCTTCTATCAGGTTTATTTCTAAAAATCATTCTAGAATACTACCTTCCCATCTCCATAAGACAAAGTTAGCTGTATGTCTGCCAGCCTTATCTGTTGTTGGTTTTAGGTGCCATTGAGTCAACTAAGACTTAAAGAGACCTTATCTTGAGCCAACCGCATTGTCTCTGACATGCCTGTCCCTATTATCATAGTCACTGTGTCAATCTATCACATCCAGGGTCTTCCTCTCCTGCACTATACCTCCACCCATCCAAGCGTGATGTCCAAGGATTAGTCCCTCCTCACAATATGCCCAAAGTATGTCAGATGGAGTCTCATCAAGTAGCCTGGTTATACCCTTTCCAGGACAGATTTGTTTGTTCTCTTGATGGTCCATGGTATGTTCATTAATTTTCTCCAGTACCACAACTCAAAATCATTGGTTCTTTCTCTGTCATCTTTGGTCATTGTCCAGTTCTCAGGTGCATAGCAAGTAACTGAGAATATCAGATTCTGGACTGGGTCACGTGTATCTTAGTCTCTATACTGACATCGTTCCTCCTTAGTGTTCTGGAGAGGTCACTGACAGCAGATTTTCCCAAAGCAAATCATCTTTTGATCTCCTGACTGCTGGACACAAGAGTGTTGACTGTGGATCCAAGTAGGATGAAATTATTAACCTTAATCTTCTCTCCAACCATCATGATGCTGCCAATTGGCCTGGTGGTGAGAATCTTCGTTTTCTTAATGTAGAACTGTAATGCATATTTAAGACCACAGTCCTTGACTTTCAGCAGCAAATGCTTCAAGTCCTCCTCAGTTTCAGCGAGTAAGGTCATGTCATCCACATCATGCAGGTTTTTGATGGGTTTTCCTCCAATCCTGATGCTACATTCATCTCCATACAGTCCTGCCTCCCAAGTGATCTGTTTAACATATAGATTCAAAAAAATACAAAGGAAGTACAAATCCCTGATTCACTTTTTCCTTAATTACACAGAAAAAGGGATACAGTATAGAAATTATCAAACAATAGCACTAATATCACACTCAAGCAAAATCCTGTTGAAGATTATCCAAAAATGACTGAAACAGTAAATTGGCAGAGAAGTACTAGAAATCTGAGCTGGGCTTAGAAAAGGCCATGGAAATAGGAATATCATTACCAATGTCAGCTGGATCTTGGCTGAAAGCAGAGAGCATGAGAGGAATGTCTATTTGTGTTTTAATTACTGTGCAAAGACAATGTGAGTCACAATTAATTGTGGTGAACCTTGAGAAGAATGAGAATTCCAGAGCACTTGATTGTACTCATGCGAAATCTATACTTAGACAAGGAAGCAATCATAAAGACAGAGATAAGAAACACTGTTGTTCTTGTTATATGCCATCTTTGAGTCGCCTGTGACGCATAGCGACCATATGTACAACAGCCCTAAACCCTGCTGTATCCTGTGCCAATCGCACTGCTTCTGACACACCGATCCTGATTACCCCAGTCACTGAATCAATCCATCTCACAGAAGGCCCTTCCCTCCTGTGCTGTCCCTCCACCCTCCCAAACATGATGTCCCTCTCCAAGGACTGATCCCGCCTTGCAACATGTCCAAAGTATGTCAGATGGAGCTTCAGAATCTTTGCCTCCACAGAGCAGCCTGGCTTCATCCTCTCCAGGACAAGCTTGTTTGTTCTCCTAGCAGTCCAGGATACATTCAATACTCTTCTCCAGCACCACAGCTCAAAGGCATCAATTGTCCTTCTTTCCTTCCTAGTCATTGTCCAACTCTATGATGCATAACAAGTGATTGCAAAGACCACAGCCTGTATCAGATGCACCTTAGTCTCCAGAGTGACACCACTGCTCTTCAGTATTCTGGAGAGGTCCCTAACAGCAGACTTTCCCATCACAATACTTTTTTTTTATTTCCTGGCTACAGGTGCCAAGAGAGTTGATCGTGGAGCCAAGCAGACTAAAATTGTTAACAATCTCAATCTCTTCACCATCCATCCTGATGCTTCCAGTTGGTCCAGTGGTGAGAATCTTTGCCTTCTTGACATTGAGCCTCAATCCATACTGAAGACTGTAGTCTTTGACACTCTGCAGCAAGCATTTCAGGTCCTTCTCAGTTTCGGCAAGCAGGGTTGTGTCATCTGCATAACGCAGATTGTAGATATATCTTTCACCAATCCTGATGCCACCCTTCTTCTCATAGAGCCCAGCCTCTCGGATAATCTGTTCTGCATACAGGTTGAAAAGGTATGGAGAGAGGACACATCCCTAGCATACAGCTTTTCCAATTTTGAACCATGCAGTGTTTCCCTGCTCTGATCTGACGACTGCCTCTTGATCCAAGTATAGGTTTCACATTAGAATGATCAAGTATTCTGCGATTCCCATTCTTCTCAGCGTCAGCCACAGTTTGTTATGATCCACACAAACACCTTTGAATAATCAATGAAATACAGACAGACATTCTTCTGGTATTCCCTGATTTCAGCTAAGATCCATCTAACATCAACTAGTCCTATATTAGTAACCCTATAAGACAAAGTTATGTTCAAATCTAATAAGAAAAGTTCTCCATTAATTGTGTTTTTTAAAAGTCAGTAGAATTGTATAAGAATTCCTTTCTCACCATATCCTCTCCAACATTTACTACTTGCTGCCCTGATAAACTTTGCCACTGTTACTATAGTGGGATGGAATCTCTTTGTGGTTTTGATTTGCATCTTTCTTATTGCCAGTAAATTTGAGCATTTCTTCTTGTGTCTATTTACCATTTGCATATCTTCCTCTGTGAAAATTCTTTCCATGTCAATTGCCCATTTTGTAATTGGGTTATCAGTCTTCTTCTTGTGGAGGCCCATGTTGGAGAAGATGTGTTGAGAAAGGAACTCTTACACATTGGTGGTGGGATTGTAAAATGGTACAACCATTCTGAAAGGCACATTAGCGCTTCTTCAAAAAGCTGAACATATAAATTCCATATGACCCAGCTTTTCCTCTACTTGGAATATACCTTGAGAATATTAGAACTCAGGCACAAACAGAGATTTGTATACCAATGTTCACAGCAGCATTATTCATCATCGCAAGAACATGGAAACAACCTAATGTCCAACCACAAATGAATGGATTGAGAAATTATGGTACATTCATACAAAGGAATATTGTGCAGCACACAGGAGCAATTCCTTTGTAAATTATTACCTAATCTGGGAGGGACTAGAGAGCATTATGCTGCGTGAATTAACTCAGTCCCACATGGATAAATATTGTATAAAACCATTACTGTAGAATGAGTATAAGGATTCAAGAGGGGTGGGAGAGGTTGTAAGCAGAGGGAAGAGGATGCGTAGGGGGAGGAGGGATTAATTATGGGGTTGTACAATTTGTTGAGTGGGGGGATAAGGGAAGTTGAAAGAATTTGTTCTTAAAAACAATGTATTCTAATTTTGTAAATAAACTAGCAAAAAATTGGGGAAAAAAAGAAATCCACACATATGACACATAACAAAAAAAAAAGTCAGTTAGAATTGATATTTTAAAATTGGGACTCCCATATGGGAAATAAAAATGTGTTACCATTAAGTCCACATAAAATGATGTTTAGCACCATCAACTGACCAGATTAGGGGATAAAAGATAGAAGCCTTAGAAGCCTTTATGCTTGATTTTATCTCCATACTACATGTATTTTCAATCCAAACTCTTTCTAAAAAGCAACAGTGCTTTTTTAAAGAAATTACAAAGTGGAGTTAAATGAAAAAATTAAATGATTAATTAAAGTGGATTTGTATAAGTGAACTTTAAGTCTAAATTTAATTAGAAGTTGCATTTTTTTGTCTGTTTTTGTAATTGGCTCTCTTTTTTAAATACATTTTTT
>NW_006399763.1:2681264-2684827 GCF_000299155.1 Elephantulus edwardii
CAGATTGTTAATAGATCTTTCACCAATCCTGACGCCATACTTCTCCTCAGAGAGCCCAGCCTCTCACAAGATAAAAATAGACACTTCATCAAAGAAGACATTCAGATGGCAAACAAGCACATGAATAAATGTTCAAAATTCCTAGCTATTAGAGAGAAGCAAGTAAAAATAACTATGAGATTCCATCTTACTCCAGTAACAATAGCGAAGTTCAACAGAGAAGCAGATAATAAATGCTGGCGGGGTTGTGGAGATATTGGAACCTTTATACACTGCTGGTGAGAGTTATACACTGCTGGTGAGAGTATAAAATGGTGCAACCACCATGGTTCAATGGCTTTAGCGTTTTCTCAAAAGGTTGGAAAGAGAAATATACCATTTGACCTAGTAATGCCATTACTGTTTTATGCCCTAAAGAAACCAGAACCCCCTTACAAACAGGTACATGCACACCCATTATTTACAATAGCAAAGAGATGGAGGCAACCCAAGTGCCTATCAACAAATGAATAGATAGAAAAATTATGGTATACTATACAGCACTGAAAAACAATAAGCTCATAAAACATTACACAACATGGGTGATGCTAGAGACATTATTCTGAGTGATGTATCTCAGTCACAAAAGGAAAAATACTGCATAGCATCATTGATATAAAGCAGATTTGACATGGGGGGGTTGGACGGAGAATAGGATAAGAGTGGATGCTTCTTAAAGCCTTCCTTAATTGTTCTGCATGAGCTAATATGATTTTCCTGTACAAATAAAGAGTGGCTAGATACTGAGCATTACATTGGAACAGATGAAGGAAAAAACTGTTTAAAAGGAATATATGATTAGACATTATACATACAATAATAGCCCAAAACAGACTAGGGGTGGGGGGGGGCAGGTAACTGAGCAACAATGAGTGAACATTAATTAGAAACTCTGCCTTTCATTTAATTGATTTTCAAAATAGTTAGAGAGGGACGACTGGCAATGAGACGCCGCAGTGAAATAATTAATAATAAGCAATAATTAGAGGTCAATTTCTAGAAATAAGCAAACATATTAAAAGACAAGAAAAAATTACCATTGACTCTCTAACCCAACATCTCCAACAAACTGAAAAAAAAGGCAAGAAAATCTAACACCTTCTAAAAAACCTGTAATTATAAAAATTAGAGTAGAAATAAATGAAATAGAAAACTGAAAAAACCATTTAACATCAACAACAACAAAATGCCACCAAAAAACTGGGAGTTGGTCCTTTGAAAAGGTCAATAAAATTGATAAAACACTATCAAAACTAATAAAGGAAAAGACACAGTCTAAATAAAAGATGAAGCAGGCAAAGTCACAACAGAACCAACTAAAATAAAAAGGCTAACATTGGAATATTATGGAAAAAATATACTCAAAAAATATGACAACCTAGAGGAAATAGACAAATACTTAAAAATTCACAACCTGGGTAAACTGACACCAACCGAAACTGAACACCTGAACAGACCCATTACAAAAGAAGAAATTGGAAAAGTAATAAAACAACTCCCAGCCAAAAAAAGTCCTGGACCAAATGGCTTTACAAGCTAATTTTATCAAACATTCAGAGAAGATCTGTCATCAATTCTACATAAACTATTTCAGAAAAAAGAAAAGGATGGAATTCTCCCAGACTCATTCTATGAAGCAAACATATCCTTGCTATGAAAGCCAGGTAAGGATATTACCAAAATAGAAAACTATAAGCCAATATCTCTCATGTACATAGATGCAAAAATCCTGAATAAAATCCTGGCCAATAGACTACAACAATACATAAAAAAAAATAATTCACCATGACCAAGTGGGATTCATAACAGATATGCAAGGATGGTTCAACATAAGAAAAACAATCAATGTAATTCATCACATTAACAAAGCAAAGAATAAGAACCACATGATCCTATCAATGGATGCAGAAAAGGCCTTGACAAAATCCAACACCTTTTCCTGATTAAAATGCTCAACAAAGTAGAACTAGAGGGGAATTTCTTCAACATAGTAAAAAGTATATATGCAAACCTGAGAGCCAACATTCTTCTCAACGGAGAGAGATTAAAGGCATTCCCTTTGAAAACAGGAACTAGGCAAGGATGCCCACTATCACCTCTCTTATTCAATATTGTATTGGAAGTCTTAGCAATAGCAATAAGACAAAAGAAGGAAAGAAGAGGTATCCAAATTTGCAAAGAAGAGGTAAAATTATCTCTCTCTGCAGATATATGATAGTATACCTAGAAAATCCTAAAGACTCAGAAAGAAAACTACTGGACATAGTTGACCAATTCAGCAAAGTGGCAGAATACAAGATCAACATACAAAAATCAGTTTGATTTCTCTACAGTGACAAAGAGAATATAGAACTGGAGCTAAGAGAAACAATACCCTTCACAATAGCTAATCACAAGATTAAATACTTGGGAGTAAATATAACCTGAAGCACCAAGGATCTATTCAAAGAAAATTACAAAACATTACTACAAGAAACAAAAAAGAGACTTGGAGAAATGGAAGCATACACCTTGCTCATGGATAGGAAGACTCAATACTGTGAAAATGAGAATACTACCAAAGGCAATTTAGATGTTCAGTGCAATCCAAATACAATACAAATTCCATTCTTCAACAAGATGGAAAAGGCAATCTCCAATTTAATTTGGAATGGGAAGAGGCCCCAAATAATAAGCAAAGCACTCCTTAAAAAAGAGAAGCAAGGTAGGAGGCATCTCACTCCCTGATTTCAAATCCTACTACACTGCCGTGGTGGTGAAGATAGTGTGGTCCTGGTACAACGACAGACACACAGATCAATGGAATAGAAATGAGAACTCAGAAAAAAGCCCATCTACCTATAGTCAACTGATTTTTGATGAGGTGATGAAATCAGTTAAGTGGGAAAACAATGGCCTTTTTAACAAATGGTGCTGGGAAAACTATCTGTAGAAAACTCAAGCAAGATTCACACCATACACAAAAAACAACTCAAGTGGATCAAGGACCTAGGACTAAAACCAATGACTATAAACTTTATTAGATAAAAGCTTGAAAGAACTTTAAAAGCCCTAATTCACAATATAAAGAGTCTTCCAAGCATCCTGAAAAACATACAACCAAGAGAGGGTAAAATAGATGAATGGGACCTTCTAAGAATCAAAGCCCTTTGCACATCCAAAAACTTCTGCAACAGGGTAAAAAAGGAAGCCATAGACAGAGAAAATATATTTGATAATGACATGTCTGATTAGGGACTTTTATCTAGAATTTATAAAATATTCGAGTACCACAACAAGATAAGTTGTTGTTGTTGTTATGTGCCCTCGAGTCATTTTCGACTCATAGCGACCCTATGCACAACAGCCCTAAACCCTGCTCTATCCTGCGCTAACGGCACTGCCTCTGACACACCCATCCCGATTACCCCAGTCACTGAATCAATCCATCTCATAGAAGGTCTTCCCCTCCTGCACTGTCCCTCCACCCTCCCAAGCATGATGTCCCTCTCCAAGGACCCATCCCTCCTGGCAACATGTCCAAA
>NW_006399763.1:2685316-2686529 GCF_000299155.1 Elephantulus edwardii
TGCAGTCCTTGACCCTTCGCAGCAAGTGCATGAGGTCCTCCTCAGTTTCAGCAAGCAGGGTTGTCATCTGCATAATGCAGATTGTTAATAGATAATCAAAAAAAGAAGACACTCAGATGGCCAACAAACACATGAGGAAATGTTCAATGTTCAAAATCCCTAGCTGTAAGAGAGATGCAAATCAAAACAAGTATGAAATATCATCTCACCCCAGTAAGAATAGCAAAATTTGACAGAACAGCAAGCAACAAATGCTGGTGAGGTTATGGAGAGACTGGAATCCTTATTCACTGTTGGTGGGATTGTAAAATGGTGCAACCATTATGGAAGGCAGTATGGCGCTTTCTCAAAAATTTGCAAATAGAAATACCATTTGATCCAGCAATTCCACTATTGGGAATATGCCCTGAAGAAACTAGAAGTGCCACCTAAGCAGATATATGCACACCCATGTTTATTGCAGCTTTGTCCACAATAGCAAGATTTGGAAACAATCCAATTGCTCATCTACAAATGAATGGATAGAGAAGCTCTGGTATGTTTACACAATGGAATACTACACTGCATCGAGAAACAAGGAACTCATGAAATATTATACAATATAGGTGACCCTGGAGGACATTATGCTTAGTGAACTATTTCAGTCACAAAAGGACAAATACTGCATAGGGCCACTGTTGTAAAGCAGGACTGATATCAAGGTTGGGGGAAACTAAGAGAAGATAAATAATGTATACTGCATTGAAATAGATGAGGGAGAGAACTATTTATGAGGAATATATGATTATGTATTATTGTCATGAAAAAAGTCCAGAATGAAAGCTGCTTAGTGGAATGGACTGGGGAGGTGGGAGAACTGTATAACAATGAAAGAATTTTTTTTAATTTTTTTTTTTTTTTTACTTTTCAAAGAGAAAAGTGAACTGGGAAGGAGTCGGTTGGACAGGGAGGAAAGTATACAATAATGAATGAATAGAAATCCAAAGTTTCTGTAAACTTTCATTAAAACTAAGATGGTGAAGAGATTGAGATTGTTCACAGCTTTATTTTTCTTGGCTCCACAGTCAACACTCTTGGCACCAGTAGCCATGAAATTAAAAGGTGCATTGCCATGGGAAAGTCTGCTGTTAGGGACCTCTCTAAAGTACTGAAGAGCAATGGTCTCTCTCTGAAGACTAAGGCGCATCTGATACAGGCCATGGTCTTTGCTATC
>NW_006399763.1:2687059-2695077 GCF_000299155.1 Elephantulus edwardii
ACACTTTTTAATATTTCCATATAAAATAGCTAATAATGAGAGAAAAAAGTAGCATTATAACCATTGGTAAGCACCTGAATTTAGATGTCAAAAACAAATATTTTTTCATATAACTTTCCATTGATTTTCCAATTGTCATTTATAAAACAAATGATAAGTGAAATCATCAGATTTATTAACAAGACTATGGATTTTAGGAGCTTGTTAGTGTCCCCCTAATTAGATAAGACTAGCACAATGTTTGTTTTTACCTTCCGGTGGCCTGTTAGATGTTGCCACAACGACGACCCCGTTTTTGAACAGATTTTCAAAAAGCTGTTTGAGAATCATGGCATCAGCAATGTCAGTGACCTATGGACAACAACACATTTGTTTTATTTTAATTTCACTTCTGCTCAAACAAGTTTGCTAATGGCTCATCTTTCTCCCCCGCCCCCTTAAGATGGATGTGAATTCCAAGAGAGAAAAACACCTAATTATGACCATGAAGAAAAGAGTGGATAATTAAAAACATGAAAGACGGTACAGCAGTCTTTTTAACTTGACTCTTCTTTTCTGTGAGCCTATCGTTTCTACACAAATTATCAAATGCCTCAATGTTAACTTCTATTATAGAACTACAGGTGGAAAGCATAGTAATTGCCCCAAACATTTAGGAAATAAAATTAATTAGCAGTAACATGACCAACTCCCTTCTTCCTCCCACCCTATATCCTCCAAAAAAGGAGACAATGAGTGAGAGAGAAGGGGGAGGGAGAGAGAAAGAAAAATACATAGGCTATTTTAGATTTCTAATACCTTTCTGGCAAAGGTCCTAGAAAGGTGACTTGAAATGGTCATGGGACTTTAGAAATAAGGACAAGTAGCCAGTGAGACATAATCAGCTGCTGTTGAAAATAGAATAATATGTCATAGATACTATTGTGCAATTGTTGCACAAAACAATTCAACAGATGGCCCATCACAAAAATAAGCAATTTCATTGTTCTTTTTAAGTGCCTTCTATTACTGTCCATGAATAATCAAAAGGCACTGCAGTCACTTCCAGCACAGCCAGCCTCTGCTAACCTTCACAAACACAAATATTCCATCTACCAAAAAAAGGAGAAAGAGACAGAAAGAAACCAAATCCTTATAAAGAATGGTGAGCACAGCAGTTTAAGAAAAAAAAATTTTTAATAAAAAGCTCTGGCAAAACTAGAAATGCATAATGCAGACAAAACTATTCCATCTACATTACAGTGCTAGCTACAACTACTGATATTTTCAAAATTATTTTAAAAATCACATAAAGTAAAACACAAGAATTACTTTAAAAAAATTTTTAAAACTCATAAAGAAAACAAGGAGAAGAGGGTGACTTCAAAAATAAATGTATACATACTGAAGGTTGATATTAATTATTGTGACTGTTCTGAAGTCTATAATTACATGGAGTTTAGATAATCCTATATAAAAATATGTTTCTTCAAGAGCACATTTCAAACTATCTCAATAAAATCTATTTATATAATTACAAAACATATCCTTGTTATCTTAAATTATAGTAGAGGACATAGAAACTAGAATGATTTCAATTAGATAAAAATACTAAAATTTACCAAGTAAACAATAAGATAATAAACAACAATCTCCTTGGTTACACAGACTAAATAACTTTTCTTGTTATAGCTGGCATCCTACTCAAAAGTTTCTTTCTTTCTTACCTGGGCAAGGCAAAGTAAAAAAAAGTACAAAGTGGGAATGAACAGTTTTGTGTGGTTTTTTTTTCTGTCTTGGGCTAGAACTTTTAAATGGACTAAAAAACACTGAAGTTTCCTTGAATTGAAAAAGACTTCATGAAATTCCAAGGTGGTGATTAAAATGAAAAAGAAAGTTAAAGCCGTTATTATTTATAACTTAGTATCACTGTTAAATTTGCTTCCACAAAAAACAGACAGAGAAGGTCCTTTTGAAGTGTTCAAAACACCAGTAGCATTTCTGATGAGAGGACAGAGCAAGCCTGCAAATGTTAGAATCAAGAGCATTTTAAAACTAGACTCCGACTACTGACATTTACAAAGTATGATGTCAGTCAGAAGCTACCCAATTTCAGGAAATAAAAGTGTTCATTTGACTATAATACTCATTTTAAAACAAAACAAAATAACAACAGAAAACATTTAAATAGCTTTTGTGCCCTACAGTTCAGAAATGTAAGAGGACATTTAATTACTTTGGGGCAAAAGTCTAAACTGAAAGTAGAAAAAGCAAACAACATAGGCTTATAGTTGAGTTATAATTTGTTGTTTTTGTATTACAGACTGTTTTTGCCCTATTGGAGGAAATGAACTTGGAGGAGCTTATTAATAAAGCAAGAGTCACTTGATGTAGCTGGGTTCCAATGTACACTCTTTTGATCTTGTCCGTGCACTTGTTCAGCTTTGCTGGGGAACAGTGATTTTACAGTATAAGTGAACAGAAGACAATTGGCCACACATTCTTGAAGCAAGGGTTTTTTCAGAACCCAGCATTTCATTACCACCAGGAACAAAAGAGAAAGCTACAGATTACTAGTAAGGGGAGTCTGCTAACACAGAGTGGAGACATTTCATTAGCATTAAAGAGAAAAGATTTTTTTATGACCTAGAGTTGCTTTCCATTATGACTCACTTAAGTAAAAAAAAGGGGGGGGGGACGCTAATGGTTAATTTACATGTGTAAGTGCTTGAGTCTCAGTCATCCACTGATTGGTACAGTGCCATATAATGAGTGACAAACATAAGAATGTATTATCAGTAATTAGTATTAGCACAAAAATAAGCACCTATTTTTTATTAGCAGTTTTTAATAGCTTTCCTGCTTTATAAAAATGGTTAAACCTATCTTTTACATGATATTGATAGCTTATGGAGGATAATTTTGCATGATATTCTGCTCATCAGAATTCTAATTTTTTGGACCATATTAGTAAAACATCTATACAGTGTTCCTAAAAAGAGAAATGAAGAAATATATGTTATTTTTTAAAGTTATTTCTTCCAAAGGCTTCAGAATTATAAACAGTTTAACAAGAAGCATAAATATTCAAAGAGGATATAATGAAGATCCTAAAGAAAACTTTAAGGATAAGCTATTCTTTTCTTTCAGCAACTAAAATATATTAAAAACAAACTATCAAGATACATAGATATGTTCATCCAGCAAAATTAGGACAGTGTATTTGATACCACACGTAAAACACTGAAGGATGGGCAATTCCTCCTGTGTGATGTGTTGCCTCTGAAAACCTGCTGAAGGTTTCCAAATCCATGGCACACAACGATAACAGGTAGTGCTTAGTAAAGATGACCACACCAATGAGAAGTAGATTCTACAAAGGCAATCTGAATGCTACCAAAAAAGATTTCCTTAACCTCAAGAGCACAAAAATAAAAAGTATATTCTTCCATTTAAACAATAATAATTCTCACTCTTTTTCTTAATAAAATAAATATAACAATTATGATGATCTCAAGGTCAATATTAACTAGTCAAAAATCAAGACTATTGCCAAGTGGTAAGCTGCACTGTCAACTCAAAGGCAGGCTGTTTGGAAGTCATCAGATGCACTACAAGAGAAACATGGGCAACCTCCTGCCATGTAATTTACAGCCTCTAAAAACCTTCAGGAGGGGCATCTATGCATCAGTTTCAACTCGGCAAAGAGTTTGAGTTTAAATCCGATTTCATTTGTCAAGTAAAATGATGATTGTAGACATTCTGTCTCTAAGCACAAAAGTGTTCCCCCGCCAACCTTTCCTAATAAATAGGAATACATATTGTACTAGGCTTTACTGCTTTAACGACAATTTTAAGTTCTCTCATTAAAACATCTATTATAAAATCCACCCAACTCTAAAACTGTATATTTAAACACATAATGCAAGATTTCTCATGTGGGACACTATGTACAAATAGCCCCAAGTTTTAAATGGGAGAAACTAATTTGATCTGTAGTGATCTCTAATGGTTTAGTTATAGGAAGTGTCACTGCTAATACAAAAATCCTGTCTATCTGGCCCTTTTAACCCATCAGCAGCTCCATGGAAGAAAGATGGGCAATCTCCTCTCCTGACATTTATAACCTCTGAAATCCATGGCAGTTCAGCTGGGAGTCAGTGCCCACTCAACAGCAGAGTGTGGGTAAGTGAATTTGCTCCCTAAACTTTGACTATGTTAAAACAAAACAGAAAATAAAAACAACAACAAAAAAAAAAATCACCACCACCAAAAACAAAAATCTTCATATGCCAGAGAGGAATGTAAGAAACAGCTGTTACTAAAAAACCCAAACTCACAGCAAACAGGGTTGGAACCAACTTCTAGCTGGCCCTCCATCAGGATTTCAGAGGCTGTAAATCTCAGGAGAGGAGATTCCCCATGTTTCTCTCTCAAATCTGCTGGTGGATTAGAACAGTCTGCCCTTGATAAGGAAGTGCAGCTCTTTACTCACCAGACCACAAGAGCTGCCTCAGCTGTTCCTAGTGATTAAGAATACTGATCCTGGATTTAGATCATGAGTTATCAGTAGTGTGACCTTAGACAAATAACTTGACCTCTCTGACTCTCAATTTCTTCATCAATATAACACAGATAGTAACAATACCTATCTTGAAAAATGGTTAAGACACACATAGCAGATGTTTAAGAAATGTCAATTATGCCAATTTATAATACATATAATAGTATAGTCCTATACATATGTTGTTTTGTGCCAACATATCAACCACAAATCCTACCAACACTATTCCTAACAGCTCTAAATCCTGCTCTACCCTAAGCCAATCTGATTGTTTCTGACATATTACCCCATTACTGTGTCAATCCATCTCATCCAGGGGCTTCCTCTCTTTCACTACCCCTCTATCCTTCCAAGCATAATATCCCTCTCTAATGACTGGTCTATCTTGGAAACACGCTTAAAGTATGTCTGACAGAGCCTCAAAATCTTTGCCTCCAAGGGAAACCTTAGTTTCACCCTCTCCAGGACAGACCTGTTTGTTCCCTTGGCAATGCTTGGTATGCTCAATACTCTTTTCCAGCACCACAATTCAAAGCCATGAATTCTTCTTGTCCCATCTTTGGTCATTGTTCAGTTTTCTGATACATAGCAAGTAATTGTAAAAACCATAGTCTGGATCAGGCACATCTTAATATCTCAACTGACATCTTTGCATTTCAGCATTCTAGAGAGGTCCCTAACAGCAGATTTTCCTAATGCAATTCTTATTTTTATTTCATGACTGCTAGTGCTAACAGTGTTGACTGTGGACCTGAGCAAGCTGAAATTGTTAACAACTTCAATCTCTTCTCCATCTATCATTGTGCTGCCAATAGGCCCAGTGGTGAGAATCTTTGTTTTCTTGATGTTGAAACACTTCAAATCATACTGCAGCCTACAGTCCTTGACCTTCTGCAGCAAATGATTCAGACCTTCCTCAGTTGCCATCAGGTAGCCAGTCTCTGACTCATAGCAATCCTATATAAAATGGAACAAAATCCTGCCCAATTCTTCACTGTTCTCACAATTTTTGCTTAAGACCACTGCTACCATCTCTCTGTCAATCCATCTCCTTGAGAGAAGACCTGAGCAGGTGCACTGACAAAGTGAATACAGCAATAGGCATGAGTGTGTCCAATATTGCAAGAATGGTACAGGATAGGATAGGGTTCAGATCTATTGTTCACAGGATCGCTATGAGTCATACTCAACTCAATAGCACCTAATAGAAACAGTTGGATAGAATTTAGTTTTAGATGGAACTATGTAACAAGTTAGTACGGTAACTAGAAAACATTCAATAAATACTATTGTGTTGTTGTTAGGTTCCATCGAATCAAGGACGACTCATAGTGACTCTACGAACAAAGGATCTGAACCCTGCTCTATTTGGCACCATTCTCACACTTCCTACAGACAAGAGCCCATTGCAGCAGTCAGCATGTCAATCTGCCTGTTTGAGAGTCTTTCTCTTCTTCACCAACCTACACCCTTCTCAGAATCATGTACTTATCCAAGGAATAGCACCTCCTAGTAACATGCCCAAAGTATGTGAGGTGAAGCCGCATAATTCTTGCCTCCAAAAAGCACTCTGGCTGCACCCTTCCCAATACATGTCAGTAAATACTAGCTAATGTTACTGTGATATATGATAGACATATATGTGAAATCTATACTTGGAAAAGGAGGCAATAATCATCAGAACAGAGCAAGGAAATACTATATGGTTCAAAATTGGGAAGGATGTATGCTAGGGATGCATCCTATCTCTATACCTTTTCAATCTTTATTGGGAAAGATGATCCTGGAGACTGGGTTCTACGTGGAGGAATGTGGTGTCAGGACTGAAGGAAGACTCATCATCAATCTGTGTTATCCAGATGACATAGCCTTACTTGCCAACACTGAGGAGGGTCTGAGGCATTTTCTGCAAAAAGGTCAAGGACTATAGCCTTAAATATGGATTGAAGCTTAACATCAAGAAAACAAATATTCTCACCTCTTAACCAGCTGGCAGCATCATACCTGACAGTGAAAAGACTGAGATTGTCCACAATCAAAACTCTTGGTGCCAGCAGTCAGGAAATCAAAAGACGAATTGCATTGGGAAACTCTGCTGTCAGGTACCTCTCCAGAGTACTGAAGAGGAACAGTGTCAGTCTGGAGACAGGTGCACCTGATCCAAGCCATGGCCTTCGCAATTACTTGCTATGCATCAGAAAGCTGGACAATGACTAGGGATGATAGAAGGAGAATTGATGCCATTGAGCTGTGGTGCTGGAGAAGAGTATTGAATATACCATGGACTGCTAGGAGAAAAAACAAGTTCGTCCTAGAGTAAGTGAAACCAGGTTGCTCCTTTGAGGCAAAGATTTTGAATCTCTGTCTGACATACTTAGGGCATGCTGCAAGGAAGGATTATTCTTTGAAGAGAAACATCATGCTTGACAGGGTGGAGGGAAAGCACAAGATACGAGGACCCTGGATGAGAAGGACTGATCCAGTGACTGGGGTAATGGAGGTGTGGGCATACATGTGTCAGAGACAAGAAGGTTGGCTCAGGATAGAGGTGGGTTCAGAGCTGTTGTACATAGGGTTGCTATGAGTCACAAGCAACTCAATGGCACATAACAACAACAACAGACATATATTATAAATTAATAACAATAATACAAAATTAATATATTTTATATATAATGTTGTTGTTGCTGAGTGCCTTCAAGTCGAGCATGACTCATAGTGACCCTATGAACAAATGGCCTGAAGCCCCCTACAACTATCAACATTTATCAAAGTTCATAGAGTTTCCAGAGGCAAGATATTTAGGAAGTGGATGCCACTCCTGTTTCCAAATTATACATAATAGACAGAATATAAATATTCCAAATATTAAATGGGCAAAGCCTCAGGTAATATAAGGTTGATTTAACTAGCAGATAAATAAATGTGGAAAAATGCAATCATATTTTGTTAAAGAAATGTAAATTAAAACAATGAGATAGGATTTCCACCAACAAAAAAAAATGATTAAGTAATTTATAGTACCACTTCTTCCTTCAGTTAATATTATTTCTTCGTCATATGCTACTTCTTAAAATTATTCCATATTGATCAATTCCTCATAGTACAGTGACCATGTAAATTCTGTCTCCTTTTGATACTTCCTGAATCATTCAAGATTTTTGTCCAGAAGCATTGCACTTGAGACTTTTTTTCTTCAATTCTTTCAACTTGAGAAATATGTTCTTCCCCTTTGGATTTCTTTTCCTTTTGCTAAATATATATGGTATACACACACAAATACATATCTGACCCCTGGTGCTTAATGCTAAGGTATTGCACTGCCAAGCCAAAGGTACATGGTTCAAATCCACTACTTACTCTGCAAGACAAAGATGGGCAATCTCCACCCATGTGAATTATTGCCTCTGAAAACCCACTTGGGGCTCAGCTATGAGTTGGTTCCAGTTGCATGGTATATAACAGCAACAATATA
>NW_006399763.1:2695177-2698556 GCF_000299155.1 Elephantulus edwardii
GTGTCATTGAGTCATAGATGACTCAGCAACCCTATGAACGAAAGACCTGAACACTTGTATAACTTTCATTGTTTCTCCAAGTTCATGGAGTTTCTGGAGGCAAACTATTTCGGAAGCGGATGACACTCCTGCTTCCAAGCTTGTATCACAATATATTGTTGTTGTAGGTGCCATCAAGTGGAGTACAATTCACAGTGAACCTATGAACGACAGATCTGAACCCTTTTGTTATCCTGTGCCATCTTCATCATCTCTGACACACTTAAACCATTACCGCAGTCACTCTGTCAGTCCATCTCATTGAGAGTCTTCCTCTTATTCACTGACCCTCCATCTTTTCAAGCTTGAGATTCCCTTGTAAGGAATAACTTCTCTTAGAAACATGCCCAAAATATGTGAGATGAAATTTCACCATCTTTGCCTCTAAGGAGTACTGTAGCTGTGCTTCTTTCAAGACATATCTGTTTGGGCTTTTGATAGTCCATGGATATTCTGTTGGCCAAGTGGTAAAAATTGTGCTGCAATCCCAAAGGCATACAGTTTGAATCCACCAGCTGTTCCAATAAAGAAGAATGAACATCTCCACCTCTATGATTTCCTGTCTCAGAAAAAACTCTAGATAGTCAGCTTTGGGTCAGTTCCAACTCAACAGTACACAATAACAGCAAGGTATATTCAGTGTTCTTTAATAACACCGCAACTCTAAGGCATCAATTCTTCCTCTATCATCTTTATTCATTGTCCAGTTCTCAAATGCATAGCAAGTGATTGAAAAGACCATGGCCTTGCACCGTGGTCTTCAAACGGACATCACTGCTTTTCAGTAATTTGTAGAGATCCCTGAAGGTAGATCTGCTCAGTACAACATGTCTCCTGAGCTCCTAGTTGCAGGTACCAAGAGTATTGATGAGGATCCAGTGAGGATGAATTCACTGACATCTTTTCTCCATCTATCGTAGTATTGTCTGTTGGTCTTGTGGTATCTATATCGTAGTACTGTCTATTGTGTCTTTTTTGATGTTGAGATGCAATCCATATTGAAGGCTGTGGCCTTTAATTCTCTGAAGTAAACATTTCAAGCCCTCCTCACTTTCAGCAAGCAACACTGTGTCATCTGCATGGAATAGGTTGTTGATGAATCTTCCTCCAATTCTGATGCCATATTTTTCTTTATAGAGTCCTGCTGCTCAAATTCTTTGCTTCATGTACAGACTGAATAGGTGGAGAAAGGATACAACCCTCAAGTACCTTTTTCTTGATTTTAAACCATATGTTTTGCATAAGCACAATTAATTGTCCAGGGATTCCCATTCTTCTTAATGTGAGCCATCATTTGTATTGATCCACACAGTCAAATGCTTTTGCATAGTCAATAAAACACAGATAGACATTCTTTTTTCTGGTACTCTCTACTTTCACCCAGGATCCATCTCACATCAGCAATTACATCCTTGGTGTCATGTGTTCTTCTTAAGCCACCTTGCCCTTCTGGGAGTTCTCTGGCAGTGTACTGTTCTAGCTGATTTTGGATGATCATCAGCACTATTGTGCTTGCATGTGATACTAATGATACTCTGAACTAATTTCACATTCTGTTGAATTATAGACCTTAGGAATGGACGGCGTGAACTTCTTCCTTCATTACCATTGGCTCTTGTTCATATGGTACTTCCTGAAATTTTTCAGTGTCAACCAGTTCTTTTTGTCAGTGTTTCTGTGTACTCTATCTTCTTTTGATGCTTCCTGCATTATTCAAGGTTTTGCCCATAGTATTTTTCAGTATTGCAACTCAAGGCTTGAATTTGGTGTTCAATTCTTTCAGCTTTAGAAATGCAAAGCAAGTTCTTCCCTTTTTATTCTTCAACTCCAGCTCTTTGCACATCCTATTATAATACTTGGCTATGTCTTCTCAAGCTGTCCTTTGATACCTTCCATTAATTGTGCATTTATCCCCTTGGTTTTGGTTTCTTGACACTCTTGTACAATTTTCAGAGTCTCTTCTGATATCCATTTTGTTCTTTTCTTCCTCCTCTTTGTAATGACCTTTTACTCTCGTCATGGATGATATCCTTGATGTCACTTAATAACTCACCTATCTGGTCTTTGATCCTTAGTTTTAAGTGCCTCAAACTTTCTGGAGATGATTTTTAAACTAGGACACACTCATAGTCATATTTTGGTTCTTTTAGACCAGTTTTCATTTTCTTCAACTGCATTATGAACTTGCATATGGGCAATTGATGGTCTGTCCCCCAGTCAGCAACTGCCATGGTTTTGACTGCTTAGAATGAGCTTCTCCAACAATTCTTTCCACAAGTGTAGTCAAACTGATTCCAGTGCAGGGAGCTCTTTTCTCAACAATATAGAGGGAGCTCTGTTGGTCTACTGGTAAGAACATGTGCTATGATTTAAAATACATACACTTCAAATCCAATAGCTGTTCTGCAGGAGAAGAATGGACAATCTCTTCCTGTGTGATCTATTGCCTCTGAAAACCTCCTGGAGGATCAGCTATCAGCTATGGTTAGTCCTGACTTGATGATACATAATACTTAATATGTACATACATACATATTTATAAGGGAGCTCTGGTGGCCTAGAGGCAAGAAGCTGCATTGCAATCGGGAAGGCACACATTTCGAGGCTACCAGCTGCTCCACAGGAGAAGGATGGGTAATCCCCTCCTGTGCGATTAACTGCCTCTGAAAACCCATGTACATACATAGCACAGAAAGGTAGTAGAAAGAGTAATAATAAAATGTGAGGACTATAATCAGTATTTAAAAGTATGAATGGTTTAATAGAATACTAATCTGCTTTAACTTGAAACACTAAAAAAGGAAATTCAAAATCTTTTTTTTTAAATCATTATTTTCCGGGGGGGCTGGGGGTCGGGGGAGCCCTAAGATGGCCGCTTCAGCACGGGCTGGTCATATCACCACTTTTAAGAAGACTATAGGATTACTTACCCATTGGGGAAAAAAGCAAGAGCAAGTTCAGGAAAAAGTCACAGCAAAAAGAGAAGAAAAGACGGCAAGAATTTGAGCACCAAATGAAAGGAGAATTGGAAATTGTGTCACCAAGAAAGAGTTTGCGTTTGCAAAGTGTAACTCCGTCAACCACAGTAGAAATAATTCCTGTTCAAGTCCTGCCACAAACACCACCATCACCAGCAAAAGATAATATAGTGTCTACCTTAGAATTTGTAGAATTTAGAAATGTCAGTGACTCCTCAGTCAAACGAAAGCCTCTTGTAACTCCTGGCGTGACGGGATTGAGAAATTTGGGAAATACTTGCTATATGAATTCTGTTCTTCAAGTTTTGAGTCATTTACTTATTTTTCGCCAATATTTTCTTTTTTTTTCTATAATTATATTT
>NW_006399763.1:2703950-2704933 GCF_000299155.1 Elephantulus edwardii
GGGGTAATCGGGATGGGTGTGTCGGAGGCGGTGCGGTTGGCGCAGGATAGAGCAGGGTTTAGAGCTGTTGTGCATAGGGTCGCTATGAGTCGGAACGACTCGATGGCACATAACAGCAACATGTCCAAAGTGTGTGACAAAGCTTTGCCTCCAAGGAGCACTCTGGATGCACTTATTCCAAGACATATCTGTTTATTCTTTTGGCAGTCCATGGGATATCCAGTACTCTTCTCCAACATCACCATTCTAAATGATTAACAACAACCCTGGGGAGATGTACACTCCTTAGAATAATCAACCATTTGAGATCAAAAGAGTAGCATTTACTGATGTATAAGCCTTATATGCTGACCCAACAGTAAATGCTAAAAATATTAGTTGAATTATGAACATTAAAGTAACAAAGGTCTAACAAAGACTAAGTTAAATAGCACTACTCTTTGGAGTATTTTTTTGTCGTGTATTGACTTTAATCTCAAGACTAGATCTCTTCAGTTCTCAAAATTAGACCTCTTGTTCTCTTTTCTTGAGCATTCAGTGACATTAGAGAATAAGAAATAGGTAATATGCTCACTCTTCTGTAAATACAATGTTTGTTTCATTTACTTCTTCATTTCTTTTCTAGATATTTATATTTTTACTTCTTTTTAACCATTTAAAAATAAGCTTTGCTAATATAGATCCAATAAATTCACCCACTTTAAATGTAAAAAAAGAAGAGGAACATTTGCCTAAGATCAAAGTTAAGAAAGCAAGAAGGGTTAGGAAAGAAGGAAGAGTGGAAACTGAAAACACAGAAAGGAAATTATGAGAGTGCTGTTAAACTGTTGAGATTGTAACCAATGACATGAAACAAAATGCATATGATTATTTAATGGAAAATTAATCTACTCTGTAAACATTCAATTTACAACAAAAATATTTTGAGTTTTTTAACAAAAAGTTTATATATATATACACATATACATATAACATACATATAT
>NW_006399763.1:2705958-2708369 GCF_000299155.1 Elephantulus edwardii
CATTAGCACGATCAGGTGTTCTGGGCTTCCCATTCTTCTCAGAGCCATCCACAGTTTGTTATGATCCACATAGTCAAATGCCTTTGCATAATCAATGAAACACAGATAAGATATTTTTCTGGTATACTCTGCTTTCAGCTAAGATCCATCTAACATCAGCTACAATATCCCTAATACCACGAGCCCTTCTAAACTCAGCCTAGACTTCTGGCAATTCTCTGCTGATGTGCTATTCCAGTCATTTTTGGATAATCTTCAGTAAAATCTTGCTTGCATATGAAATCAATGATATTGTTATATAGTTTCCACTCTCTGTTGGGTCACCCATCTTTGGAATGGGAACAAATATAGATCTCTTTCACTCAGTTGGCCAAGTAGTTGTTCTCAAGATTTCTTGGCACAACTTGGTGAGCACATCCAGGACAGCATCTATTAGCTAAAATATGTCAATTGGTATACCATCTATTGCTATATAGATAAAATTATTTTCTCTTTAGTTATATAAAACAGGTACATGCTAGATTGGTTCATTGTGAGCCTGTGGTTTGCTCATTTCCAGACTATTTAATAAAAGGAAAGTGAAAGAGACAATGTGTTGTCAATTGATTAGTTTAAGCAGAATTCAAATTCTCACCATTTCATTCAATATCCTATTCTACATCTGTGAAAAATATCTACCTTACCTGAAATTCATCAAAACATAAGAGACAAGCTTCTTCACTGATTTCTTCAGCAATTGGCGCTATTGGATCATATGATTTTGCCATTAATCCTGGTTTCCTTTTTGGTAAACTCTGTTTAAGGCGATGTATTCCTTAAATGGATGAAATTAAACACAAGACAAATAATATATTAATAGTAGACTTTAGATAACTATAACTTATTTGTTAAATCTCAAAATGAAACTAATATGAACCTAAAAGTTAAGTTTAATTCTGATATACAATCAAATTCAATTATTGAAATTAGTTGCATTTTCTCTACGTCAAAATAAATTGCTCATATAACATTGTGTTTTATGTGAAAGTTTGTTAGGAAACTTGGAGGTCCTTCCACCTCTACACTTCTAACACCTCAGAACTGACAAAGAGACAGACAGCTAGCTGTACAGACTGATCAAATCTTCTTATCCTAGTCCTGAAATTTCAGCGATGGAAGTGGGAATGTGCTACTTCATGTTAGTCTCAAACTCATTGTCTTTTATTTGGAATCAACACACAGCTGACCTTCCATTGGGTTTCAGAGGCTATAAATTGTTCATGAGGAGATTGCCCATCTTTCTCCCACAGAGCTGCTGGTGGATTTGAACTGCCAGAAAGGCACAACCTTTGGGTTAGTAGTGCAGCTCCCTAAGGACTATTCAACCAGAGTTCCTCACAGGTTATGCCCACCACAGGTAAATCAGGATGCTCTCATCTCCAGCCAGATATACTAAAGCCAGTCTCACTGCATTCATTATACATGTGCTAAGTGTTGACAGATGAGGAGAAAATGACAATGATCCTGCACTGGAGAGGCTACAGTGCACCTGGCAGACAAAGAAAAATAGCAATAAGAAATATCTACACTACAACAACAAAGATGAAATAAGCATCACAAGCCTATGTGAATTAGATTTTTCAGATGAAACAGGTTTAACAATTCCATAGTAACCAAAGTTCTATAACATTTTAGCGTAAGTACAGAGGTTTAAACTATGCTGCAGGTATTTATGGGTGTTTTTATAACATCCAGGAGATTATATATCCAGAAAATATTGGCTGTTGAATTTCTTTTAAAAATGAGATGTTTGGGTTTTCTTCGGTCTCAACATGCAGCTTTTATATGTGACAAAAACTGAAGTTAAAAGCCCTTTTAGGATCAAAAACTGTTCAGGGACCAGGGCTCTCAGAGCATAATAGTGAGAACTTGAGTGACTCCTTCCCATTCTTAAGATCAGAGGAAATGAAGAAAAAAGGAAAAATCAGTTTTCTGTAGGAGAGTATAGTTTGGCATTTGTCTTTTAAAGGTCATTTGCTAAGCATTAGAAATGGAAACAAAGGGAAATTAATTATGACCAAACCATGTGACATACTCATCTGAATGTCATCTTGAATTTGAAAATGAATGCAGGAGTTGTTTCTTACCTTTAAAAAGAGAAGTTGGACATTATATTCTGTTCCTCAAAATACACATGTGAGCCTAAATAAGCCTAAATATCAGCCTTACTCGTGCTATATAAAGAGGATTATGGGTACATGAGTGTTGTGTTTTGAAGATGAAATATTTGTTCAATGTCTATTATGTCCAGAGTTTTGAGAGTTAAAAGGATAAACATGTCTGATGGATGTATAAACAATTGAGTGCAATAAAGTGTTCCCCAAAACTGGGGGGGGGGTATTTAAAAAAAAATAAAAATATCTACAAGTAAA
>NW_006399763.1:2708469-2712804 GCF_000299155.1 Elephantulus edwardii
AGTTATAAGTACATGAGTCAAAAATTATGGAAAAGTAAAAGAAAAGATTCTTTCATTGTTTTACAAACCCTCCCCCAGGCCCCCTCCACCATGTAGCCCTCGCTCTAGACTCCTGTGATGACAGTCTCCAATATTTTCTAAAGCTTGATCTGAACCAGTGGCTGGCTGTGACTGCTAGTGATAAGACCAGAGCTGCTTACACGCCTTTATCAATCACAGATACCATGTTTCAAATAAATGAATGCCAGGGAAAAGAGACAGGTTCTAGTGGCTCCAGACATCCAAGTTTATCAGAACTAAGTGGTGGTACATCAAAAATTAGAAAGATGGAACTTATTCAGCCAAGGGTGCCAAGTTCACAGTACATGTCTCTTTGTCATGAATTGCATACTTTGTTCCAAGTCATGTGGTCTGGAAAGTGGGCCTTGGTCTCACCATTTGCTATGCTGCACTCAGTATGGAGACTGATCCCTGCCTTTCGGGGATATGCCCAGCAAGATGCTCAGAAATTTCTTTGTGAACTTTTGGACAAAATACAACATGAACTAGAGATGATTGATACTAGGTTCCCAGCTCTTCTCCCTACTTCTCAAGGGAAACTCATCAAACAGGTTCTGAGTGTTGTGAACAACATTTTTCATGGACAACTTCTGAGTCAGGTTACATGTTTTGCGTGTGACAGTAAGTCAAATACCATAGAACCCTTCTGGGATCTGTCACTGGAATTTCCAGAAAGATACCAGTGTAGTGGAAGATTGTGCTTCTCAACCATGCCTCGTTACTGAAATGCTGGCCAAATTCACAGAAACTGAAGCTTTAGAGGGAAAAATCTACATATGTGACCAGTGTAACTCAAAGCAGAGGAAGTTTTCCTCAAAGGCAGTTACACTCACAGAGGCTCAGAAACAGCTAATGATATGCCATCTACCTCAGGTTCTCAGACTGCATCTCAAACGATTCAGGTGGTCGGGATGTAATAACCGAGAAAAGATTGGTGTTCATGTTGGCTTTGAGGAAATTTTAAACATGGATTGCTGCAAGGAGACTCTTAAATCCCTCAGACCAGAATGTTTTATCTACGATTTATCTGCTGTTGTCATGCACCATGGCAAAGGATTTGGCTCTGGACACTACACTGCCTACTGCTATAATTCTGAAGGAGGGTTCTGGGTACACTGCAATGATTCCAAGTTAAGTATCTGTACCATGGATGAAGTATGCAAGGCCCAAGCTTATATCCTGTTTTATACCCAGCGAATTACTGAGAATGGTCATTCTAAAATCTTGCCTCCAGAGCTCCTACCTGGTAGCCAACATCCCAGTAAAGAAGCTGATGACTGTAATAATGAAACCTCTAGCTGATTCCAAGACATGTGGCTTCCTTCTTGTGATTTGTATGCACTTGTTGAAGATCTGATTTACATTTTTAATTACATCATTTTTTTTACTTAGGAATCAGTGCACACTATGTTTCTGTGTTCTGTATCTATTATACAGCAAAGCTCTTTTTTTACAGAGACAATTAAAATTGGTAATAACTGTTTATCAATACGAGGTAACCCAAACTTTCCAAAGTACTTGGGAATTTTAAACTCGAAAAAATACCTCAGACTGGTGTTACCTCTCTTGATATTTTTGCTGTCTTAACTGACTCAGATCATGAATTTTTGCAATTTTCTACCGAAGTTCAGATTGCATCATTTTATATACATGTTACTTTAAAACTATTTTCTATACAGATTTTTAATAAAAAATGAGACATATTCTTTACTAATACGATCTTACCAAAAGAAAAATGGGTATTTCAGGTTACTTGTTTATTAAACTCACCTGTGCCCCCTTGAAGGGAGTGAACCACTACATTCAAAGTATATCAGGATTATCACCTAATTCTTGAGAATCCCTCAAGCTTTCTGTCTCAAGACTCAGAATAGACATTACTTTGACTAATGGAATTAATTTTTTTAAAAATTTCAATAATTGTTATTTATTTGGCACAAATATCCAAATGAGAATGGCAACTTTATAAAAAAGGCATCTCTAAGTCAACTTTGGTACTATGGACACGACACAGAATGATGGCTAGAGGTTATGATTTGTCTGGCAGTATCAAAAAAATATTTACTTTGGTATGAATTCATTTTATTTATGATTCACTCTTTTAAAGACACTGTACTGTATTGTAACTTGAGGTTTACAGTTAATACAGATAAATTAAGAAAATTGCATAGGGCAGAGAATCACTCAAAATTGACAACTGGGTAACATCTAGTATTTCATGTCCACAGAATATAGTTGATTCCTTACTGCTAGGAAAATGCAAATACTAGGAGGTATAAGCTGCTTACAAACTCATCCACCAGGCCTCCACATAACTTGCAAAAATTCTATGAAACTAACCCTAACCTCTTTAATATCCAGAAAGGGGAGGCTGCTATCCTCTGTAGATACAGATAACTTATGAAACGGCTCAGTATTAACAAGATCATTTATAACTTTCAGCTGGCAAATGTTTCTTTAAATTTCTGAAAATTAATGGAGGCAGCTGATAATGAAGTGCAATGAGAACATGTAACAGACAAATCATTTGTGCCAAAAATGCAGTTTGAGTATAAAATGGCTTTGGTTTACAATCATTTTTATAAAAACAGCTATGCAAGTTGTTACCTCAATTGTTACATAATTATACCTCATTAAAGATTTATATGGACAGTAAAAAAAAAATCATTACTTTGCAATCACTACATTTTATCTACGGCATAAGAGAATTGTAAATTTGTCTCTTAAAATTCAGACGGGGACAAATTTTTTTTAAAAAAAGTTAGATAGTAAATATACTATAATGCTGTGGATCACTTTTGGAGTCTCTCAGTGGCATATACAGTTAAGCTTTGGCTATTCTTTCTTTATAAATAAAAATTAACTTTTATTTTTAAAAAGTTTAGCAACAGTTTTCAGTACTATTTTTTGTCAGTATATTTTTAAGGGGTTTTTTTAATTGAAATTTTAAAGAAAGTTTATAGAGAACTTGGATTTACATTCATTCATTGTTTCACATTTTCCTCCCTGCCCACCCCCCTCCCCAACCCTGTTCGCTTTTCTCTTGGAAAAAAAATATTTTATTGTTGTACATTCCCCCACACACACACAGTCTACTATGCAGCTCTTATTTTGGACTCCTGTCATGCAAATAATACCTAATCATATATTCTTTTTAAGTAGTTCTATTTGTCATCTGTTTCAGAGCAGTGTACCTTTTTTATTGCCTCTTAACTTAGTTCCCCCAGCCCCCATGTCAGTCCTGTTTTATAACAGTGGCATTATGGAGTATTTGTCCTTTTGTGACTGAGATATTTAACTCAGTATAATTTCCTCCATGGTCATCCATTTTTTTTATATTTCATGAGTTCCTTGTTTTTCAGTGCTACATAATATTCCATTGTATGAATATACCAGAGCTTCTCTATCCATTCATTTGTTGCTGGGCACTTGGGTGTTTCCATCTCTTTGATGTTGTGCAATGACACAGCATTAAATATGGGTGTGCATATATCTGTTTGGGTGACAGTTCTGGTTTCTTTAGGATATATTACCAATAGTAGAATTTCTGGGTCAAGTGATGTTTCTATTTCCAACTTTCTGAGAAAGCACCATACTACCTTCCAGAGTAGTTGCACCATTTTACACTCCCAACAACAACCTTGTCAGCATTTGTTGTTTGCTGCTTTGTTGAAGCCTTGGCTAATCTTAAGGTACTTATTATCTTTGTTGCATTTTCTTCTTTAAGCACTATAAAAATATAAAACCATGTGGTTCATGTGATCGAAAGAACTAATTAACCACATGACCTCACTTTCCATGACCCTTAGACCAGAAATGCATGATGCCCAGCTATCTACCACTACTGACTCCTATAAAAGGAATTAAATCGGAAGGTTCTAGACAGAGAGGATGAGGTTGGCACAAGATTGGGCAGGGTTTAGATACCTTGTTTATAGGGTCACTATGATTTGTGGTCAACACAATGGCACCTAACAACAATAGTAGAAAAAGTGAGAGAAAACTGTGGAAGAAAATGAAGAACTATTAAAAAATAACAACCTCAAAATTCTAAGTGAAAGACCAAGCTTATTAATCAGATAGATAGAACCTAGTGAAGTTCCCGAGAATAGAGCCCTTAGTCATCCTTCAGGCCTGGAGCTGAACTTAGAGAACTTGAATTCAAAGTGGCTCAATTTTCAACTAAACCATGTTGTTGTTGTTAGATACCACCAAGTAGAGAACTCACAGCAACCGTACCTGAATCAACAGACCTGAATCCTATCCTAACTTGTG
>NW_006399763.1:2721149-2729134 GCF_000299155.1 Elephantulus edwardii
TTTTTTTTTAAAAAAAATACATTATTTGTGCATTCAATGAAGAAAACTATTTGTGTAATACTTGCCTACTAAAATCACTAAAACCCAAAACCAAGTCTATGGCCTTTAAATCAATTCCAACTCTTGATGACTCTTTTCCAACTCTTGCCGTTTCTGAAGCTGTAAATCTCGACTGGAGCAGACTGCCTTATCTTTCTTCTGCAGACTCAAACCAGTGGCCTCAAAGTTAGGAACCCAACATGTAATGCACTGTGCCACTGGAGTTCTTAATTAAATCATTACATCATCATCATATATCATTAACTTACTTTCATGCACATCTAGCATGAAGCCATGAAAATGAACTCGTTTTTTCCTCTTCTCTTCTACATAAGCATAAAACATGTCCATCACCATTGTTTTTCCTGTACCTTAAAAAGAAAAAAAGAAATCATGAAATCACATTGTCTTCTACTGGAAAGCTTAGGACTATGTCACTTTTTGGGAAAGAGGTGTTCACTTTTTACGTTAAACTAGCTAAAAGTAAAATGTTGGTATTATTCTTTTCCCCTTAAAATTCTGTTTTTATGAAATACTACATTTTACTGGTAAAGTGGGAACTATTTCCCTAGAGAGTTAACTTTATATACTGGACAGATTTAATAATTACTTTTCTTCTTTTCTTTCAAAAGATAGTGATATACACAAAATTATCTAATTAAAGAAAAGTATATTAGACCAGTATTACACATGAGGGACTGTCTTGGACACTAGACTAAAGGAAAATTCAAAAAATTAAAAATAAGATAATTAAAAGCCAGAAAACAAGATTACTATCTAACATTATTTTTGTTCTTAAGTGCCGTCAAGTTATAGGCAATTCATAGCAACCCTATGAACCAAAGCCCTGGACACTTGTATAACTTTTGTCCTTTCTCCAGGTTCTAAGGGTTTCCAGAGGCAAGCATAAGTACTGAAAATAGATCTGAAGAATGATGACCAGCCTAATCCATAAAGAACTGTACTGCTCTTCTCTAGCAGTTCTAATCCAATAGCAGCTCCACAGGATAAAGAGGGCCAATTTCTCTCTGTAATATATACAATTTCCAAAAACCCACTGGTGGGCCAGCTCTGTCGATTCCAACTTAATGGCAAAGAAAACAAGACTTTCAAAGGAGACTTACTTTTAAAGAGAGAGAAGAGAGGAGAGACTTAAAGAATTTTGATATAGTCAGCCACAATAATTATATTATCCCATTTTCAATGCTTTGAAACTCTATTATCACTACAATTGTGTTACTAATAACCAATAGTCACTGAACAAATGCATAAATAAAAATTGTACTTCCCAACAGAAAGTTTAAAACTTCTGGAGCAGTGGCATGTTCACTTTCTAAACACAAGCTGCCACAGCAGGCCAGCCCAGGGTGTGGCAGCATCTGTCCCACATCCTCCCTCCTTCCTCCACTACAGTGCCCACATTATTCTGCAGGGGCCAGTGATTACTATAAATCCAAAGTGACTCATGAAGCATGATCTGTATCTACTACTTGGAATTTTCGCTATTCTGACAAATGACTTTGGGTTCATCCATTTAAAGGCCAGAAAGCTTTTTTTACATGATAATACAATTTAGATTTTTAATTAACAAATTATTTTAGACATTGGACAAGAGAAATCATAATCTTCCCCTACAGAAAGAGAAAAAATAGCAAATCCTACACTCCCTCCCATTCCAAAGAAGAGTGACCCAACCGAGTGTGGAAACTATAGAACAATCATTGATTTCACACGCAAGCAAGATTCTACTGAAGATTATCCAAAAACAACTGGAACAGGACATCAGCAGAGAACTGCCAGAAGTCCAGGCTGAGTTTAGAAGGGGTCGTGGTACTAGGAATATTGTAGCTGATGTTAGATGGATCTTAGCTGAAAGCAGGGAATACCCGAAGAATACCTACCTGTGTTTCATTGATTATGCAAAGGCGTTGGACTGTGTGGATCATAACAAACTGTGGCTGACTCTGAGAAGAACTGGAAGCCCAGAACACTTAATCATTCTAATGCGAAACCTATACTTGGCCAAGAGGCAGTTGTCAGAACAGAGCAAGGAAACACTGCATGGTTCAAAACTGGGAAGGGCGTACGCCATGGATGTGTCCTATCTCCATACTTTTTCAACCTGTATGCAGAACAGATTATCCGAGAGGCTGGGTTCTACGAGAAGTGTGGCGTCAGGATTGGTGGAAGATCTATTAACAATCTGTGTTATGTACATGACACACAACCCTGCTTGCTGAAACTGAGAAGGACCTGAAATGCTTGCTGCAGAGGGTCAAGGACTGCAGCCATCAGGATGAACTGAAGCTGAACATCAAGAACACAAAGATTCTCACCACTGGACCAATTGGTAGCATCAGGATGGATGGTGAAGAGATTGAGATTATTAAGAACTTTAGTCTGCTTGGCTCCAGGGTCAACACTCTTGGCACCAGTAGCCAGGAAATAAAAAATGTATTGCTATGGGAAAGTCTGCTGTTAGGGACATCTCCAGGGTACTGAAGAGCAATGGTGTCACTCTGGAGACTAAGGTGCATCTGATACAGGCTATGGTCTTTGCAATTACTTTTTATGCATCAGAGAGTTGGACAATGACCAAGGAGGATAGAAGGAGAATTTATGCCTTTGAGCTGTGGTGCTGGAGAAGAGTATTGAATGTATCCTGGACTGCTAGGAGAACAAACAAGTTTGTTCTGGAGAGGATGAAGCCAGGCTGCTCCGTAGAGGCAAGGATTCTGAAGCTCCATCTGACATACTTTGGACATGTTGCAAGGTAGGATCAGTCCTTGGGGAGGGACGTCATGTTTGGGAGGGTGGAGGGACAGCACAGGAAAGGAAGACCCTCGATGAGATGGATTGACTCAGTCACTGTGGTAATGGGGATAGATGTGTCGGAGACAATAAGATTGGCAAGGGATAGAGCATAGTTTAGGGCTGTTGTACATAGGGTCATTATGAGTCACAGGTGACTCAATGGCACATAACAACAACTACAACAAACCACTCGAGAAACCTTCAGTTCTTTTATCATTATTTCTTCCATTTGCTTTAGCTACTCAACATTCAAGAGTATTGTGTAGTGAGGTCTGTTGTTCAAAATTACTTTCCTAGACCATTATCTTTGTCCTTGCAACTTGACCAGGTGGCAACATGCAAATATAATGGATACATCCTGAGGCTCCACCCTACCAGAAGGCAAGACCCAAATGACCACCCTTAGTTCTGCTAAGAATGTAGTCTATACCCAAGCTCTCATATAAAGAGAACTGAATCTGCGAAGTTCTCTCTCTCTGCTCATCTGGGACAATGCTTCTAACCTGATCCAGCTACCTCAACTCTGCCTGCCCTGCAAGAACATAGCAGCAGCTGCACCAGAGAACCAAATCTGCATGCTGACCAAATAATCTGAGACACTGTACTGTATGAAAAAAAAAAACAGCTTGGAGAAGACTCATTAATAACCAGCAATACGTAGAGGATCTTGTTTGCAAAAAACGTGAAGAGGGTTTGAAGTACTTATTTATAAGAACACATATAAAAGCTTCCAGTATGGATTACCCCTCAAACAAAAGAAAACTCACAACTGGATCAATAAACAATATCACAAAAAAGTAAAATTACCAAAATAATGAAAGGTATTTATTTTACTTAGATCTACAATGAATGCACATGAAAGAAGAAATCTAGAAATCAAAGTAATGGGGAAATCCGCTGCAAAACACCTTTTAAAGTGCTAAAAAGCAAAGATGTCATCTTGCAGACTAAGGTATGCCTGAACCAGCTGCTCCACAGAAGAGGGATCGGCAACCTCCTCCCATGTGGATTAACTGCCTCTGAAAACCCACCAGAGGGTCAGCTATGGGTTGGTTCCTACTCTACAGTACACAACAACATGTATGTGAATAGTACTGACCAAAGAAGAATGGACACATTTAAAGTATGATGTTCCAGTTAAATAAATGGAATACTAAATATACTGTGTACTACCAAAAGAACAAGCAACTCAGTCTTAGGATAAGTACAGCCAGAATGCCCCTAAGAATGCCTGGATGTCAAGACTCAGTCTCATGTATCAGGAGCATCATATCTCAAAGGCATCGATTCTTTTTCTATCATCTTTATTCATTGGTCAGCTCTCTGATGCATAGCATGTAAATGAAAAGACCACGGCTTCAATCAGGTGTACCTTAGTCTCTAGACTGACATCACATCTTTGCACTTCAGAACTCTAGAGATCCCTGACAGCAGATTTTCTGATGTAGTTTGTCTTTTGATTTCCTGGTTGCTGGTTACAAGAGTGTAGGCCCGAGTACACTGAAATTGTTAACAATCTCAATTTCTTCTCCATCTATCATAGTGCTGCCAATTGGCCCAGAGGCGAGAAACTTGGCTTGCTTTTTTTTTTTTTTAATTTGGTGTACCCTCGATTTGGATCTGACTGGCACAAGGAGGAGGTCTCCCCTTCCTTCTTCAGCAAGGCATCTGGTGGATTAGAACCACACACGAGAAACTTTATTTTCTTGATGTTGAGCTTCAATTGAACATACTGTGGACTCCCAAAAGAACAAACAGGTCATTTCTGGAGAGAGTGAAACCAAGTTGCCCTCTGGAGGCAAAGATTTTGAAGTTCCATCTCACATACTTGGACATGTTGCCCAGAGAGACCAGTCCTTGGAGAAAGACATCATACTTGGAAAGATGGAGGGAAAACACACAGGAGAGGAAGACCATGGATGAGACAGATTGATACCATGACTGGGATCATAGTGGCAGGCGTTTTGGAGTCAGTGAGACTGGCTTAGGACATGGCAGGATTCAGAGCTATTGTACTATGCTATTGCATATTGTACTAGAGCTATTGCTATGACTTTTATTCACTCGATGGCACATAACAACAACAACATCAGGAGAGGTCAGCCCTGGAAAAGAATTTGTCAAGGATCATGCTTCGTATTAAATCAACCAAACAACATAAATAAACACACCCTAAATAAGATGGGTTTTCATTATGCTGATGACACAATGTTGCTTGCTGAAATTAAGGAGGTCTTAATCGCTTGCTGCAGAAGGTCAAGGACTGTAGTTTTCTATATGGATTGAAGTTCAACATCAAGAAGACAAAGATTGTCATCACTGGTCCAATTGGCAGCACCATGATGAATGGAGAAGAGAATGAGGTTGTTAACAATTACACCTTGCTCGGCTCTACAATCAACACTCTTGGCACTAGCAGTCAGGAAATAAAAAGATTAATTACATTGGGTAAATCTGTTGTCAGGAACCTTTCCAGAGTAATGAGAAGCAATGATGTCAGTCTAGAGACTAAGGAGCACCTGATACAGGCCATGGTCTTCGCAATCATATGCTGTGCATCAGAGAGCTGTATAATAAGTAAGGATGACAGAAGAAAGATTGATGCCTTTGTGTTGTGGTGCTGGAGAAGAGTCTTGAATGTACCACAGACTGCTAACAGAACAAACAGGTCTATCTTGGAGAGGGTGAAATCAAACTTCTTCTTTGAGGCTAGGATTTTGAAGTTCTGTCTCACATACTATAGGGCACCTGGCCAGGAGCGATTGGTCCTTGGAGAAGGACATTGTGCTCAGAAGGGTAGAGGGAAAGAGCAGGAGAGGAAGACCCCAGATGAGATGGACTGATACAGTAATTAGGGTAATGGGGGTAGTAGGTGTGTCAGAGTCAGTGAGATTAGCTCAGGATGGGGCAGGCTTCAGAGCTATTGTACATAGGGTCATTGCAGGAGACTCAATAACACATCACAACAATAATAACAAGTAAGATGGGTTGACAATGACTACAACAATAGGTTTAAACACAGCAAAGGGGAGGGTGCAGAAGTAGAGAATGTTTCCCTCTGTTATACATAGAGTTGCAACAAGGGGGAACTGACTGGAAGCACCTAAAAACTGACTTTACACAGGCAACAGCAATTCATTCATTGCAAATAGCTGAATTTAACTGCCAGCTCCCCTCCCCTGAGGCATGGCTGAAATCACAGGGGATCATTCTGTCTGGGCCCTTACCCAAGAGTCACCTCATTAGCACTACCTGTTAGGTAAGTGTAGTCTAAGAGTTCTCATCAAAGACATTTCAATCACTGGAGAAATTCCAAGGTTTTAATGGTTATTTCTCAGGAATCAAGAACAAAGATGACATTATTTGAGTAAAGCTAAATATAAGCTCCACAGAGGCTTATCTCAGAAATGCAAGATTGGCTTAATATCTAAACAGCAATCAGTGTAATTTATTATATTATTAAGAGAGTAAAGGAGAAAAATCATACAATCATCATAACATTTGAAAAGACATCTGACAAAATTCCACATACATTCACAATAAAAACCTAGAATATAAGGAAAAGTAGCCAATTTTCTCAATTTGACAAAGGGAATATACAAAAAATAAACATAAATCATTTTTTTAATCCAACACATTTACTAATGAAAGAATGAATAGCTCTAAAATTAAGAACAAGTCCAGGATTTCTACTTTCCCTATTTCCAGTTGACATTGTACGGAAGGTCCTAGATGTGCAATGACACAACAAAGGGAGAGTGAGGAGCATAAAAATCAAAAAGTAGGAAGTAAAACTCATTATATTCACAAACACAATTGTATGCACAAATTATTCTAAAGAACATGTCAAACAATTAGAATTATTATTAGATTTAGCAAGCATACATAGTCAACAAAATCATTTCTATACCAGGGGAAGAAAACATCCCAAATTTGAACGTATTCCATAGATAATCTTTTTTAAGACATAAACGGGACAAAGACAAACACACCATTAAGGAAATGTGGAAAATCTATCAACAATGGTTTCTTTCCTTCAATTCTTGGCTACTGTATTCATTTTATAAGATTCTGAACACTGCTGTAAGTAGACTACCTTAACCAGTGAAAGACCATGATCGGAAAATATATGTAATTTCAAATTAAAAGCTTACTGGATTGGTTCTAGAGTTGCTGAGCCGTGGCTGCATGGTGGTTGTTGCTATGATTTATAGGAATAATTAGAAACATGCCAGGGCAAGTAATTGCTTCTCCCTGAATTGGTCTGGCAGCTATGATTTTAAACTGTATTTTTCTTTTTTTTTTTTTAACTTTATTTTTCATTTCAATGAAAATTTACAGAGATTTTGGATTTCCATTCATTCATTGTTGCACTTTTCTCCCCTCTCAACCCTACCCCCAAGTACACTATCCTCTTGGAAAAGTAAAAGAAAAAGACATTCTTTCCTTGTTTTACAATCACTCCCCCCACGTCCACTCCACTACGCAGCCTTTGGTCTGGACTCCTCTCATGACAGAAATACTTAATCACATATCCCTTTTAAACAGTTTTCTCCCTCATCTGTTTCAATGCAGGATACATTATTTATCCCATCTTTCTCAATCTCCCCACCAACCCTGATGTTAGTCCTGTTTTACAACAGTGGCACCATGCAGTACTTGTCCTTTTGTGACTGAGATAATTCACTCAGCATAATGTCTTCCAGGCTCACCCATTTTTAATAATATTGCATGAGTTACTTGTTTTTCAATGCAGCGTAGTATTCCACTGTGTTTGTGACTCATAGTGACCCTGTCTATGTACAACAACCCTAAACTCTGCTCTGTCCTGTGGCAATCGCACTGTCTCCAACACACGCATCCCGATTACCCCAGTCACAGAATCGATCCACCTCATAGAGGGCCTTCCCTTCCTGTGCTGTCCTTCCAGCCTACCAAGCATGATGTCCCTCTCCAAGGACTGGTCCCTCCTTAAAACATGTCCAAAGTATGTTAGACGGAGTCTCAGAATCCTTGCCTCCAGGGAGCCCCGGCTGGTTTAACCCTTTCCAGGATGAATCTGTTTGTTTTCCTAGCAGTCCATGGTACCCTCAATATTCTTCTCCAGCACCACAGCTCAAAGGCATCAATTC
>NW_006399763.1:2733279-2734497 GCF_000299155.1 Elephantulus edwardii
GTGCTCAAGTATTTCATAAATTCTGGATATAAGTCCCTTATCTGATATGTTATTACCTAATACCTTTTCCCAGTCAGTGGCCTCCCTTTTTCCCTGTCGGAGAAGTTTTTGGATGTGCATAGGGATTTGAGTCTTAGAAGATCCCATTCAAGCCCCGAATGGAAAAAGGCCCGGAATGAGCAAAGCACTCCTTAAGAATAGAAGAACGGTAGAGGGTATCTCACTCCCTGTTTTCAAATCCTACTACACTGCCGTAGCGGTAAAGACAACATGGTACTGGTAAAATGACAGACACACAGATCAATGGAATCGAATTGAGAATCCAGAGATCAACCCATCTATCTATGGTCAACCGATTTTTGACAAGGAAATGAAATCAGTGAAGTGGGGAAACAACAGCCTTTTTAACAAATGGTGTTGGCAAAATTGGAAAAATATCTGCAAAAGACTAAAGCAAGACCCACACCTCACTCCATACACAAAAACCAACTCAAGGTGGATCATGGACCTAGGACTAAAACCAAGGACTATAAACTTCATTACAGAAAAGCTAGGAACAACACTAGAAGTCCTAATCCACAACATAAACAGTCTTCCCAGTATCCTGGAAAACCTACAACCAGGAGAAGATAATGTAGATGAATGGGATCTTCTAAGACTCAAATCCCTATGCACATCCAAAAACTTCAATCATTTTAATACATCAGCAGAAAAGAGTAAGTGTTGGTGAGGATGTGGAGAAATTGGAATGTTCACGTATTGGTGGTAGGACTGGTAAAGCTACTAAGGAAAACAGTTTGGCAGTTCCTCAAAAACTAACACCAGAAACATCACATAGCTCAGCAACAACAGATCTTGTACAGTGAAAATAACTGAAAGTAGGGACATAAACACTTGATATTAATGTTTTCTGCAGCAGTTTCATACTACCCAATAGATGGAAACAACCTAACTGTTGATTATCAGATGAGTAGATAAAAAAAATGTAGTATATACAATGGATTATTACTCAGCCATAAAAACTAAGTCCTGACACATGGTGATATATATGAACCTAGAAAATATTATGCTGAGTACATGTTAGTCACAAAAGACCAAATATTATAAATCTCACCATGAAGACTACTGAGTCACTGTATCGAAAAGAATTGGAAGACACAGAAGAATTTCATGAAACAACATATGAGCAAGAGCCTATGGTGATGAAAGAAGAAGCTC
>NW_006399763.1:2735781-2743681 GCF_000299155.1 Elephantulus edwardii
GCAGGAGAGGAAGGCCCTCTAAGAGGTGGATTGATTCAGTGACTGGGATAATTGGGATGGGAGTGTCAGAGACAGTGCGATTGGCACAGGACAGCGGAGTTGAGGGCTGTTGTACATAGGGTCACTATGAGTCACAGGCGACTCGACGGCACCTAACAACAACAACAACAACAACACCATGAAGAATAGGCAAATAATATGAGACCAAAAAGTATTAGTGTTTTCCCATGCAGGGTGTTTTCTTAAGACAAGAATTTGACCTATCTTTTGTTCTTATTCTGTAAAGATTCTAATCTAAGCTGATTATATTCACCAAAATGTTCATCTCACTTCCTATTTTAGAATTCCTTTCTCTTTCCCTCCCATTATTATAAAAATCTTTCTAACCAAAGGTTGCTATACACCTAGCCTGGATGAACACGTCACATTATAACATCCTTTATAATTTTTCCAAACATTTCTATGAATTACTTTTATTGTACCAACCTTTAGTTAGTAAGAACAGGTACTTAATTTTCCAAAGTAAAATCCAACAACTTTTATAGCATTTTTAAATTTTTTTTTCATTTTGTTTTGTTTTAAAGTCCTTTTGCAGAAGTGGAAGGAGTCACGGTTTGCTAAATATCTCCATTTTTGGTCAAGTGGTTAAGGTAACAGGAGAAACAAAGCTGTTGATTTTAGCAATGACTGAAGTTGAAAGTGATAGTACAGGAAGTTATTGTTCCCAAGTGGCAAAGAACAAGAACAAACAACAGAATGAGTTTCGTGAACAGATTCCAAAGCTGCAGAAATATAAACAGAGCCAAATTAAGCACCTGATATAAACTGCTTTCTCAGAACTAAATCCAAGACCATAGAGAGGTTTGGCAGATGCTTTTTCTACATTTAAGGAGCTCTGGTGGCAGTCTCCTCCCATTAAGATTTACAGCCTCAGAAATCTGATTGCTATGAGCAGAAAAAGCTAGAAGGCAGTGAGTTTATACATATATAGTATATGCAGTAAATATATACATGTATATATGTAGCAGAGCCAACAGAGGGCAAAGTTGTATAAACATCTTAATTATAAGCAAACACCCGGAAGGAATGAATTTGCTAGGCCTAAGTTCGCAAGACTAGCACTGGAAGACAAAGGTGTGCCTGATTCAGGCCTTGGTCTTTCCAATCACTTGCTATGCATCTGAGAGCTGGACAATGAAGAAGGATGACTTCCACAATGAAAAAGAATTGATGCTTTTGAGTTGTGGTACTTGAGAAGAGTATTTGATATCCCACAGATTATGAAACAAATAAACAGATATGTCCTGGAGAAAGTGCAGAGCACTCCTTGGAGGCAAGGATAACAAAATTTCATCTCATATACTTTGGGCATATTGTTAGGAGGGGCTATTCTTTGGAGAGGGACATCAAGCTTGGAAAAATGGAGAGTCAGCAAAAGGGAGGAAGACCCTCAATAAGGTGGATCTACACCATGACAGCAGCAATGGGCCCACGTGTGTTAGAGATTGTGAAGATGGCACAGGATAGCAGATCTATTATTCATAGGGTCACTATGAAATGTACTTAACAGCATTTCGCAAAAACAATCACTACTTACTCAGTTTTCTTGCTCCCTTCTTTTCCCTCCTTGTCCTAACAGTGCCAGGGAACACTGTTAGGTTTAAAATCAGAGAAAGATGTCAGGGTTGTATCTTTTCTCCATATCTATTCTATGTATATGCTGAGAAAATTAGAGAAGTTGGACTTAATGAAGAAGAGTGTGGCATCAGGACTGGAGGAAGACTTATCAACAACCTACCTTATGCAGATGACACAAGCTTGCTTGTTAAAAGCAAGGAAGACCTGAGGTATATGCTGCCTTCAATGTAGATGACATCTCAATATCAAGAAAACAAAAATCCTCAACACTGGGCCAATAGACAACATCATGATAGATGGAGAAAAGATTGTCAACAATTTCATCTTGTTTGGATCCACAATCAGCATGCTTGGTACCAGCAGTCAGGAGATCAGGACATATGTGGTGTTATCGGATATCATCAGTGCTCTATGAAAAACAGGCGTGGGCCAGTCCTACCTTGTGCCATCCTCATTATTTCTGACACACTTGAGCTTAGGGATCTTTCCAATGTCCAAGAGCAATGATGTCCATTTTAAAACTAAGATGTGCCTGATTCAAGCCACAGTCCTTCCAATCATTTGCGAGTTATCTGAGAACTAGGCAATGAATAAAGATGCTATGAGAAGAATCAATGCATCTGAGTTGTGGTGTTGCAGAAGAATGCTAAATATCCCATGAGCTGCCAAAAGAACAAACAGATATGTCTTGGAGAGAGTGCAACCAGAGTACTTCTTAGAGGCAAGAATGGCAAAGATTCATTTCACATACTTTTGGGCATGTTGTTAGGTGGGGCTATTCCTTGGAGAGAGGCATCATGCTTGGAAAGGTAGAGGGTCAGCAAATGAGAGGAAGACCCTCCATGAAGTGGACTGATAGTGTCTCTGCCAATGGGCTCAACGATGCCAGGAATGATAAGGATGGTGTAAGGCAGGACAGGGTTCAGATTTGGTGTTCAGAGGGTTGCTATGAGTCAGACTCAACTTGGCAACACTTAACAACAACAATAACTTCCCCTAAAATTTTCAATAAGACTATTTATTAGTAGATATGCAGACTTAGGGAACAAGGCTCTTCCTCCAGAACCAACAGAGAATAAATCATTTCCTAGAACTGCCATCCAAAATTTCTAGCCTCCTAAGCTGTAAGAGAATAATTGTTTGTCAAAGCCATTCATTTGTGGTATCTCTCGGAGCTGTAGTAGATCACGAGGACAGATTCAGGCAATAGCCTTTTCCATCACTTGCTATGCATCTTAAATCTTGACAATGATGAAGGATGATAGAAGAATAATTGGTGCCTTTGAGCTGTGGTGTTGGAAAAGAGTATTGAATATCCCATGGACTGCTAAAGGGACAGATGGATACATCTTAGAGAGCACAACCAGAGTGTTCCACATCTCAGATATGACAGGGTTCAGATCTGTTGTCCAAAGGGTTGCTATGGGTCATACACAATTCATGACCCCAAACAACAACAACAAAGACAAAACTCAGTGCCATGACTGTGGTTCTACTCTAACAGATAACCTAAAATGTGGAAGCAGGTTTTGGACTGGATAATGAACAGAGGCAGGAACTTTTAAAGTGCCTAATAGTAAGAACCTGGAAGCAGGAGCAGCATCCACTTCCGAAATGGCTTGCCTCCGGAAACTCTATGTATGAACAGTGCTCAGGCTGTTCGTTCATAGGGTCGCTATGAGTCGTCTACGATTCAATGGCATTAAACAACAACAACAACAACAAATAGTAAGAACAACAACAGTAATATAGGGTGCTCTGGTGGCTTAGTAGGTAGGATATCTCACTATCAGTCCAAAGTTGTGCAGTTCAAATCCACCAGTTGGTCTGAAGGGAAAACTTAGGCAATGTACTCCTGTGGAATTTATAGCCTCTCACAACCCTCTGAAGGGTCAGCCTTGTCCAGTTCCAAATCAGCAATAATGAGAGAGAGAGAAAATAACAATACACACATGGAATAGATATAGAGAAAGGATACAACCCTGATGCACGCCCTTCCTGATTTTAAAGCATATAGTGTTCCTTTGTTCTGTTTGGACAACTGCTTCTTGGTCTATGTATGTGTGTGTGTGTGTGTGTGTATATATCTCTGATGAGCACAATTAAGTGTCCTGGGATTCCTATTCTTCTCAATGTTAACCATAATCTGTTATGATCGACATAGGCCAATGCCTTTGTATAGTAAATAAAACACAAGTAAATATCCTTCTAGTCTCTGTTTTCAGGCAAGATCCATCTGGCATTAGCAATGATATCCCTTTTTCCACAGCTTCTTCTGATTCCATCCAGCTTGATCTTTAGACATGTTATCAAGAAAGTCTGTTGTTGTTGTTGTTGTTGTTGTTGTTGTTGTTATGTCCTTGCAAAAGGACATCATGCTGGGTGAGGTAGGGTCAGAGAAACAGAGAAAGACCCTCAACAAGAGGGACTGACGAGTGATTCTACAATGGGCTTGAGCATATCAAAGATGGTGAGGATGATGCAGAATAGGGCAAGGTACAGATACTCACCTTGACAATACTTAATAACAAAAATAGTGAAAACCTAGGTTGCCTTAAAAAGAATGCTGGCATAATTACTGTGTCAAAGGCAATTCTGGTGAATGCTCAGAAGGAAAGGCAGAGAACTTTTCAATCTGAAGACAGCACACACACCAGGAAGCATTAGCCAAGAAATAGCAGAAGCAGAATAGGAGACATGCAGAGAGATGGAGATAAACACAGGCAACACAGTAGCCTCCCTGCCTGTGGAGGAAGAGCTGTGTGCTTCAGGCAGGAGTTTTCCAAGACAAATGGGATGTATTTCAGCACTTACAGAGGAGCCTGCTACTCAAAGGAGCTAGAAAATCAAAGTGCCTTTGGACTGAGGCTTACTGGTGGGATGGGATGCCTCTGAATATTTATCAGTATAACCAACAAGCTCCATAACAACTTGCTGGAGCAGGACTGAAGTCTAGCTGACTTCTCTGAGAGATCAAGCAGTACAGAAACAGAGCCACCCAAGTCTCAAAGGATAGAAGGCCACAATCTTTGGGGTCCAAAAGTGTGGGGTCACAGCTTCTGGAGTTTCTATGGGTTGGTTCACAGTTTTCCAAGTTCAAAGAGTTGGATCTTTGTCAACTTGGTTCAAGAGTGTGAGGTTTTCATTGTACTGGGGCTCTATCTAGCCCAAAGCTAGCGGGAAGAAGATTGAGGTCTACCCAGACAAAGGAGACAGGATCACCACTCAGTTGGACTAGGAAAATAGGGCTTCCCAAAGCTGAGAGAGCGAAACTGCTCTTTCGTTTGCCTGGGAAGCAGAACTAAAGCCCAGGACCAAGTTCACCCTGAGCACAGAGAGTATGGCCAACACCCAGCAGCTAGAGGGCATAGCCATTGCCTAAATGGTCTCCAAGATCAGAAAAGATGACACAATCTTGTTCACCAGAACTGAAGAGGGTTTAAAGCTGCAGAAGGTCAAAGATTGCAGCCTTTAATATGGATTGCATCTCAATATCAAGAAAACAAAGATCCTCAACACTGCACCAAATAGGCGGTATCATGATAGAGAAAGGATTGAGGTTGTTAATTATTTCATCTTGCTTGGATCTACTATGAATATTCTTGGCAAGTCAGGAAGTCAAATAATGAGTAACACTGGGAAAATACACTGTTAAGGATCTCACCAGGGTGCTAAAGAGCAATGGCGTCAGTTTAGACTAAGATGTACCTAATCTAGGCCATGATCTTCTCAATTGCTTGCCTGCATCTGAGAGCTGGATAATGACTAAGGATGATAGGAGAAGAATCAATGTCTTTGAGTTGTGTTGCTGGAGAAGAGTATTGAACATACCATGGACTGCCAAGAGAACAAACAGTTCTGTCCTGGAAATGGTTAAACCAGTTTTCTCCTCCTGACATACTTTGGGCATGCTGCCAGGAGGAGCTAGTCATTGGAGAAGGACATAATGCTTGGAAGAGTAGTGGGACACTGCAGAAGAAGACCTTGGATGAGATGGATTGACAAAGTTACTGTGGTTATGGGGGTCAGGTGCCTCTGAGATGTGTGGTTGGATCAGGATGGTTCAATGGCAAGGTTCAGAGCCATCGTCCATACGGTCACTATGAGTCATAGTTAACTTGATGCCACATAACAACAACTTTGTGCCATGCCACCATTATACTTTGAAAGTAAATAATTGAGTGATGTATACTGCATTGAAACAGATGAGGGAGAGAACTGTTTAAAAGGGATATATGATTAGGTACTATTGTCATGACAGGAGTACAGCATGAAGGCTGCACAGTGGTGTGGACTTGGGAGAAGGGAGTGTGTAACAATGAAAGTTTTTCTTTTACTTTCCAAGGAGAATAGTGAATTGGAGGTAAGGGGGTAGGCAGGGAGAAAAGTGCAACAATGAGTGAATGGAAACCCTAAGTCTCTTTAAACTTGCATTAAAATTATTTTAAAAATTTAAGAAAGTAAGTAAGCAATTTGCATTCTAGATACACAGATGAAGAGAAATTGTCCCAGGATGGGATTTTGACTTGGAGTTGATTTGAGAGTTTTGTGATGATAGAATGGGATGAAATGTTTTGCATATGACAAGGACATGAATTTTGCAGGGTCCATGGATGAAATGTTCTGGAATGGTGTCTCCCAAAATGCATGTACAGAATGATGTAGCATGGAAACTATTGGACGATTCCCCATGATCTATTAAACCAAACTGCTGTGAAAAAAATTAATATGTACATATTTCAATATTATTTAAATCTACCATATCCCTGATTGGATGTAAGAGAAGTGCTCTAGGAAGCAGTCTGAAAGCCCTTTTACCTTACTAAAGATAAAAGAGGAGGAAATTGCCAGGAAAGGAATGTGTCCTTTGGACTCAGTTCTCAGAACTAGGAAGCTCCTTCACACCAAACAAAAAACTTGGTCTTCAGATGCTGGAAGAAGCAAGGACATTCATTCCTCAAGAACCAATAAAAACTGTGAGCCTTCCCTAGAGCTGGCATCCTCATTTTTAACTGTAAGAGAATAAATTTCTGTAGTTAAAACCATTCATTTATATTATCCCTGTTATAAGAGAATTAGGTAACTCAGACACTAGACAAAACTGATCTCCTACATAAAAAATATAAGGTTGAGCAGTGTTTGCATTTGCAAACTCACATTTGTCAAGGTGAATTGTTGGAATTCTAATGTGAATGAAGTCCAGGGCGTTGTGATGGACCAGGAAGGCAAGGTAGTCCACCGGCTGTTTGGAAAGTGGCATGAGGGGCTCTACTGTGGTGTGGCCCCTTCTGCAAAGTGTATCTGGAGACCAGGTTCCATGCCAACCAACTATGAGCTTTACTATGGCTTCACAAGGTTTGCTATTGAGCTCAATGAATTAGATCCTGTGCTAAAAGACCTCCTCCCACCAACAGATGCTCAATTCCAGCCAGACCAGAGATTTTTGGAAGAAGGAAATTTGGAAGCTGCAGCAGCAGAAAAACAAAGAGAAGAGGAACTTCAGAGATCTCAAAGACGATACATGGAAAAAAAACAACCTTGAACATATACCAACATTTTTTTTAAAAGTTGTCAATGCCAATCAAAGAGAAGCCTGGGTTTCTAATGACACCTACTGGGAGCTGCAGAAAGACCCTAGGTTTAGTAAAGTAGACAGCCCTGTTCTTTGGTAAACTGGGACTGTAGAGCTAGCCAACATATCACACTCTGAATGAATAAATAACTATGCACAATTATGTTTCTTATAGCTACGTGTGGTTTGTGGGTCAACTGGAAAACCTACCATTTGCTTTTCTATTCATCTTTATGATGGACTTTCAGAAGTGCATTAGACAAGGCCCCTAACCACTTTTTGGATTCTTTCTGTTTTGCTGCAACCATATTTCTTAAAAACATACACAACCTCCTCAAAAAGCAGAATAAAAGGAGTAGAGTATAAAGTCCAAAGTCTGAAGAGTTTGTAAATAAAAACCAAACTGGTGCTTAAAGCTGATGAAGAGAGTTCAAAGCAACATGACATGTAAGCCACCCATTTGATCCTTTGTCTGGAAGCACCATCACCTTCTCAGAGGAGCTCCTGGGCCACAGCGGTCAGTCAGTTCAGACTTCAAGTGTGTCTGTTTGATGTGGTGCACTTGTGCTGGCCTTGTCAAAAAAGACGTGATGCTTCTCAGAACCTGTTCCATCTGTACACCATTGTTCATGCCTTAAGAAATGTGAAAATGTACAAGAACTCATTTTTTTTTCTATAATTATATTTTAT
>NW_006399763.1:2746071-2756535 GCF_000299155.1 Elephantulus edwardii
TCTTATTGCTATTGCTAAGACTTCCAAAACAATATTGAATAAAAGAGGTGATAGTGGGCATCCTTGCCTAGTTCCTGAAGAACTCATTTTTTAAAATGTGTGCTCATAGGTTTATATAAAGGACAGATCTTTTGAATCATGGCATGATTCACTTTATGGAATCAGAAATAATGAGTCTCATTTAAAGGAACTAAAAAAGAATAACTAAGCAACACTTGCTTTACTTTGATATATCAGTTGCTATGTCATATATCTTAAAAGATGAAAAGAAAGAGTTGTGAGTCAGTAGACCTCTGTATTCACATTGTCCATTAAGTTCCTGTTCTGCGTCGAGGTGATAATAAACTGTCCCTTCTCCATTAAAAAAAAATAATAATAAAAATAAAAAATATAAGGTTGACAAGAGAAAGATATAAAGGGCATCCAGATTGGCAAAGGCATGTTTAAACTGTCACTATATGCAAATTATATGATAGTATACACAGAAAACCCCAAAGACTCAACAAAAAAAACCCTGTTAGAGTTTGTAGGTCAGTTTAGTAGAGTGGCAGGATATAAGATCAATATCCAAAAATCAGTAGGATTCTTCTACAGTAACAAAGACAACTCAGAGAAGGAAATCAAGAAAGCAATACCATTTACAATAGCCAACACAAAATTTAGATACTCAGGAGTGAATCTAACTAGAGATACAAAAGACCTGTACAAAGAAAACTACAGAGCATTTCTGCAAGACAAAATAAAAGACCAAAAGAAATGGGAAAATGTGCCCTGTTCATCAATATCATGAAAATTACAATCCTACCAAAAGCAATCTACATGTTCAACACAATTCCAATCAAGATACCAAATTCATTTTTCCAGGAGATTGAAAGGGAAATTGTCAAATTTATTTGGGGATGCAGAAGACCCAGAATAAGCAAAACACTTCTGAGAAACAAAAATGAGGTTGAAGGCATAGCACTCCCTGACATCAAAACCTACTACACATCAGTAATAAGCAAAGCAGCATGGTATTGGTACAATGATAGGCACATAGACCAATGGAACAAAATTGAGAACCCAGAAATAGATCTAGCTATGGTCAACTGATATTCGACAAGAAAATCAAAGTTATCAAAAGAGGAAATGACAAACTCTTCAATAAATGGTGCTGGCAAGACTGGACTGCTACCTGCAGAAAGCTGAAACAGGATCCACATCTCACACCATACACAAAAATCACCTCAAGGTGGATCAGAGACTTAGCAGTAAAGCCCAATATCATAAAGTTCATAAGAAACAGGGATCAAGCTTAGAAGTCCAAGTTCATGGTACAAAAAGACTGCCAAATACAGACAGAAATGTACAATCTGAAGAAGAAAACATTGATGAATGAGACCTTCTAAAGATTAAATTCCTGTGCACATCAAAAACTTTTTCCAATAGGGTGAAAAGAAAACTTACTGACTGGGAACAAACATTTGGTAATACCATCTCAGACAAGAGTCTCATAATGAAAATTTACAGAATACTCTTGGGCCACCACAAGAAAAAGACTGATAACACAATTACAAAATGGGCAAAAACATGGAAAGAATCTTCACAGAGGAAGATATTTGAATGGCAAACAGACACATTAAGAAATGCTCAAAATTACTGGCAATAAGAGAGATGCAATTCAAAACCACAATGAGGTACCATCTCACTCCAGTAACAGTGGCAAAGTTTAACAGGGCAGCAATAATAAATATTGGAGAGAATGTGGCAAGATAGGATTCTTATACTTTGTTGGTTGGATTGTCAAATGGTACATAGGCTATATAGACACTGATCTTCCGCAGCAAAGGTTTCAAATCCTCCACTTGCAGCAAGCAAGGTTTTGTCATCTGCATAATGCAAGTGGTTGATGAGTCTTCCTCCAAAGCCATTCTTCTTCATAAAGTCTAGCTTCTCAAATCATTTGCTCAACATAGAGTGAACAGGTATGGAGAAAGGACACAGCCCTGACACACAATTTGTATTGTTATGTGTCATGGAGTCAGAAATGACCCATAGCTGACCCTCTAGCAGGTTTTCAGAGACTGTAAATCACACAGGTGGAGACTGCCTATCTTTCTCCCATGGATTCTAATACCTTTGGGTTGGCAGCACAATTCCTTCCCACTTGGCTACCAGAGCGCTTTAATATACACTTGAGGAGATTTAAAAGTGAGGCTTGGGATAGATCTTCCTTTTTTCTCTCCCACACTCCCAACTTTACCCTGCCGCATCTAACCGCCTCGGTAAACTGAGAAGTATAGGTTGTAATGTCAGTTATCATTTGTTTGGACCACTCAAAATTTCTTTTAACAGACTTACCAACATCTCCATAAATGTACAGGCCCTTAGGAGGTTTCTTCCTTGAAAAAAGCTGCAAATTAAGAATAAGTTATAAATTGCTAATATGAAAATAGTTCAATATACAGTGTTTTTGCTATAAATGAACTGAGATGGATTATTTATTATACTTAATAATTTTTAAAAATACTTTATGTAAAAGACTGTGAAGCCCAAGTTCATAAAGAAGATAATAGACACAGCAGCCCAGCACATGGGCCCTGCAGTCACCCTACTTGAATTTGTGTCTTGGTACCATTTAGCCAGTTAACACTGAGTGAACTCTCAGTCATGGAAACTCAGTGTCAGAATACAACTGTGCTTCATAGGATTTTCTAAGTAGATTAGTAGGCCTTTCTTCCAAGTAATTTCTGGGGAATTCAAACCTTAGACCTTTCCGTTAATATGTATTTGCACCACTCAGGGACGACCTCTAATCATCTGCTTCTTTCCCCACAGGTCTCCCTCAAAATGGCAATCAAACTCATTCCCAACAAACAAGAGATGACAAGAATCTGCTTTTGAAGAAATGAAGTGGACTCCAAATAAAAAGTCTAAAGGCACTAAAATGCAGGCCTCTTAAAAAAAAGTCAAGTCTCTACTCACTTTATAGCTAAGCATACCTGCCAACAAACTTGCTACATTGTAACTTGCAGTCAGCTTTACTTATCTTAAAAATATACAAAAATTAATTGATAACAGAGTATCAAAAGAAATTTTTCTAAACTTCCAAAATGAAAGTCAAAGGACCATAGCAAATAAAAGGGAGAAAATATTAGGTGCAAACAGACTAGGCAGGGAGCAAAAGGAAGCTTCAAAAATAAAACTATAATCAATATAATTAATATGCTGAAAAAACAAGAGAAGCTATTACAACCAAAAAACAAGAACAAAATGCTATTTAATTTTTTTTATTTTTTTTTCAGGGGATAGTGCGCACGCAGTCCCCCACTACCACAAATTATGCAGTCGAGTTTCCCGCATTTGGGGAAATCGCAGGGGTCAGCACACCCCAAGTGCAATGGGTGAGCCTCATCCTGGGAAAACCACCTGCCTGATCATGGTGTTTCCTCTGCCAGGTAAGTACAAAATGCTATTTATAAGAAAGGAACATAAAGAACCGAAGAGAGCACTAGAAAATTTAAAATAAAGTTTGGCAGAAATGAAATCTCAGGAAAGAGATTAGAAGATAAATTGAGGAAATGCTTTAAAAAGTGTAACAAATAAATATCAACAAAAGAAGACAGAAAATCAGAGAGTTAATTCAGGAAGTCTAACTTCTGACAAAAAGAAATCTCAGAAAGACAGAACAGAGAAATTGAGTTAAGAAAGTTAGTTAAGATATTTTGCACATATTTTTCTCCAAACTGAAGAATCTGATTTTTAGATAAGGAGGGCCAACTGAGCACTCAGGAAAAATTGAAGAAATAAAACCCATATTAAGTCACAGCACAGAAATTTCTGAACACTAGAGATACAAAAAAGATTCTTCCAACTTCTGAGGGTGAGGATAATGGGAAGAAAAAAACAAGTGATAGAGTGGATAAAGATTTGAATAAATTTGGGGGGAAAGTATTTTCAATCTAGCTCATCCTATCAATCCATCAAGTATGAAAAGAGAAAATTGGCATTTCATATATTAACAGACTTTTTACCATCAAGTTGATCCAGGCTCATGAGAGTAGAAATGTGCTCCACAGGGTTTTCAATGGCAGATTTTTCAGAAACAGAGCAAGCCTTTCCAGTGGGGCACCTATTCAGTATATTAAGTATATTAAGTATATTAACAACTTGTACCACCAAGAACTACATATAAGGTCTCAAAAAATTTCCCACAGAGGAAGATGAACATAAAGGCTTAGGTAAGAAAGAGGATTCCTGGGAAGGTGAGCCTTGATAAATGGAAGGTTGTTTTAGGACCATAGAAGAGTGGCAAGTCAAGAAGGCAAGTAAGTCCAGTCCCCAACAGGAGGATTGAAGGCTCCAAGAGAAACAAAATGGAGCTTCTCTTGATCTGTTTTTATCAACCTAAATAATTCTGATTGTTTTGTCACACTTCAAAGAGAACTCATTCATTGCCATCAAGTTATATCTGACCCACCATTGAGTTTTGGAGGCTGTAAGTCTCAATGAAAGATATTGCCTATCTTTCTCCCATGGAGCTCCTCATGAATTTGAACACTGAGAGAGGGGCAATCCTTGGGTTAGAACACAATTCTCTATAGACTACATCACTCAACTCTCAAACTACAGCAGTTGGTATGCATGTATGCAAAAAGCAAGGTAAGCCAAAACAGAACAGAAGGTAAAAGAAGTGAAAAAGACCATTTTGCACAATCAAGAGCAGCCAATCTTTTGAGAACATTCTCAAAAACTGCTCATTTTACAATCTGCTTAATAATAGTTTGAGATCCATTGGTTTATTTCAATCTGCCTCAAGGCTCTTTTGAAACAGGGCAGCCAAGAGTTGGAAATTAGATTTCAGAAGTGCCTAGTATTAGGTTAAAAAACAACAAGGCAGATATTTTCCTCTGTATTTCCCTCTATTAAAGCATGCCCACACTCTATTGCAAAGAACTTTTAGTCCCTGTTAAGTTGCTTGCCAAGCAGAACCTGTTTAAACTGATTCTTTTAAGCATAAGCTGTCCACCATACTCATTCATAGGCTTTTTGAAAGCTCTGTGGATGGTCAGTTCTGCCTCTGAGTTGATTTCAGTCCAGAAGTTCCAGTGAAACCTATCTACCATGAGTTACTCTGCTAGTAACTGAAATACCTGTGGTACAGCTTCTAGCAGTCATTATGTCAAACAGCGTACAAAAATACTTGGTTGGCATTGAGCCATTTCAAGAAGTAGCATATGATCAAGAATCAAAAAATAATGAAGGAAGAAGCCTAAGCTGCATTGAGGCACTAGAAAAAACAAGGCTCCAGGAATTGATGTAATACCAATTGCGGTGTTTCAGAAAACTGATGTGCTGTTAGCACCTGGATGTGCTGACTATGTTAAGAAATGTGGAAGACAGCTACATAGCCAACCAACTAGAAGTGATTTGTATTTTTTCTCATTAAAAAAAAAAGTGATCCAATGTAGTTGTTGTTAGATGTGGATGAGTCACATACAACTCATAGTGACTCTATGAACAACAGATCTGAACCCTGTCCTATCCTGTGCCATTCTCATTCTCTCTGACACAGTTGACCACTTTGCTGGAGTCAATCCGTTTCATTGAGGGTCTTCCTCTAGAGTTTGTAAATTATTTGTTGTTGTTATTGTTGATTGCCTTAGAGTCGAGCATGACTCATAGCAACCCTATGAACAAAAGGCCTGAAGCTCCTCTACAACTACCGACATTTATCAAAATTCATAGAGTTTCCGGAGGCATGTAGTTTAGGAAGTGGATGCCACTTTTGCTTCATTTGACATTATTAAGATCACACATAAGTAAAATCTTGCTGAAAGCATTATGCAAAAACAACTAAAGCAGTACAACAACAGGAAATTGACAGAAATTCACGCTGGATTATGAAGAACCCACTAAATGAGAGATATTATTGCTGCTATCAGATGGAGCTTAGCTCAAAGCAGGGAATGTAGCTGTTGATGCTACTGAATCCAAGGTAAGACAGAAATTAAAGAAATGATGAGCCAGATGCAAGTTTAAGAATAAAGCAAAAAGTCCTACACACACACATCCAAAAACTTCTCCAAAAGGGTAAAAATGGTGCAACCACTGTGGAAGGCAGTATGGTGCTTTCTCAAAAAGCTGGAAATAGAAATACCATTTGACCCAGCAATTACACTACAGGGAATATACCCTAAAGAAAACATAACTGCCACCCAAGGAGATATATGTACATCCATGTTTATTGCTGCTTTGTTCACAATAGCAAAGAGTTGGAAACAACTCAAGAGCCCATCAAAAAAAGAATGGATAGAGAAGCTGTGGTATATTCACACAATGAAATATTATGCAGCACTGAAAAACAAAGAACTCATAAAATAGTATACAAAATGGGTGACCCTGGAGGACATTATGCTGAGTGAAATATCTTAGTCACAAAAAGACAAATACTATATAATACCACTGTTATAAGACAGGATTGACATGGGTGAACTGGGGGGGAGGAGGGGCAGGGAGGAACATGTACAACAATGAATGAATGGAAATCCAAGTTCTTTATTAACTTTCACTAAAATCTCAATTTAAAAAAGGTATTTGCAGTAAAATATATGTCCCTCTCAAAAAAAAAAGGAAAGAAAAGCGCAAATAAGCAAGTCAACTCTGCCTGACTTCTTTATATATTAAATATAGGCCATACTCCTTATGAAACTCGTTGTCAACTTCTCACGGCAAATCCCATTATGAGAATGATGATGATGATTATTGTTGTTGTTGTTGTTGTTATATGCTGTTGACCTCTGAAGCCTGCCCTGTCCTCAGACAGTCTCACCGATTACAACACACCTGGCCCCATTGTCCCAGTTACTATCTCAGTCCATTTCATCCAGGGTCTTCCTCTCCTGCACTGTCCCTCTACCCTTCTGAGCATAATGTGCTCCAAGATTACACTATATCGAATTTCAGCAAGAGAATGCTATCACACCGTCAAAACAGAGAATCATAAACAGCTGAGTTAATCAACACAAAATCTTAACCATCACAGTCCACCCCTTGTGAAATAAACACATTGCACTTGTACACATTTCTTAAAACCATGATCTTTAATACAATTATAAAACAATGTTTGCCTTTAACATAACTAAATTCAAATGTATCAGCACCATTTATAGCTTATAGTTTATTAAATGTAAACCATAAATATTTAATTTACACTTATAAGGAAGAAATGCTTATAATAGTTACAATACTCATTTCTGCAATTAGTCACAAGATGATAACTGGTATTTAGAACTTTTTTCTTCCACCGCCTATTTGGTATTTCATTTGCTTTCAGCAAACACTCCATTGTTTATGGTCCTTTGTCAGGTGAAGTGACCCTAACCTCCAATTCTTAAGGATCTGAGATCTTAGAAGTAATGTCAGAATTGGGTTGATGTAGTTTCCCATTGATTTTAATTACAGGACATGATAGTACTAAGAAACCATCCAAAGAATCTCCACTATTCCAGACATACTCTTCTTTACTTCCATTATGTAATATCAATTCCACTTCTGCTTGATAATCAGGATCAATTAAACCAGACAATATGGTAACTCTCTTCTTTACCTGTTGATCCAGAGGCATGAGTAACCCAAAGCTACTACCAGAAAGAGGTTTTCTTTACTAGATAAAGGTCTTCAACTATGTGGATCATAACGAATTATGGATAATAATGAGGAGAAAGGGAATTCTAAAACACTTAACTGTGCTCATCCAAAACCTGTGCATAGACCATGAAGTAGTCACTTAGCAAAGGGAATAGGGCATGGTTTAAAAGTCAGGAAAGGTTATGTATCAGAGGTGTATACTTTCTCCACATTTATCCATTCTGTATGCTGAGAGAAGCATTATAGATGCTGAACTGTATGAAGAAGAATGAAGTACTGGAGGAAGACTCATCAACAACTTTCATTACACTGATAACAGTAACCTTGCTTTCAGACAGTGAAGAAAACTTAAAGCACTTACTGAAGAAGACTAAAGACTACAGCTTCCAATATGGATCACATATCAGTATTAAGGGAAGGCTCTTCTGTGAAAAACAATGTAATCAAACTTTGTAAAGAAATCAGAGTAATATAAAATTTTTTTTTAATTTAAAAAAAAAAGAAAGCAACACCTATGGTAATAGCAATCAAAAACCCAAAAGAAGTGTTATATTGGGAAAATCTGCTGGCAAAGTCTTCTCCAAAATGATAAAGTGGAAGGGTGACAGTTTAAAGATTAGGGTACACTTGACCCAAGCCTCTGAATCGGAAGGTTGACAATGAATAAGGAAAACCAAAGAAGAATTGAAACCTTTGAATTGTGGTATTGCAAAAAAGTACTGAATATCCTACAACCTGTGAGACTAAAATTTAGTTATGGAATTTACATCAACTCATAGCTGACCCTCCATTTGATTTCCAAGGCTGCAAATCACATGGACGAGATTGTCCATCTTCCCCCCATGAAGTGGTGGGTAGATTTGCAGCAACAGACTTTGGACTAGGATACTAGAGCTTTCTGCTAAAAGAATAAGCTGTCTTGGAAGGAGTGCAACCAAGGTGCTCCTTAGAGGCAAAAATGGTGTAACTTCATCTTACATTCTTTGATCATGTTATCAGGAGCTGCCAGTCCTTGGGAAAAGAATGCTTGGAAAAGTAGAGAATTCGCAAAACAGAGAAAAAATCCTCAATTAGGTGGACTGACACAGTGACGACAACAATGGACTTAAACATGGGAAAGCAGGAGTGGTATCCACTTCCTAAATAACATGTCACTGGAAACTCTATGAATTTTGAGAAAAGATAGTTATTGAAAGGTTTCAGGTCTTTTGCTCATAGGGTACTGCTATGAGTGGTGTTCTATTCGACGGCAATCAAAACACACACACACATACACACACACACACACACACACACACACACACGGAGGATACTGCAGGATAGGGCAAAGTTTTGATCTGTAGTTCAGGGGTTGCTATAAATTAACTAAAGGACATCTAACAATAGCAACAACTAGAGGCAGGAGAAAGCCTCCTTCCAGGGCAGGACTTGAACCAATGCCCACAAAGACTAGGCAACCAAGGTGCTCCATAGAGGCAAAAATAATGTAACTTCATCTTACATACTTTGGTCATGTTAGCAGGAGTAACATCATCTCATACTAAATTATGTTCACTCAATTAAAAAAGCTTTTTTGGTGCAATCCATCTTGAAAGATGGAAAGTGCACGCACTTCATTTTCATGACTCCATCTAGACAAGCCAATTCCCCAAAACCCCATCTTTCTGTCATCTTTCCTCAATCGCCAAATATGTGAAGCTTTGTTGTTGTTGTTGTTGTTGTTGTGTACCCTCCAGCACGTTTTCAGAGGCAGTAAATCACATAGACAGACTGCTGCCCATCTTTCTCCTGCAGAGCAAGCAGTGGCTCAGCACTGTATGTCTGTGGATTGGCAGCACAGCTCCTTACCACAAAGCTACAACAGCTCCCCTAAAGGTTTTAGTAACATTAAGAAAATATTGAAAACACGCAGCTTTGACTCCCTCATACAGGATATAGACATTGTTTTGCCAAAGGGCCTTTCTGCTTGCAGCCCTCCTTACAATTTTTTCTTTCTCTGCAATAAAATCTGGAGATGTCAATAGGACTATGGGGTGTCTGATCAGAGCCATGGTCATTTCAATTTCTTCCTACACCTCAGAAAGCTGGACATGGACTAATGATGACAGTAGAAGAATCAATATCTCTGAGTTATGGTGATGGACAAGAATGCTGAATATCCCACAGACTGTGACAAAACAAACAAATATGTCTTGGAGAAGGGGCAGCCAGTGTGCTTCTTAGAGTACAGAATGATGAAACTCTGTCTCACATATTTTGGGTATATGGTTAGGAGAGGCAAGCCCTTAGAAAATATTATCAGGCTTGGGAAATTGTAGGGTCAGCAAAAGAGAGGAAGAACCTCAATGAGCTGACTTGACACAGTGGCAGGAGCAATGGTGAAGATGGCACATGATAGGGCAGTGTTCAGGTCTGCTTTTCATAGGGTCACTGTGAGCTGTGGTCAACTCGAGAAGAACTAAGAACAGACTGAAAGGCAGGGCCCTGTCTCCTCATTCTTGATTAGACTTGGTAAGAGCTCTCAAATTTTAGGTGCTTGTAACACTTTCATTTTCCTGTTAGTTTAGCTGTCTCCACCAAATCCAATTCTTGATTGATATACACCCCTGTTAAACTTTGCCATGGCTTAAACAGAGGCTGAGGGGAAAAAACTTTTTACTTTTATTTGGTCAATTTAAAAGGCTTCATGTTACCCTAAAGACTCAGCAAGAAAACTATTGGACATAGTTGACCAATTCAGCAAAGTAGCAGGATACAAGATCAACATACAAAAATCAGGTGGATTTCTCTACAGTGACAAAGAGAATACAGAGCTGGAGCTAAGAAAAGCAATAC
>NW_006399763.1:2758306-2760017 GCF_000299155.1 Elephantulus edwardii
GCGGGGAGAAGGGTGCAACAATGAATGAATGGAATTCCAAAATCTCTGTAGATATTCATTGAAATGAAAAATAAACAAACTAAATTAATTAAAAAAATAAATGGCTTCATGTTAATACTTTGAATTCTCAAGTGAGAAGAGATTTATACTTCTGCCTAAAACTCTTAATTTTTTTCTATTTTGCTACTTTATATAGAACATTCTTTTGCATTGGTTATTCCATTTTTTACTTGCCAGAGGCAGGGTTATGATCTGAAACAATTTTAAAACAGCATCAAACTGGAAAATAAAGACCAATAGTCTCTAAGTTGAATTATAAATTTTTTTAAAGTAACACTCTTTTAAGTAACTGGAATTATGTTGCTATTGTCAAATACCATCAAGTCAGAACCTCCTCCAGCAGGTTTTCAGAGGAATGTCTGTGTTTCATTGACTATGCAAAGGCATCTGACTGTGTAGATCAAAACTGGCTGACTCTGAGAAGAATGGGAATCCCAGAACACTTGACTGTGTTTATGCGAAACCTATACTTAGACCAGGAGGCTGTCGCCAGAACAGAGCAAGGAAACACTGCATGGTTCAAAATCAGGAAAGGAGTGCTTCAGGGATGTGTCCTGTCTCCATACCTTCATCTCCAGACTGACACTATTGCTCTTCAGTACTTTGGAAAGGTCTCTAACAGCATATGTTCCCAGAGCAATTTGTCTTTTAATTTCCTGGCTGCTGGTACCAAGAATGTTGATTGTAGAGCCAAGCAAACTGAAGCTGTCAACAATCTCAAACTCTTCACCATCTATCATGACACTGCAAATCAGCCCAATGGTGAAAATCTTTGTTTTCTTGATGTTGAGCTTCAATCCATATTGAAGGCTGCAGTTCTTGACCTTCTGCAGCAAGCATTTTAGGTCCTCCTCAGTTTCAGCAAGCAATGTTGTGTCATCGCATAATGCAGATTGTTGATGAGTCATCTTCCTCCAATCCTGATGCCAAACTTCTCCTCATAGAGCCCAGCCTCCCGGATAATCTGCTCCACATAAAGATTGAGAAGATATGAAGATAGGACACATCCTTGACACACACCCTTCTCAATTTTGAACCATGTAGTGTTTCCTTGTTCTGTTCTGATGACTGCCTCCTGGCCCCAGTATAGGTTTTGCACAAGCATGATCAAGTGCTCTGGGATTCCCATTCTTCTAAGAGTCACCACAGTTTGTGATCCACACAGTCAAATGCCTTTATATAGTCAATGAAACACAGATAGACATTCCTCTGGTACTCTCTGCTTTCAGCCAAGAGCCATCTGACATTAGCTATAATATCCCTAGTGCCATGGCCTCTTCTAAACCCAGCCTGCACTGCACTGTAGGCAGTTCTCTGTTGATGTACTGTCCCGGTCATTTTTGGATAATCTTCAGCAGAATCTTGCTTGCATGTGATATCAATGATACTGTTCATTAATTTCCACACTCGTTCAGATCATCACACAGCAATTCCACTACTGGGAATATACCCTAAAGAGACCATAAATGACATCCAAGTAGATATATGTATACCCATGTTTGTCACGGCTTTGTTTGCAATAGCAAGGAGTTGGAAACGACCTAAATGCCCATCAACGGACGAATGGGTAGAGAAGCTGTGGTGTATTCGCACAATGGAGTACTATGCTGCATTGAAAAACAAGGAACTCATGCAATATTATTCAAAATGG
>NW_006399763.1:2761758-2762287 GCF_000299155.1 Elephantulus edwardii
TGCTCTGCTGGAGAAGGAGGGGGCAATCTCCTCCTGTACCAGTCAGATCTGATTTGACAGTACATGTAAAAATAATACAATAAAAATTAAAAAAAATTCATCTTACATACTTAGGACATGTTATGAAGGGCTAATCCTTGGAAAAGGACACCATGCTTGGAAAAGTTGAGGGTCAGCTAAAGAGAGGAAGACCATCAACATCAGAGATATCAGAAATGATTAATATGGGACAGGTTCAGATAAATTGTGTGTAATCGACTCAAGGTCACCTAACAACAACAATTCATTTTGTAATTGAATTCATTGTCTTTTTCTTGCTAATGTATTATGGGTTTTTATATATTTTTTAGATGAGTCCATTGTCAAATATGTCATTGCCAAATATTTTTCCCAATCTATACTTTTATTTAGAAAAATCTTTTGATGCACAGAAGGAGAAATCTTTTAAAGATCTCAATTATCTAGGCTGTTGTTGTTGTTGTTATGTGCCGTCGAGTCGCCTGCGACTCATAGCGACCCTATGTACAAC
>NW_006399763.1:2765507-2790691 GCF_000299155.1 Elephantulus edwardii
TTCTGTGATTTCAAACACATCAGCTGATGGTAGTTCCTTATGTTGGGATCAGTGTCTCTGAAGTTTAGTCGCAATATTTCTGCTAATTGTGCATTTTCATATATATTTGATAGTCTATAAGACTCTATGAATGGGAAAAACCATAAAAGTTATACAAGTGTTCAGGTCATTCATTCATAGAGTCACCATGAGTCATCTATGACTCAACGGCACTTAACAACAACAACAACATAGAGAGAGCTCTTTTGGCTCAGTGGACAGAAAGTTATGCTACCAAGCCAAAGGTGGGTGATTTTAATCTGCGGCCCTCAGGCCTGGTTTTAATTGTTTTTGGTCAAACAGTCTTCTAAGTGGTATAGCACTGGTCTGTCCATTTGCTTTACAGAGGTAACTCATAGTTGCCATGATGCTAAACACTGTGACACTGATGTGTCAAATGTGATAATGCTTAGCCATGGTGAATACTGTTTGGTGGAGCTCCCCAATTAAAACAAGCTTGGAAGCAGGAGTGGCATCCATTTCTGAAGTAGTTTGCCTCCAGAAACTCTATGAACATGGAGAAATGATGAAAATTATACAAGTGTTCATCAGGTCTTTTGTTCATAGGGTCTACTACTCAATGACACTTAAGAACAACAACATAAGACTCATCAACAAGTTGCATTATGCAGATGACACTTTGCTTGCTGAAATTGAGGAAGATATGAAACACTTGCTGCAGAAGAACAAGGACTACAGCCTTCCTTCGGTATGTATCACGTCTCAGCATCAACAAAGGTCCTCACCATAGGACCAACAGTAAACATTATGATAGATGGAGAAAGAATTGAAGCTGTCAATTATTTCATCTTGCTTGTATCCACAATCAACAGCCTTGGTACCAGAAGTTAAGAAATTAAGAGATAAAATATATTGGGCAAGTCTGTTGTCAGGGACCTCTCCAAAATGCTAAAGAGCAATGATGTAAATCTGAAGACTAATATAATGCAGGCCATTGTTTTCTCAGTCACTTGCTATGCATCAGAGAGCTCAACAGTGAATAAGGATGGCTGAAGAAAAATTGATGCATTTGAAGTGCTGGTGAAAGAGAGTACTGACTATGTCATAGACTGCCAAAGGCACAGATGTATCATGGAAAAAGTGCAGCCAAAGTGGTCCTTGGAGGCAAAGATGGTGAAGATTCATCTTTCATACTTTGGACATGTAGCTAGGCAAGGCTATTCCTTAGAAAGTGACATATCATGTTTGAAAAGATGGAGGGCCAGTGAAGGAGAGGAAGACCTCCATCTGCAGGGATTGGCACAGTGCCTTCAGCAATCAGCTTGAGTGTGTCAGAGATGATGAAGATGGCTCAGGACAAGGCAAGTTTCATACTGGCTGTTTATAGGATCACTATGAGTCATATTCACCTCAACAGTACCTAACACAACAACAATATGTGCCACAGGGAGCTCTGGAGGCTTAGTGGCAAACAGCTGTACTGCCAATCCAAAGGAATGTGGTTCAAATCCACCAGCTACTCCATGGGCTGGGCAATCTCTTCCTGTGATATTTACTGCCTCTGAAAACCTGTTGGAGGGTCAACTACGGGTCAGTTCCAACTCAATAGTATATAACAACAACTTGGAGAGTGGGTTTTTTGATTTCTTGAGGGTTTTTATAAGTAAGTGAAAGTCATTCAAAGATAACGGTTTATTTATTTACTAGCTGTGTGCCCGTGGGTCAACTCTCTAACCCTCTATTTCCTTATCTATTGGGTACAGGGCACAGGATAGAGGAGTTCCCAGGCGTGGCCCACTACTGCAAGTCTAATCTCAGACCTATTTGCTCACACTGTAGAAATACTGCAAATTTCATATATATATATATATATATATATATATTGATACTTACTATCACACAAACTTGTGAACAAGAAAAAAAGAAACATCATACTCTTGGATGCACTCCCTTAAAGATCTGAACAATGGAATAATTAATATCAAGTTATTTTACATCTGTATGAATTTTATACTCAATAAATTAAAAATACTTTCAAGAACACAAACTATGACCTCATGTACCTTGAAACCAGAACTAGATGGGACTCAACTACTATTAGCAACCATTCTAATCATGGCCACAACAGACAGATCCTGATAGAATGGAGACAAAAGAAACCCAAATTCCTTCGCAAAAAATACCAACTAGATAGGTGAAGAATAGAGAACTCCCCAAGATTTTTGCCCTGAGTTCGCCTTCAAACACTGAATTGAAACTAACACCTCAGGTCATGTTGTAGCTAAATAACAAATTGACTAAAAAAGAATAGCATCTATACCTACTTTGTTTCTTTAAAAAAAGACCCACAAAAACTATATGAGACCAAACTATAAATAATTGCTTAGAACCATTGTTCTCCAATCATGATATAGCTATACTACATATAAATGATGAAGAATGACTTTTAAAATCTCATATTAAGATATCTTCATTCCATTTACATGCACCCAGACTGCTAAAGAATTCTGAGGGAAAGTCTCATAACCCTGTAGAGTAATCCAGATTACTCATTTTTTTTAACAATTCTGTTTTCTCAGTTTATTTTCCCAAACTACAAAAATACTATGGAGTTTTTTCACCTCCCTTCAAATTGAACTACACTTCACACATCATTTTTAGCACATTATGATATTTCCTACTTGTTCAGCTTAGTGGTAAGGAGTTGTCCTGCCAACTCAAAGGCACACTGTTCAAACCCACCAGTCACTCTAAAAGAAAGACAATCTCCTCCTGTGCAGCTTACCTGAAAATCCATTGAAGAGTCAACTATGGTTTCTTTTCAACTCTGTACATTACAACATGTTAATGTAACAAAATAAATGGCATTAGGAAATCTCCTCATATCCTATAAGAACCTGCAATCTCACCCATGTCTATATCCTTCCTACCTTCCCTACTCTTATAACAGAAGACCTTTTTTAAAAAAAATTTTTTATTACTTTTTTTTATGTGTGTACCATCAAATCGGATCTGACTGGTACAGGAAGAAATTGTCCCTTCTTCAGCAGAGCATCTGGTAGATTTGAACCGCATATCTCTGGGATTGAAGTGCAACTTCTTGCCACTAGGCCACCAGAGCTCACCCAGAAGACCATTCTTATTCCTATGCAACCTTCTTAATTATAAGAAGCCGATACCATAGAAAGTTCCAGCATTGAGAATCTACTAGTGGCTTTGAGAGAGAAAGATGGACAGTATTTCCCTGTTATGATTTGCAGCCTCAGTATTCCAATAATCACCATGTTACTGTTTTTGTGTGCCATTGAGTCAACTACAGCTCATAGTGACCCTATCAATCAGAATCAACTTGATAGAAGTGACTTTTATCCAATCTCCTAACAATTTTGATATGTCATTCCTGCCTTCCTCCTCCATGGCCTTTCAAATTAAATTTATCTTTCTCTTGTAATCCTTTTCATCAACATTTTCTAAATTTCTCTTCTTTCTGGCATCTTTTTCATCAGCATCTTCTTATAAATCTATTTTTACTATATTGAAACAAATTGAATATTTCCAAGCAAGACATAAGCCCAAAAGTTATAGGGAAAATATGAATATACTAAAAACACAACTACCTAGCCAACTAACTAGAAGAGATACACATTTACTTTACCCAAATATTTTTATTACAAAAATAGATGACCCAACAAAGCATGGAAGTTATTGAACAATATCACTAATAACACACACTAGCAAAATCCTGCTGAAGATTTTCCAGTAACAACTGGAATAGTATGTTGGCAAAGAATTACCAGAAACACTGGGTTTAGAAGAGGTAGTGGCACTAGAGACATTATTGCCAATGTAAGCTGTATCTTGGCAGAAAGCAAAGAGTACCAGAGAAATGTCTGTCTGTGTTTCATTGACTATGCAAAGGCATTTAAGTGTGTGGATCACAACAAATTGTGGCTAACAAAATGGGAATCCCAGAACACTTGATTGTGTTCCTGTGAGACCTATACGTGGACCAGTCCTCCAAACAGAGCAGCCAAACACTTCATGGTTCAAAATCAGGAAAGGAGTGTGTTAGGGATGCATCCTATCTCCATACCTTGTCAATCTATATGTAGAACAGATCATTCGAGAAGCAGGGCTTTATGAGGAGAAATGTAGCATCAGGATTAGAGGAAGACTCATCAATAATCTACATTACACAGAGGACACAACCTTGTTTGTCAAAAATTAAGAGAACCTGAAACACTTGCTGCAAAAGGTCAAGGACTGTAGTTTGCAATTTGGACTGAAGCTCAACATCAAGAGGACAAAGATTTTCACTATTGGGACAACTGAAAGCACCATAATGGATAGAGAAGAGACTGCAGTTGTTAACAATTACAACTTGCTTGGCTCCACAATCAACACTCTTAGCACCAGCAGTCAGAAAATCAAAAGACAAATTGCATCGGGAAAATATGCTGTCAGGGACCTCTCCAGAGTACTGAAAAGCGACGATTTGCTTAGTCTGGAGACTAAGGTGCAGCTAATCTAAGCCATGGTATTCACAATTGCTTGCCATGCATCAGAGAGTTGGACAATGACTAAGGATGACAGAAGAATCAACTACCTCAAGTTGTGGTGCTAGAAAAGAATCTTGAACATACCATGGACTGCTAAGAAAACAAATAGGTCTGTTTTGGAGAGGGTGAAATCAAGCTTTTCCTTGAATGTTAGGATTTTGAAGCTCTGTCTCACACACATACTTTGGGCATGTGGCCAGGAAGGACCAGATCTTGGAGAAGGACATCATGCTCAGAAGGGTGGAGGGACAGCCCAAGAGAGGAAGACCCAGGATGAGATGGATTGGTACAGTAACTGGGGCAAAGGGTTAGTGTGTTGGAATTAGTGAAACTTAGGACAGCGCAGGCTTCAGAGCTGCTGTACATAAGGTTGCTATGGCTCACAGGTGACTCGATGGCACAAACAAAACAACAACTAGCAAAAAATTTTGTACAAAGGCAAATAATGAGCTTTAAAAATTCTACAGTATTAGTGGAGTGGCAGGGCGGGGGGGGGGAGGGACTGTAAAACAATGGGGGAAACTTTCACTTTTCAGAGAAGAATGTACTGGGAGTGGGCTGGGCAGGGAGTAAAGTGCAAAGACAAATAAATGGAAATCCAAAGTCTCTGTAAATTTTCATTAAAATTAATTTTAAAAATTCTGCCATATTCATTACAGATGAATGCTTATTTCCTTAATGAACAGAGTATTTACAAACCAATAAGAAAAAGATTAATAACCCAATTAAAAATACAATGAACACCCATAGGTGATTCATTGAAAAACAAATATAAATGGCTTAACCAATTAAAAAATGATTAATATATTCACTGTTTATCTGAATTCAAATTTAACTGGATAGCCTGTATTTTCATTTGTACTTGATAAACCCGACAACTTCATTAAATAGGTAATATTATTAAGTCCAGTGTCAAATATCTTGCATGTGGCAACAGTGTTAAATCTTCAGTCAGCCTAAGCATATTATATTTTTTCAAAATAAGAAGTTGGAGAAAAATAATGTGACACATTATTGTATTAACTTTACTTTTGAACAAAATCTAAAAATTTCTAACATATATCAATAATATCAAGAACTTTTCTAAGGGATTTCTGCTATTAACAAAATTAAAGAAACAACAAGAACAGACTTCCTCTGCATTAAAATGTCTTACAACACACAGAAACCCAGATCAGATCACCAGCAGCAGGAAAAGCAGAGGTAGTGGAGAATCAGACACTGGTATGAAATAGAGCTGAATCAGAACTGCTGTCTCATGGAACCAGAGCTGAGGATCTTCACCTAGGCTTACTGACAGGGCAGAGGGTTAGAGACTAAGAATTCCATCATTGACAGAACTAAAATTGTTGTTATTGTTGTCATTGTTATGTGCCGTCAAGTCGTTTGAGACTCATAGCGACCCTAGGTACAACAGCCCTAAACACTGCTCTGTCCTGTGCCAATTGCACCATGTCCAATACACCCATTCCCATTACCCCCGTCACTGAATCAATCTATCTCATAGAGGGTCTTCCCAGCCTGTGCTGTCCCTCCACCCTACCAAGCATGATGCCCCTCTCCAAGGACCCATCCCTCCTTACAACATGTCCAAAGCATGTTAGAGGGAACCTCAGAATCCTTGCCTCCAAGGAACCACCCAGTTTAACCCTTTCCAGGATGAATCTGTTTGTTTTCCTAGCAGTCCATGGTACCCTCAATACTATTCTCCAGCACCACAACTCAAAGGCATCAATTCTCCTTCTATCAAAAATCTGCGTTATGCAGATGACACAACCCTGCTTGCTGAAGCTGAGGAGGACATGAAATGCTTGCTGCAGAGAGTCAAGAACTGCAGCCTTCAATATGGATTCAGGCTCAATGTCAAGATGACAAAGATTCTCACCAACGGACCAATTGGCAGCATCAGGATGGATGATGAAGAGATTGAGATTGTTCTCAGCTTTAGTTTGCTTGGTTCCACAGTCAACACTCTTGGCACCAGTAGCCAGGAAATTAAAAGACATATTGCGATGGGAAAGTCTGCTGTTGGGGACCTCTCCAAAGTACTGAAGAGTAATGGTGTCTCTCTGGAAACTAAGGTGAGTCTGATACAGGCTTTGCTATCACTTGTCATGCATCAGAGAGTTGGACAATGACCAAGAAGGATAGAAGGAGAATTGAAGCCTTTGAGCTGTGGTGCTGGGGAACTAAAATGAGCAGAGCTTTATACTGGCCCAGAAACTCCAGGTAGGATCCTGAGAGGTTTAAGGTTAGTGGGAGACCTGCCTGTAAGCACATCTACGAAGAAGCTGTCCTGACTGGAAACTGTATCCTGAGTATTTTCAACCTAAACTGCAACCTGCTATTTCCTCATAAACTTCATGATTATGTGGGGAATAAATTTATTTCAAACAATATTTCCACAACTTTTCAAAACCATGATCAAAATTATTCCCTTACTTGAGATTTTATCAGCTAAACTGAACCTTTTAGGCAATATCTTAATACATGGAGAAAAGATTGAATCTGTCAACCTCATTTTATTTGGATCCACAATCAGTGCACTTGGTAACAGCAGTCAGGACATGAGGAGACATATTACAGCGGCAAAGTCAGCAGTCAGGAACCTCTCCAAATTACTGAGGAACAATGGTGTTTGTTTGATGACTAAGGTGCACCTGATTCCAGCCATGGTCTTTGCAATCACCTTCTGTGCTTCTGAGAGCTGGACAATGAATAAGGATGACAGAAGTAGAATTGGTATCTTTGAATTGTGGTAAGGAAAAGTACTGAATATCCCACGGACTATAGTGTCTTGGAAAAGGTACAGCCAGAGTGCTCCTTGGAGATAAGGATGATAAAGTTTTATCTCACATTCTTTGGGCATATTGTTAGAGAGGCTAAACCTTGGAGAGAGACATCATGCTTGGAAAGGTGGAAGGATGGTGAAAGAGAGGAATAACTTCAAACAGGTGAACTGACATAGTGACTGTAACAATAGGCTCAAGTGAGTCGGAGAGTGTGACACAGGATAGGACAGGATTCAGATCTTTTGTTCACTGGGTCCCTAGAAGTTGTACAAGGCTCGACTGCAGCTAACAACATCAGCTAAAAGTACAGCATTCCAAATATTTTCATACAATGACTTTGGCTTTATCTTTTGTTACCTATGATATTAATATTCTAGCATTAAAAAAATGATCAAATGTCATTTTCTTAAAAGTGATAAAGTATGTTGTCTGTCTTCTGGATTATTACCCACCTGCTATCCCAGAATCATTCCCATTATCACAATTAGATAATAGGGGTGATGCTATTAAAATAGAAAGTGTTGTTCTCCATTTGTTTAAAATGCAGGAATACTACTTTCCTTGTTTCTCCCCACTCCCTAAACTATTCCATTATTATCTCCCAAAATGATAGAATCAGGGACAATGATTCCAGCTGGAATGCTAAGTTTAATTATGTCCTTTTTAAAACTAGCATTATATCATTCTCCGCATAGACAATTTTTTTTTACAAAAGTACATCACTGCAGGTTTCTACAAAGATCTTTAAAAACTAAAAGCCTGAACTATATGTTAGCATCTATAAATTCTCTTTAAGTGAAAATCTGCTTTTAAATACCTTTCGTTGATTTGCAGAACAACCTCCTACAACCTAAAGCACACTAATTTCTTCAGTTCACTCGTATAATTAAGCCTATTTAAGTATCTAAATAACTAGCAAGCAGAGGTGCTCAAACCTCTACAATAACCAGCTTAAGAAGTAGTTCAGTTTCTGGTTATAATAGAAATTGAAGATACAAATGACTTTTTAATGTCTCATGTATCTAAGCAACCAACATTTTTTAAAATTTTTATTTATTTTTAATTTGGTGTACCATCAAATTGGATCCGACTGGCACCAGAAGAGTTTGCCCCTCCTTCTCCAGCAGAGAATCTGGTGGATTTGAATCGTGCACCTTCTTGCCACTAGGCCACCAGAGCTCCCAGCAACCAACATTTATAAATGTCCATCTGTGTCATGGAGTCCGTAAAGGGTTCAATGGCTAATGCATTCAGTTGCTAACTGAAAGGCTGCAAATTTTAGTCTACTCACAGGTGACTCAGAAGAAAGATCTGGCCACCTGCTTCTGAAAAGTCAGCCACTAGAAGCCTTACGAAGCACCTTTCCACACTGACACACTATGGAATTGTTGAGTCTGTATCAACTCAACAGCAACTGGTGGTGGTAGAAGTATGCCACTAAGACAGAAGCACAGGAGTAATTCCTCCAGCAAACCCTCCATGGCACTCACTCCTGACATTTGGATATCAGACTAACTCTGGTGAAGCTATATGCTAAGTCTCGTCTCCCCTAAACCAAAACCAAAACCTGTTGCCATTAAATTGATTTGATTCTAAGTGACTCTGTAAGGCAAATTTGAATGTCCCACAGGGTTTTCAAGGCTGTAATCTTCACAGAAACAGACTTCCACATCTTCCTAGGGATGGCTTGGTAAATTCAAGTTCTTGACACTTTGGTGAGCAGCTAAGTATGGCTTCTTTGGCCTTTCTTAACTCACCACTAATTTAGAAGGATGTCCAAGACATAAGTATCATTTGCAAACCAATCTTGAATCCACTGAAAGAAAGATGTAGGAAGTATCTCTTTTTTTTTTTTTTAGGAAGTATCTCTTAATCAAAGCTTCTTGAAGTTCTAAAAATAAGAAATTTAACTGGCCTTCCAGACACCCGCTGAGTTAGCTAAGAATTAATGGTAAAGAGAGAATGAGAAGAAATACTGAGAAACACAAAGAGACATTTTCCCATCTAGATACCTCAATAAGTCCATAGCAATCCCAAGAACTGCTTTTTGAGACAGGAGAGAATTGTTATGTGAAGATTTAATAATGACTTTACTATGTATTTATATGGTTTTTGTTTTATTTTGTATTTGTTTGTGGGTTGTTGTTTTGTTTTGTTTTGTTTTTTTCAAGCAACAAGCATGGCTTGAACATTAAGCATCTGATTTTGGCAGGGGGTAAGCTAGGGGTTCTGCAGACCCAGAAAAAACCCATATAGTATTTATGAGCTGAGCATATTGTCAGGAGGTGGACAATGAGAGAAGGGCCAAAAAGAAAAAAAAAAGATTGGAGGAGAAAAGACCCAGAGGCTAGCAGTCATGTCCAAGGACCTGCATGTAGCTCATTATGGCTGGAGCACTTTATTGCTGAAGCTTTTATTTACCAGCAGAGGACAATGATGGAAGATGCTGGCAAGGACCTTAAAGAACCTTTGAAAAGTTTTGTTCTTAGGGAGCTCTGGTGGCCTAGTGGCAAGAAGCTGCACTGCAATCTCAGAGGTACTCGGTTTGCAATCCATCAGATGCTGTGCTGGAGAAGGAGGTGCAATCTCCTCCTGTACCAGTCAGATCCGATTTGACAGTACATACAAAAAATAAAAAATATGTGAGTTGAAAAATAAAAAAAGAAGTTTGTTCTTACCCTAGGAGCACAAAGAAACCTTAAGGAGAATGGAATGATCAGATAAATGTGGTAGAAATATCGTTCTTAACAAAAGCGGAGATGAACTGAACTGGGAGCAGCTAGAAACAAGAACATCACTAAGAAAGAGATAATGATTGTCAGGGTAAAACAGTAGCAGACGACCAGGAGGAGGGAATAGACAGCAAGCAATACTAAAGAGATAACTTGGAGAACTAAAATCATACTGGGAAGTGTGCTCTGAAGAGATAGATGTTGATGTTCTTTTAGAATAGATATGCATTCCACATTCCAGAGGGACAAAACAAAAAAAATTAAACTAATAAGAGATAAAGCAGTAATCTAAACAGGGTAGTTCTTGAACAAGTCCTCCCTCCTCTTTAACCCCTGCTCTTGTGTGTTCCACTGTGGGGCAAGCCCACTGGCCAGGTACCGACATACTTCTTCAAGATATACTACAGAACTTCACATGCTTGAGCGGCACAAAGGCAGCAGAAGGCAGCTCTGTGGTACTCGCTCTTTCCATGAAGGACATGTGCCTTGCTTCCAAGCTGTGATGGCCTCAGCAGTGGGGCCTGAACAGAAATGCAAGTCCTGCTATCTTACATTTCAATGGGAAAAGGATGGCATAGTAGAAATTGATCTTTTTTGTGTGTTTTTAGTACTCTTATCGTGGAATAGAACTTTTCACACAGCCAGAAATCAACTTCATAATGCAAAATGGCTTACCAGTCAAGAAAAACGTCTAATTCTTTAAAAGTTTAATACTATTAAAAGAGAATATTATTTCCTACAAGTTACCCTTGGGGGTTTCTGGGTGGTGCAACAAATTAACACTATCAGTTGCTAAAAGAAAATCTGGAAGTTCCAGTCCACCCAGAGGTATCTAGGAAGAAAGAATTGGCAATCTATTTCTGAAAAACCGGCCAGTAAAAACCCTATGGATTAAAATTCCACATTTTTGGTACAGTGAATTATTTAACATAGCCCTTCTGGTCTTTGTAACTTCTACCAGACTGAGTTGTTGTTATTGTTGTTTTTGTTTTGTGTCGTCATGTCGCCTGTGACCCATAGCAACCCTATATACAGCTCTGAACCCTGCCCTGTCCTGAGCCAGTCTCACTAATTCCGGCATGCCAACCCCCATTGCCCCAGTTACTGTATCAATCCATCTCATACAGGATCTTCCTCTCCTGCGCTGTCCCTCCAAGCATGATGTCCTTCTCCAAGGTCTGGTCCCTCCTGGCCATGTGCCCAAAGTATGAGAGTCGAAGCTTCAAAATCCTTGCCTCCAAGGAGCAACCTGATTTCATCCTCTCTGGACAGACCTATTTGTTCTTTTGGCAGTCCATGGTGTGTTCAATACTCTGCTTCAGCATACAACTCAAAGGTATCAAATCTTCTTCTGTCATCCTTAGTCATAGTCCAGCTCCCTGATGCATAACAAGTAATTGAGGAGATCATGTCCTGGATCAGGCACACCTCAGTATCAGACTAACTTTAGCACTCTGGAGAAGTCCCTGACAGCAGAATTTCCCAAAACAATTGATCTTTTGCCTTCCTGACAGCTGGTGTCAAGAGTGTTGACTGTGGATCTGAGCAAGACAAAATTGTTAACAATCTCAATCTCTTCTCCATCTATCATGATGCAGCCAACTGGCCCAGTGATGAGAATCTCTGTTTTCTTGATGTTGAGATGAAATCCATTTTGAAGACTACAGTCCTTGACCTTCTGCAGCAGGCCCTTCAGGTCCTCCTCAATTTCAGGGAGCAATATTGTGTCATCTACATAACGAAGGTTGTTGATGAGTCTTCCTCCAATCCTGATGCAACAGTCTTCTTGATAAAGCCCAGCTTCCTGAGTGATTTGTTTGGCATATAGATTGAAAATGCAGAGAGAAAGGACACATCCCTGATGCACTTCTTTCTTGATTTTAAATCATGCATTGTTTCCTTGCTCTGTTCAGATTACTGCTTCCTGGTCTAAGTATAGGTTTGGTCTGAGCATAATAAAGTGTTTTGGGATTCCCATTTTTCTCAAGGTTAGACGCAATTTTTATGATCCACACAGTTAAATGCCTTGACATAGCCAATAAACACAAACGGACACTCTTCTGGTACTCTCTGCCTTCAGCTAAGTTACATCTGACATTGGCAATGACTGGCAATGACATTGGACTAGGAGAGCCCTAGTACCATGGGTTGTCCTAATCCAGCTTGCATTTTTGGTAGTTCTCTGTCGATGTACTGTTCTAGTTTTTTTTTTTTTTTATAATCTTCACTGGGTTTCCAAAGCTGTAAATTTTGTAGGAGAAAACTATCCCTTTTTCTCCAGCAGAGTAGCTAGTGGATTCGAACCTTGCAGCACTTTGGTTAGCAGTGCAACATGCTACACTGTGCACTTTGAACTCAATGTTATTTAAGATTTTCTCATGGATAAAGTTGTAGTGATCAGGAAATTGTGTCCAAGTCGTTCCACTCAAGCTACTTTTTGGTTGCTGCTGGGTGTCCTAGGGTTGATTCAGACGTGAGCAGTTCCAAGAGGAATGGCTAGAATAAATGGTGACAGCCCTAGCTCAAGGAAAAGAACTGAAAACAAAACAGCAAACTGCCTAGGGGCCTCTGAAGGGTCCTAGATAAACAACCGAAGGAATACAGGCAATGAGGTCCTTTGTAGCTCCTAAGAGAAAAGTACAGAGCCTGAACACTCCAAATATCCTGCTCACAACTTCCCAGTGCCAGAACTGAGACCTGATTCAAGACAGAGACATTCTTTTCTACCAAACTATCCATTGGTCTTGGGAGTAGGGGTAGGTAGCATGTCGGAGGAAGGTGGAAAAAATAATTTCTCACAAAAAAGACTAGAAAAGTACTCAGTGAGGAGTAGGAGAAATAGGAAAACTGTTTTGTGACCTCCTAATCCCCAGGTTTTTTGGCCTTCAATGTCTCTTCCAAAGATATAAAAAACTGGCAGTCCTGGACACCCTGGCTGATTAATGGAAACAGAGGTTGTCAAAGGAGCACCACACTCTATTTCATTCTCCCCCTCCCTGACTCTAGAAATGCTTGATTTGGCTGTGTAAAAATAATTCTAATTATAGTGATTTACATGAAATACTTACCATTTATGCCTAATTATCTCACAGCACAATAACAATTATGCATACATTAAATGTGTCAGATTAACCTGGTTGTGTTATTTGATAACAAAAGTAAAGTGTTTGTTCATAAATGCTCATTCTTCATAGTTTGTTGCTCATATAGTATGGTCATCTGCTCATAACCCTTCTTATGAGAGAAAATATTATTACATAGGCAAATGTTAGCAGCCTAATGTTTTGTCATTTTCTTTTCATTAATTAATAAATCTGGCACTTTTATTAAGGTATATTTTGTTGTGCTAGGATAGCTGGACAATAATTAAGGATGAGAGAAGGAGAATTAATGCCTTTGAGTTGTCATGCTGGCAGAGTCTTAAACAGATCATGGACTGCCTGGAGAACAAACAGATCTGTCCTGAAGAGGGTGCAACTGGGCTGTTCCCTGGAAACAAGAATTTTGAAGCTCCATTTCATATACTTTGGGCACATGGCCAGGAGGGACCAGTCCTTGGAGGAGGACATCATGATTGGAAGGGTGGAGAGACAACATAGGACAGGAAGACCCAAGATGAGATGGATGGACTCAGTGACTGGAGAAATGGATTAGGTCTGTCAGAGATGATGAGACTGGCTCAGGACAGGGCAGGGTTCAGAGCCAATATACATAGGGTCACTATGAGTCACAGGAGACTCAACAGACCATAACAACAACAGGATAGCTTAAACTTACATAGAAAGTTCCTTAAGAACTAAATAAGATTTACAAAGAAACCTTGCCATAATGAAATTTAAATATCAACACTAAAAGCAAAATTTAATACCCACAAAACCATAAATCATATTGACCAAAATTTAAAACTCTACAGATAAGTTTTTCTACCACTAGAAACTAACAGTAAAAATTTTTTTTCTTTAACCAGGAGGCTCCTTTTAGGCAAGGATTTTGAGGCTTTGTCTAACATACTTCGGACATGTTGTAAGGAAGGACAGGTCCTTGGAGAGGGACATCATACTTGGGAGGGTGGCAGGACGGCACAGGAGAGGAAGGCCCTCTATGAGGGGGATTGATTCAGTGACTGGGACGGGTGTGTCGGAGACAGTACGATTGGCACAGGACAGAGCAGAGTTTCAGGCTGTTGTACATAGGGGAGTCGCAAGTGACTTGAGGCACACAACATTAGTGAGTGCTATACACTGAACTGTACGCACAAAATTTTGTGTTTTAAATTGTACCCTGTATGATTGTGGTTATAATCTCATTTAGAAATGTTAATTAGGCAAGATTAGTGTAGAGTGTATCTCTTTTGCAATACAGAAGAGATTAAATAAGCAAATGAGAAAAGCAGGAATAGGAAAAGAAATGCAAAGCCATGTGAATACTGGCCAGGAACTGAAGCTTAAAGAGACAGGAACCTTCCTCCAGAGTCCACAGACAGCAAATGCCTTCTCCTACTGTCAATACTCTGAATTCAAATTTCTAGTCTCCTAATCTGCGAGAGAAGAAATTTATGCTTCTTAAAACCATCAATTTACCTTATTTCTATAGTAGCAGCACTGGGTAGCCCCAAGAAAACAAAAGTTCTCACCACTGGTCTACCATCATCAGGATAGATGGAGAAAAAAAATTGAAGTTGTCAGCTACTTAATTTTACTTGGATCCATAATCAACATTCATGGTAGTATCCATCTAGAAATTCAAAAGACATATTGTATTGGGGAAATATGCTGTCAAAGCTCTCTCCAAAATGCTAGAGGGCAATGATTCCAATTTAAGATTAAGATGAGCCTGATTCAAGCTAACGTAGTTTCAGTTGCTTCCTATGCATCTGAAAATTGGACAATGAAAAAGGAAAATGGAAGAACTAGTGGTGTTGGAGACAAAGACTGACTGGACTGCCAAAAGAACAAACAAATTTTGAAAGAAGTGCAACCAGCATGCTCCTTAGAGGCAAGAATGGTGAAACTTTGTCTCACTTACTTTGGACATGTTTTCAGGAGGAACCAGTCCTCGTAGAGACATCACACTGAAAACAGCAGAGGGTCAGCAAAAGAGAGGAAGACTCTCAACGAGATGAGTGACACAGTGACTGCCTGCCACAGTGGGCCTGAACTTGACAGAGGTAGTGAGGATGGTGCAGGCTAGGGCAAGGTTCAGAAGAGAATCAGTGCAAAACCGTGAGACGGCACGGCATAATACAAAATGAGATGACATGGCAGCAATGTTGGCAACAACAAAGGTGGCAGAAACCAGACTGCTATGAAACAGCTGTCAGCTCCTGGCCCATGAAGCAAGCACTGAGTGCCTGCTGGAGGAATGGGTACCTTAGGACATTTTCTGAGGGAGTTATATCTCCTGATCCATGGACCCAGACTTTGGGTCTACACTTACTGGCAGTGATGGAGTGCTTTCAGGCATAGGTGGGATGCAACCCTAAAAGTTCTAAAGATCAAGAACCAGGGAGAAGGGGGTGCATCAGCAGAGTTAAAGAGCTTTGTAACATGTGCCTGAGTTACAAAGGCTTGGACATAAGGTTGAGAGTCAATGAGAGGTTTGCCCATAAGTAAAGCTGTAAAGAATGTGTCCTAACAGAAGAAATCTATCATGAGTGTTTCCAAACCTGAATTGTAACCTATTACTTCCCTCATAAACACTGAAAGTTTACGCATCACCTGTGAGTTCCAGGTGGCCATTGCAATGTATTATCTAAGCCAGAAGAACAGCAGTGAGTGCCATGGGAGAACTGTCAGAATTATAAGCAACAGCTTTGGAGTGTAGAGGATAGGGATATGTCTGACTCATAAGAATTGTCTAACAGCCTGTGAAAAACCAGGTGTGAAAGCTCTGCCTGAACCAAGTGGAGGGATTGGCTGGCCTATTAGACTCTCACTCAGGAATTTAAACTGCAGTTAAGGGGGGAGAATTAAAACACTGGTAGATGGAGTAGAAAGAACACAAATGGAAATAGACATGATACACAGAGATGAATAGATAATAGCTGTGCGAGAATCACCGGGCACCTATTACCACCAAAGTGAGCAAAGTGTTCAGAACCACAGTGCGGCTGAAAGCAGACTCAGGCTCCAGGAGGTCTGGCTGGCCAACGGATGATAGGCCCTTCTTGATATTTTCATATACTGTCTTACTCTAAATCCTCATTTCTAACCGTTATCTAAATTCATCTCTATTCCTTGTGGCCAAAAGATGTTAACAGAATGAGCCATTTTCTTTTAATAAAATGAAAATATTTAAGTATAATTTCAAGTGCTTTTAAAAAAGTAAAATTCTTTTCATCTGTGTTTTTAAATAAAACACTACTAACCTTTGTTACAGGGAGCTCTGGTGGTGCAGTATGCAGCACGTTGTGCTGCTAACCGGAAGGCTCAGTCTCTGGTACTTCAAATCCACTTCCAGCTCCACCATACAAAGATGGGCAGTTTCTTCCCATAAGGGGTTGATTAGACATGTAATTCATTAATCACATCACTCAATGGTAGTTAATGTCATAATGTGTCCATGAAAGACTGTATGAAAAACCAATATAATTAAGTATACCTCATATAATTAAGTATAATAAGTATACCTTCAGTCAAATTAAAGAATTTTTTTAATTACTAAAAAAAATATTTACAGCCTCAGAAATCCAATGGAAGGTCAAGAACAAGTCAGAACTGACTCAAGGCAGTGAGTAAGTGAATGTATATATGGTGTCTTTATTCCAAAGGCTTTATAATAAAAGCCCATTTTGGATGTGAGACGGTGGCCACTCAATTAAAGGAAAACTAGTTTCTTAGGGTAACCCATATTCCAACTCTTAATATTTATCAAACTTTGATGATGATACAACTTATGATACTGTCTTTGGCAATAAAATAAGAAATAGGAATTTTCCTGATGTCTCGGCATTTTCACAAAAGCCCAACACTGAGGACATTGGGAGACAAGTTTCTTTGCATGATGTGAAGAAGCCCTAATCTCATTCATGCATGAATTACTTTTAGGGGGGAAAAAAAACACAGAGGCAAAAACAGGCCTAAAATTCAGTGGCACTGAAAAGAGGACTCAGGTTAGAGGAATCAAGCTTTTAGCGGGTTAAGGGGTATTGTAGCATTTCCCCATATATGCCACATGCCAAGTGTGCAATATTCCCAAGCAAAGCATGCAAAGAGAACAGGTTAAGAAGAAGATGAGATAGGTATCCCCAAACCCCAGACATCTGTCAGAACAGGATTTAGAATTGTCCAGGGAAGAACCTGACCTATATTCCAAGGAGTATGAGGTATATGCAACAGACAGTGGTACCTATTTCTTGTTTGTATATAAGTCTGACGGCAGAAGGTTGACTAAGCAACTCACGCAGTAGGAGTTGAAGAAAGAAAACGTCCTCTTTCCTTCAATCTAAGTGGATATTATAAAAAGTGACACCATTTAAGTTGTCCTGAAAGGACCTCTTTCAAGGAAGGTAAGTGCAATGGCAAGGCAGGCCAAGCAGAATGTGGTGATATGCAGTGCTGTTTCACAAGAGGTCAGTCAGGGAATGGTACAGTATGGAAGTCCACACAGGTAGTCTTGAAGAATCAAACAATATGTCCCTCAACAAAGAGCTAGCATGTCAGCACCTAGCACACAAAAGAACCCAGGAGCTGTTTCATTCTAATTCTCCATCCATCTCACTCACTCCAGTCTTAGAGAAGCCAGGTGAGCACAGAAAGGAAAAGCAAAACAAATCACTCTCCCTTCCCCACTGAGGATCCCTGGGCCAGACTTCAGCAAAAGGAAGAAGGAAAGCTTTGAATTCCATAGATTATTTTAAACTGAGTAACATACTTTCAAGTCCAACTATAAAGTGGTTTGAATTACTGAAGAGAAAGAAAAGGTGAAATAGCAAGGGGTCAGGAATACAGATCCAACAGTTTATTTTTAAAACTGGTGGGAAATTTCCAAGCTATTTTGTGATTGTACCTTCTGCATTTAACCCATCACATGCTTTTAACGGTTCAATTTTTTTTATTTCACATAAACGTTGGGAAAGCAAATACAACTATACCAAACAGCAAAGAGTTCAGACAGAATGTATTTCCACATATATCCATGTATGTGTTAGAACAAACAGGGAGCAAAGTTATGCAAACTTCCTGGTCATAATTGATGTCTTAAGAGAACGATTCACAAAGCTGCTAAGGGGCTTAAAATCACAATTGCAAAATGGCAAGACATAGAATTTTCACAGAGGAAGATATTTAAAAGGCCAACAGACATATGAAGAAATGCTTCAAATCACTGGCAATAAGAGAGATGCAAATCAAAACCACAAAGAGGTACCACCTCATTCCAGTAGCAGTGGCAAAGTTTAACAGGACAGCAAGTAATAAATGTTGGAGAGGCTGTGCTGAGATGGGAATTCTGTTACATTGTTGGTGGGATTGTAAAATGGTACAACCACTATGGAAAGCAGTTTGGTGTTTCCTCAAAAAGCTGAACATAGAAATTCCATATGACCCAGCTATTCCACTGCTTGGAATTTACCCCAAGAAAATGAGAACTGTAGCTCAAAGAGAAACTTTTACACCAATGTTCACAGCAGCATTTTTCACCATCACAAGAACATGGAAACAGCCCAGATGTCCAACCACAAACAAATGGATTGAGAAGTTTTGGTACATTCATACAACGGAATACTACGCAACACGCAGGAGCAATCATTTTGTAAATTACTACCTAACTTGAGAGGAACTGAAGAGCATTACGCTAAGTGAACTAACTCAGTCCCACAAGGACAAATACTGTATAAAACCATTATTGTAGAATGAAGGGAGCTCTGGTGGCCTAGTGGCAAGAAGTTGCACTGCAATCCCAGAGGTACGTGATTCAAATCCACCAAATGCCTCCTTCTGTACCAATCAGATCTGATTTGATGGTACACATACAAAAAATAATAAAAATAAAAATTAAAAAAGACAACAAACTGTTGTTATTGTAATGAGTATGAAGATCCAAGGAGGGAGGAGGGTTGAAGCATAGGGGTGAGGATGGGTGGGGGTTGCACAATTTGATGTGGGGGGGGAAGTGAAGGAAATGGGAAGTATCTCTTGTGAAAAACAATGTATTCAAACTTTGTAAATAAATCAGTACAAATTTAAAAAAAAAACGGTCTCAGGACACATCCAGGTCAATTGGCATAACACAGTTCACAAAGACAATGTTCTTACTGTAGACAGTAGCAACTAGGGTCTTAAACACTGGAGAGCAGCCATCTGAGATACAACCATTTCTCATCCCACATCAAGAAGAAAGAAGAATGAAGAAAGTCAAGGACCTGAGGGAACAGCCCAAAGGACTAATGGACCACATAATCCACAGCCTCTAATACCCAGAGACCAGAAGAACCAGTTGGTACCCAGCTACCACCACTGAAGCCTCTGCTCAGGACAACATAAGACCCTGAATAGAACAGGAGAAAAATGTAGAACAAACTTCAAAATCATATAAAAGACCATATTTACAGGTCTCATAGTGGCTGATGGAACACAGGGGTTATGTGCTTGAGACACTTTTAAATCTGGAACTGGACCCACCATTCCTGAGGAACTCCTTACAGCCAAACAACACATGTGATTGTTGTTAGATGCCATCAAGTTGAGTACAACTCATAGCAACCTTAAGAACAACAGATCTGAACCTTGCCCTGTCCTGAGCCATCCTTACCATCTCTGATATGCTCCAGCGCATTTTTACAGTCACTGCAACCATGCACTTTGTTGAGGGTCTACACACAGGTTTATTACCAAATGAATAATAACAATGATGAGGATCACACCTTCTCAGGATAATCAATCTTAAGAGACCAAAAGGGCTGTAATTACCCCAAAATAAAACTCGGAAGATAGGAAGGGACAGAAAAGAAGGATACATGGAAATGGGGAAATCAGGTAGGAAGTGAGAAGAGTGCTGTTACAGTAAGGGGACTACAACTAAGGTTACAAAATGTTTAACAAATGTTAAATGGGAAATGAGTGTGCTCTTGTAAACTGCCATCCAAATCACAATAAAAATAAATAAGTTTAAAATAAAAACAAGTACATTTTTACTTAACAATTAAAAACCCCATGCAAATCTTACCTTTGAGAAGAGACTTCGTGCCTCTATACTATATCCTTTAAGGTCCTCGTGTAATTTATGCAAACACTGCATGACTCTTCTTTGATGTTCATCATCCTTTAGCTCATGAGCTTTGATCAGAAAGTCATAGTGGTCCAGGGGTCCTTGGCAAACAGCCAAAGCTTTTGAATACGCCTCTGCTGCAGTAGTTACAGGGGTACCCTTGGATGTCTGAACTGCATAGGCTGTAAACAACAGGATATAAGAAATTTTAGACTCTCTTATGTGAAGATATTTTAGAGTTCTATATATGTTTGTTAAAGGTCACATTAAAACTCTTTACTCATTTTAAGTGTATACATTTGAGCAATTTCTTTAAAGATCTTGTTTATAAAAGTAATAACACAAAAATATTTTGCACAATAAATTTATTTATAATTGTTTAATGGGAGGACATAATATCTGTTGTTGTTGTTATGTGCCATCAAGTTGCTTCAGATGAAGCCTCAGAATCCTTGCTTCCAAAGAGCAGCCTGGTTTAACCCTCTCCAAGATGAACCTGTTTGTCTTCTTAGCAGTCCACGGTACATTCAATACTCTTCTCCAGCACCACAGTTCAAAGGCATCCATTCTCCTTCTAGTCTCCCCAGTCATTGTCCAACTCTCTGTAGCATTACAATTGATTGCAAAGACCGTGGCTTGTATCAGGCACACCTTAGTCTCAAGAGTGACACCATTGCTCTTCAGTACTTTGGAAAGGTCCCTATGACAAAGGGACATAAACTCTACAACACACTATTATTGGGACCTGTGTTATAGAGTCTCTGCTTTGTCTCCAATCTATCAAAGAAGTCACCTGAATTTTCCAGATCCTTCTCCAAATCCAGGGTGGTGTCTTTCTTTGACACCAGGTCTATTTCAGTTTCTCATGCACCAAGACTGAGGTGGAGAAACTAATCACAAAGAATTTCTAAGGCCTCTTTAATATCTATCCAAAACAATACATTTAGGTATTACCATAGTGCTGTCGGTGCTCTGCTCATGAAACTTATTTCCATAATCTTTTTTTAAAACTGGTTTGCTTACAAAGTTCATATACATAGTGTTTCACATTATTCCTCATTCATATTGTATTGTATTTTATACAATCATTCCCATGTTTTATGTCTTATAAAATTAATCACCATTGGACCCTGCCCAGGATTACCTGTCTTTTCACCCAGATCCTTCCCATTTCCTTCACCCCTTCCCTCAACCCACAAACTGTGAAACCCTGTGCTTTTGTCCCTACCCATCCTCAGACCTCTGCTCCCATCCATTTCCCCTTTGGGTTCCCATACATGTTTTACTAATTATCCTTCTATTTTTACAATATTAGTCTTACGCGATATTTGTCCTTATGAGACAGAGTTAGTTCACTCAGTATTATGATCTCCATCTCTCCCATGGTATGTAGTATTTTTTGAGGGCTGAACACAGAGGATAGGGACATAGCAGGTATCTGCTTAAGACAGTATTTTGATCCTTTTAATAACCTCATCTGTATCACAAAAAAATTGGTGGTGGTGGTTCCCACTCATAATTCCACTCAATATCAAGGGCAGGTTCAATGAACAGATTAAGAAACAACAAAAAAGGCAGAAATCTGGCACAATTTTAAGATGAAGATTTCTCAAAATGCTTTCAGAATATTTCACTTGTTTTACTGAATACTGTGCTTCCTTTGGTAACAAGGTTGGTGATATTAATTTCCTTTGTAACTAATAGTAATAAAGGAAGAAATTCAAGCTGCTCTGAAGAAATTGGCAAAAAAGCAAGGCCCCAGGAATTGATGGAATACCAATTAACATATTTCAACAAGCAGATGCAGCCCTGGACATGCTCACCAGATTGTGCCAAGAGATATGAAGGGTTGACTGGAAGAGAACCATGTTTGTTCCCATTCCAAAAAATGGTGATCCAACAAAATGTGGAAATTCTTGAACAATATCATTAATATCACATGCAAGCAAAATCTTCCTGAAGATTATCCAAAAAGAACTGGAGCAGTACATCAACAAAGAATTGACAGAAACATAAACTGGGTTTAAAAGAGGCCATGGCACTAGGAATATCATTGCTTATGTCAAATAGACCTTTGCTGAAAAGAGAGTACCAGAAGGCTATTTATGTTTTATCAACTATGCAAAAGCACTTGACTGTATGGGTCACAACAAATTGTGGCTAACGTTGAGAAGAATGGGACTCCTACAACATTTAATCATGCTAATATGAAACCTAGACCTAGACCAAGGTTCTATGGTGTGAACAGAGCAAGGGAACACTGCATGGTCCAAAATCAAGAAACGCATATATCAGGGATGTATCCTTTCTCCAAACCTTTTCAATCTATATGCTGAAAAGATCATTCGAGAGGCTAGACTTTATGAAGAAGAATGCGACATCAGGATTGGAAGAAAACTCATCAAAAACCTTTGTTATGCAGATGACACACCTTGCTCACCAGAATGAATGGAAATCCAAAGTCTCTGTAAACTTTCATGAAAAACAATTTAAAATTAAAAAAAAAACCCAAATAAACTGAGGAGGACTTGAAGTGCTTGTTGCAGAAGATCAAAGACTGAAGCTTTCTCTATGGATTGCATCTCAACATCAGCAAAACAAAAAATGTCATCACCAATAGGCAGCAACATGACAGATGGAGAAAAGACTGACATTGTTAACAATTTCATCTTGTTTAGATTCATAATCAACATCCATGGCACTAGCAGTCAAAAGAAATATAAAGACATGTTGCATTGGGAAAATCTGCTGTCAAAGACTTCTCCAGCGAGCTAAAGACCAACAATGTCAGTCTAAAACTAACACATACATGATCCAAACCATAGTCTTCTTAATTTTTTTCTATGTGTCTAAGAGGTGGACAATGAACCTTGTCAGAAGAATTGATGCCTTTCAATTGTGGTGCTGGAGAAGATTATTGTTCTTTTTGCCAAGAGAACCAAGAGGTCTGTCCTGGAGAGGGTGAAAACAGTTCGTTTCTGGGAGAAAAGGCTTTTGAAACTTCATCTCACATGCTTTGGGCATGTTGTCAGGAGGTGCCGGGCCTTGGAGAAGGACATCATGCTCAGAAATGTAGCGCATCACTCAAGAAAGGAAAGCCCTGGATGAGATGGAGTGACATAGTGACTGTGGCAATAGGGTGAGATGTGTCAGAGCCAGTCAAGTCAACCCAGAACAGGTTAAGATTCAGAGTCATTGTTCACAGAGCAGTTATGAGTCGTAGCCAACTTGACAGTACACACCACCACCACCACCATTTTCTTTGTTGCAGTAACAAAAAATAATTTACTAGGAAGAAAATTAACAGTCACAATGTTATTTTTATCTTTTTCCCAAGAAAGAGAAGAGGGGGAAATCAAGAATATACCAATGTTCAAGATAGAGCTGGACTGTCTTCCAATAATTATCTTCCTTTCTGAAGAGATATTTTTAGCTGAGCATGTAACTGCCCAATTAAATACTATATTTTCTGAGTTCTCTTGCAATCGGGTTTGGCCATGTTGTCAAATTCTAAATATTAGATAAGAGCAGAAATGTGCTCGATGTACTCAAGGAGAAAAGATGTATCCTCCTCTCTCCCTTTTCCTCTCATCCCTTTGGCTGGAATAAGTGTGATGATAGCAGCTGAAAATGCAACTGAGAAATAAGATGCATGCATAATGCTAAGCAAAGCAGAGCAGTAAGGCAGACAGAGGCTGGTTCCCCAACAATGCTGAGCCACCAGCTCAGCTCTACAATGTTGTTGTGATGTGCCATCAAGTCAGAACCAACTCATAGCTGAGCCACCGGTGGGTTTTCAGAGGTTGACTGACTTAGGCTCAAGTATGGCAGTGAGAATGAGGATGGCACAGGGGAGGGCAGGATTCAGATCTGCCATTTAAAGAGTTGCAATGAATTATAGTTAACTCAACAATGCCTAACAATAACAAATTACATGGAAAGAGACTGCACAACTTTCTCCTGTGGAGCAGCTGGTGGACTTGAACTGTGTAACTCAGGGTTGGCAGCACGACTCCTTATTACTAAGCTGCCAGAGCTCCCTAGCTCTAAGAAACACCTACCTAGATTTTTATATGAAAGGAGACCAAATTCATTTTCTTCTTAAAGTAGCATGTTTTGGGGTCTCTTTGTTATGTCGTTGCTGTTAGATGGTAACAAGTTAGCCCTTACTCATAACAATCTTATATACAATAGAATGAAAACTTGTCTGATCCTGTGTCATCTTCACAGTCTCTTATGCTTAAGCCTATTGTTGCAATGACTATGTCAATCCATACTATGTCGATCCATACTCTACGATTTTTCAAAGCATGAAGTCTTTTTTCAAAGACTGGTCTATTCTGATAACATGTGAAAGCATATGAGATGAAGTTTTACTTACCATCCTTGCCTCTAAGGAGCACCAATACAGATTATTGATGCTGTTATTATGTACCACTGACATGGCATTAACTCAGAGCTGACCCTTCAGCACATTTTCAGAGGTAGTTAAATTGCTAGGGAGGAGACTGCCTATATTCCTCCCACAGAGCAGCTGGTGGGAAGACAATTCCTTACCACTAAGCCTCAGTTAAACTTCATTTTATTGCCTCTGAAAATTTGTCTGAAGGGTCAGCTATGGGTTCTTTCCAACTGTATGGCAAACAACAACAATAAAGAAGGTTCAAAACTACCACCCCTCTGTTAGTTTATTGTACCATGGTTGTTTGCAAATTGCTGCAATAGATATGTCACTGACATTTCAAATACCAACAGTCATCCACAGTGGACAGATTTCAGCATTACTTCCAAATTAGGACAATCTACTTGAAAAAATTAGCCAGTGGAAGTCTTATGGATCACAACAGAACATTGCTCAGGTTGCTTGTTTTATTTTAATTAATCAGGACGTGGTG
>NW_006399763.1:2791991-2807312 GCF_000299155.1 Elephantulus edwardii
TCGCTATGAGTCGCAGGTGACTCGACGGCACATAACAACAACAACAACATCAGGAGGAATTAATTGCTAAAAATGATACCATATTTGGTGAAGTAGAAGGCCAGTGAGGTAGAGAAAGACCCTCAATAACATGACAGAATAATAATTGAACCACTAGTAATTTTGAGGATAAGAATGAACCAAGAAACTTTTTGTTCTCTAGTATATAAAGTCACTATTAGAGTTACATTAAGCTTGTCATTGACAAATCTAGTAGCAGTTCTTCAGACTTCACATTCTTGTTTGTTGTTGTTGTTGTTCTTATGTGTCATCAAGTCGCTTGCAACTTATAGCAACCCTATGTACAACAGCCCTGAAACCTGCCCTATGCTGTGCCAACTCTACTGTCACCAACTTTACTGTCTCAAATACACCTACCCTCATTACCCCAGTCACTGTATCAATCCATCTCACCAAGGGTCTCCCTCTCTTTCTCTGTTCCTCCATTCTCCCAAACATGATGTCCCTCTCCAAGGACTGGTCCCTCATTGTAACATGCCCAAAGTATGTCAGATGGAGCTTCAGAATCCTTGCCTCCAAGAAGCAGGCTGGCCTCACCCTCTCTAGGATGAACCTTTTTTTCCCTCCTGGCAGTCCATGGTATATTAAATATTCTTCTCCAGCACCACAGCTCAAAAGCATCAATTCTCTTTCTATCATCCCTGGTCATTGTCCAGCTCTCTCACATAGCAAGCAATCGTGAAGACTATGGTCTGGGTCAGGCACACCTTAGTCTCCAGACTCTTGTTTACAATTATAAAATATCTCATGTTTAAAACTTATTCACAAGGACTGAAGCAACAGAGAACAAAGAAAAGTCTGGAATACGAAAAGATACAGAATGTGTGTCAATTGTTTCTGTGAACTACTGCCTCCTTTGCCATGAGACAAGAACAGGATGGTATCTGGCTACCATTGCTGAGCATTAGGATCAGTGATTCTATGAAAAGATCTTGATCAAAAAGAGGAAAGTTTGGCACATAATTTCAAATTATAATGGACTCTAGACCTTCTGGAGCCATAAGTGCTGGATCAAAATCCTGAAATTATTGCCCTAAAATAAACTTTAAACTTTAAGCTAAAAATACCATCTGAAGTTTTCTTAAAACCAAACAATATTTAGCTTAACTAGTAAAATTTAGGAAGCTCTAGTGGCTTAGTGGTAAAGAACTGTGCCTTTTGAGTCTCTAAAAGTTTTTCACTTAAACTTTTTAAAATTAATCCAGTATCTTTATTCAACAATATAAATTTCAGTTCCAATTTTCAGAGAGGAAAACCTAAGCAGTCTGAGTACCAATTCAGTAAGGCATCCATCCAATGAGTCAGCAGAGAGACAGAGTGAGTCAGGCAATATCCTCAAGGCTGACAGACCGGCCAGTTTGGGTCTGGATAGCAGCTGTCTAAATTGAAGCACAAAAGACTCCTCAAATGACTCACTAAATTAAATCTGCTATTCCATCAATGTACATAAATTGTGGGATGCTGCTGCCATATTATTTTGATTTGTTTTAATTTGTCCTATTGTACTCCAATGGACAGTGGGAACTGCCATGCTAAAGCTAAAGTTCCACACACTAATCTATAAATATGAATGGGAAATTTTTAAGACTCCCAAACTTGACACTGTCCCTTCTAATACCTCAATTTTTTTTTCTAATCCCTCAGATTTTTACCCTATTTCATCATGATCTCTTAAACTCAGTTCCAGGAATAACTCACTATTCTCCACAGCCTATTTGTTACAAGGTTTTCTCAGTATCTTGATGTGCTATCATCATATAAAATGATATACATAATCTATTAGGTCTTTCTAAATAGTATTTTAACATTTCTATTTAGATTCTCCTTCCTCTCAAAATTCCCAAATCAAACCAATACCATCGGGTCAACTGTGACTCATGGTGAGCCTATTAAGTAGAATTGCTCCAAGAGTTTCTGAGGCTGTAAGTCTTTACAGAGCAGATTGTCATACTTTTCTCGTGGCACAATGTGGTTGGAAAATTCAAACCTCTGGCCTCCTGGTTAACAGCCCAACATTTAATGTTCTTTCCTTCCCCACAGAGGAAAAAGAATTAACTTCTGTAGGTTTTCCGTGTATAGATGACAATTTTGATTTCCACTAGTTTCTATATTTTTATCTTAAAATATAACTCTGAAGGGGGGCAGATTCTTCTGAAACTCTTTAGTCATGAAATCTATACTAGTATGCTGCACTTAATTCACTACAGTAACAAAGCAGAATAAACCGCTATAGTTCTGCTTTTCTTAATAACATTTGATAGCCTACACTACGAAGGAAAAGACAGACCAACAATACTCAACTAAAATAGACAAAAATGAATTTAGCTCTAACAATAACCAATATAAAATTATAGGTTCTTTTTTTTTTTAATTATAGGTTCTTTTTGAGCAGAGTCTTGAATTAAGATTACTCACTAACAAGTTTATGGGATTTAAGGGAAATGTCTGTGAAATTTAAAATAAGACTATTATGAACATTTTTTAAAAAGTCATTAAAAGTGATAAAAAATATTCTAGATCATAATAAGAATAATACATAGCAAATATTTATGATAATATATTTGTCATTCATTGATGCTGACATAGCAGATACTTTATACGTACTGGAGAACTTTGGGAGTGTATGTAGTCCATGGGGAGTTTGACTGCTAACACGAAGGTAGCGCCTCCCTGGCAGGTCAGATTAACCAATCATGGAATAAGGTGGACAACTTCTCACCTCTGATTTTTAGCCTCTAGAAAACTCACTTGAGGGTAAGCTATGAGTCAGGTCTAACTCAATAGCAATAAGTTTTATTTTTACATTGTTGTTAGGTGCATTCTAGTCAACTACAGTTCATAGCAACCCTAAGAGAAATAGATTTGAACATTGTCCTGCCCTGTCCCAATCTCATGACCTCTGTCATGCTCAAACCCATTGTGGTAGTCACTGTGTCAATATATCTCATTAAGGGTTTTCCTCTCTTTGCTGACCTTCCACTTTTCCTGGCATGGTATGTGTCTCCACATGGACTGGTTCCTCCTGAAATTATGCCCAAAGTAAGTGAGACAAAGTCTCACTATCCTTGTCTATAAGGAGTACTCTGGTAGCACTTCCTTCAAAAAAGAATTGTTTTTCTTTTGGTTGCTGCTGTTGTTAGGTGCCAGGGAGTTGAGTATGAATCATGGGGATCCTATGAACAACAAATCTGAGCACTGTCCTATCCTGTGTCATCCTCACAGTCTCTGACACATTCAAGCCCATTACTGCAGTCACTCTGTCAATCCACCTGGTGGAGGGTCTTTCTCTCTTTCATCATCCCTTCATCTTTACAAGCATGGTGTCCCTCGCCAAGAAATACCCTCTCCTTAGTAACTTGTTTCATTATCTTTGCCTCCAAGGAGCACTCCAGCTGCACTCTGTTCTTTTGGCAATCCATGGGACACTCAGCACTCTTCTCCAACACCAAAGTTCAAAGGCATCAATTCTTCTCTGTCGTCCTTAGTCAATTGTCTAGCTCTCAGACACTTAGCAAGTCACTGAAAAGTCTATGGCTTGAATCAGGTGCACATTTGTACTCAAACTGACATCATTACTCCTCAATAATTTGAAGAGGTCCCTGACTGCTCTTTCCCAGATTAATATGTCTCCTGATCCCCTGACTTGCAGTATATTGATTGTGGATCCAAGTAAGATGAAGTCACTGTCAGTCATAATCGTTTCTCCATCCATCATGATGTTGCCTATTGGTCCAGTGATGAGGACTTTTGTTTTCTTGATGTTAAGATGTAATTCATATTGAAAACTTCAGACTTCTGAAGACTTCTGCAGCATGTGCTTCAAGTCCTCCTTACTTTCAGTAAGCAAGGGTGTGTTATCTGCATAACAAAGGTAATTGATGAATCTTCTGTCAATTCTGATGCCACATTTTTCTTCATAGAGTACAGCTTCTCAAATAATTTGCTCAGCACACAGATTAAATAGTTATGAAGAAAGGATGCAACCCTAATGCACACCTTTCTTAATTTTAAAACATGCTGTATTTCCTTGCTCCGTTTGCATAACAGTCTCTGGCTCTAGGTGTAAGTTTTGCATGAGCACAATAAAATGTTCTAGAATTCCCATTCTTTTCAATGTTAACCATTCCACATAGTCAAATGCACTATTCATAGTATATCCAATACTCACTCTTTGCCATTCAAAAGGATTGCTTCTTTTTGGTCTTCCTTATTCATTGTTCAACATTCAGATTCATAGGAAGTAACTGAAAAGACCATGATTTGGACCAGATGTACCTTAATCTTTAAATTGACATCCTTATTCTTTAGGACTCTAGAGAGGTCCTTGACAGCAGGTTTCTCCAATGCAACACACCTTTTTTTATTTCTTTGACTGCTAGTACCATGAATGTTGATGTGGATCTAAGTAAAATGAAGTTGTTGACAATTTCAACCATGTCTTCATCTGTTATGATGTTACTGATTGGTTCAGTGGTGAGGGTTTTCTTTTCTTGATGTTGAGATGTAACCCATAGTAGTAAAGGCTGAATTCTTTGACCTTCTGTAGCAAGTGCTTCAAGTCTTCTTCACTTTATACAAGCAAGGCTGAGTCATCTGTGTAATTCAGGTTATTGAGTCGTCCCTCTGACCTTGACGCTATACTCTTCTTCATAGATTCCAGTTTTCTGAATTATGTGCTCAAATTAGAGACTGCTAGTCAATATAATACAAATAAACATCTTTCTGATATACTCTGTTTTCAGTCTGGATCCATCCGACATTAGCAATGATATCCCTGGTTCACAGCCTTACCTAAACCAGCTTGACTTTCTTGACAGTTCTCTGTGAACATTTTGTTTTGTTTTGCTTTTATTCTATTTCATTCTTTTTCCCAAAAACTCAATAAAATCAGTATTTTTATTCTTAATTTATAGATGAGACACTGAGGTTGAAAGTGGACAAATTACATGTCCAGAGTCAGCCATACAGTTGGTTAAACTGAGTTAATATATGAACCAAAACACACCTTAGTTTGAAAACTAAACCCTTAAAGTCTGCTATTCAGGATCAATATAGTCCTGTACACATAATCTGTACACATAGTCCTTTACACAAGTACAGTACTTTATACACAGTAGTTTCTCACATGGTATTTATACACAATAACATATCTCAATTGCAAATGCTGAGTAAGTACTTGCATATAAATATTTAAGAACATTATTCATCAATCATTATCCAAGTAACTAAGAAGAAATAAAGGAAATAATGCTTCTGTTAAATTTTTAAAAAAAGAAATAAAGGGATCGATATAAGCATATTTCCATTTTTTAAAAAAGTATGTGTGTGATATTCATATGCATTTTTTTCAGAAGCAAGACCTCTAAATGTACTACAGCTTTCAATAAATTTTCAAACAAACCTGAAAATAAAAACAGGTTAAAAAATAACTGTTTTAAACATACAAGTAAAAATACAAGAGTTTCAGATGGAAATATCCATCAACAAAATTCCACATACATTATCTGGCCTACTTGTGTCAGGGACTAAATAAAATTATTTAACATAATTATTTCATTTAATCCTCACAATAATTCGATTATACAAATAACTAAAATATCCTTGGGGAAATGTGTTTATTCATTCATTCACAAAGTCTCAAGCACTATATTTGATACTAAAAGAAAAGCACCAAGCAAAAGATATTTCTTCCTTTATGAAACTGCACTCCAGTCAGGAAGAAGATAGAAAAATATATAAGAAAATCAGGTAGGGACATGTATACTGGTGAAAGAAAAGAGACAATTGAGTATGCTACAGCCTTTGACTAAATATGGGAACATCCCCAGGGAAATTAAAAGAAATTGAGAGCCTCTAGTCCCAACTCAGACTTAATCAGAACTTGTATTTTAATCAAATTTCCAGGTGTTTGGTACACATTAGGGTTTGAGAAGCAAAGTACAAGGAAATAACTGGAGACTCTCATAGGTTAAGAAGAGGAAAAGCCTTTCTGGGGAAATAACATTTGGCAGTTGAATGTCATGAACCAGTCATGGGGAAGATCAGGGCAAACAATATCACAGGTAGAAGAAACAGTCTGGCAAAACTTCTAAATGCAAATGAGCTTCACCTTTCCTAAGGAGAGAAAGCTGCTTTAAGCTTCATAAGGAACAGTCTTAGGAGATTAGGATGAAAACCAAGAGTCAGCTTGAAGGGTCTTGTAGGCCTTAGTAGACGATACAGATTATTTTCCTTTTTTCAATAATGAGGATTTTAAAAATAAGATTGAGGAAAAGTAGAAAAAAGGCTTTGACCAGGGATATGAAAATTACTTACTTCTCTCTCAAAAACTTACTCTGTATTTTAGAAAACTGTTGTTGTTGTTAGGTGCTGTTGAGTCACAGAAGACTCAAAGGAATCCTAGGAACAAGATCTGAACCATGTTCTATCCTGTGCCATGCTAACACTTCTTGACAAGCAAGAGCCCACTGCAGTACTCACTGTGTCAATCCACCTGGTTGAGGGTCTTCCTCTCCTTCGCTGATCCTCCATGTTTCCAAGCATCATGTCCCTCTCCAAGGAATAGCACCTCCTAGCAACATGCCCAAAGTATGTGAGACGAAGCCTTATCATTCTTGCCTCCAAAGAGCACTCCGGCTGCACCCTCTCCAAGACATATCTATTCGTGTCCTTGGCCGTCCATGGGATGTTCAGTGTTCTTCTCGAACTCCACAGCTCAAAGGTGTCAATTCTTTTTCTGTCATCCTTATTCATTTTCCAGTTTTCAGATGCATAGTAAGTAACCGGAAAGTCTATGGTCTGAGTCAGACACATCTTAGTCCTCAAACTGACATCATTACTCCTCAATAATCCGGAGAAATCTCTAACCACAGATTTTCCCAGTGCAATATGTCTCAGTATTTCCTGACTGCTAGAAATAGGTAAATGATACAGTTTATTAACGATATTCCAATGAAGCTATTACACATGTTGTAGTTGTTTTTGTTGTTATGTGCCATCAAGTCATCCATGACTCATACCGAACCTATGTACAATAGCACTGAACCCTGCCCTATCCTGAACCAGTCTCACTGACTCCAACACACCTACTCCTATTGCCCCAGTTACCATGTCAATGCATATCCTCCAGTGTCTTCCTCTCCTGTGCTGTCCCTCCAACACTTCCAAGCATGATGTCTTTCTCTAAAAATTGGTCCCTTCTGGACACATGCACAATCTATGTGAGACAGAGCTTAAAAATCCTTGCTTCTAAAGAGAAAGCTGGTTTCATCCCCTCCAAGACAGATGTATTTGTTCTTCCAGCTGTCCATAATACATTTAATACTCCTCTCTAGCACCATAACTCAAAAGCATCAATTCTTCTTCTGTCATCCTTAGTCACTGCCCAGCTCTCTGATGCATAGCAAGTAATTGTGAAGACCATGGCCTTGATCAGTTGCACCTTAGTCTCCTGTGACATCATTGCTCTTTAGCACTTTGCCAAGGCCCTGACAGCACACTCCCCCAGTACAATTTGTCTTTTGATATAGTGACTGCTGGTGCCAAAAGTGTCAGATTTTTAATACATATATAAATAATGTTGTGTACCATCGAGTCAGAACCAGCCAATAGCTGACCTTCTAGCAGGTTTACAGAGGCAGTTAATCGCACAGGAGGAGATAGCTCATCCCTGTCTTGAGAAGCAGCTGGTGGCCTCAAACCGCATGCTTTTGGGATTGCAACACAGCTTCTTGCTACTATGCCACCAGAGCTCCCTAGCTTTAATGAAGTATCATTAACATACGCTATGAAGTTCTGGTATTCCCTGCTTTCAGCCAAGATCCATCTAACACCAGCTACAATATATCTAGTACCACGACCCCTTCTGAAACCAGCCTGGACTTCTGTTAGATGGATCTTGGCTGAAAGCAGGGAATACCAGAGGAATGTCTATCTGTGTTTCATTGACTATGCAAAGGCATTTGACTGTGTAGATCATAACAAACTGTGGCTGACTCTGAGAAGAATGGGAATCCCAGAACACTTGATCGTTCTAATGCAAAACTTATACTTGGACCAGGAGGCAGTCGTCAGAACAGAGCAAGGGAACACTGCATGGTTCAAAATTGGGAAGGGCGTACGCCGGGGATGCATCCTATCTCCATACCTTTTCAACCTATATGCAGAACAGATTATCCGGGAGGCTGGGCTCTATGAGAAGAAATGTGGGGTCAAGATTGGTGGACGATTTATCAACAATCAGATGATACAACCCTGTTGCTGAAACTGAGGAGGACCTGAAGCGCCTGCTGCAGAGTGTCAAGGACTGCAGCCTACAATATGGATTGAGGCTCAATATCAAGAAGACAAAGATTCTCACCACTGGACCAATTGGCAGCATCAGGATGGATGGTGAAGAGATTGAGATTGTACACAGCTTTAGTTTGCTTGGCTCCATAGTCAACAGTCTTGGCACCAGCAGCCAGGAAATTAAAAGGCGCATTGCCATGGGAAATCTGCTGTTAGGGACCTCTCCAAAGTGCTGAAGAGCAGTGGTGTCTCTCTGGAGACTAAGGTGCGTCTGATACAGGCCATGGTCTTCGCAATCACCTGTTATGCATCAGAGAGCTGGACAATGACCAAGGAGGATAGAAGGAGAATTGATGCCTTTGAGCTGTGGTGCTGGAGAAGAGTATTGAGAACACCATGGACCGCTAGGAAAACAAACAGATTTGTCCTGGAGAGGGTTAAACTGGGTGGCTCCTTGGAGGCAAAGATTCTGAGGCTCCGTCTAACTTACTTTGGACATGTTGTGAGGAGAGGCCGGTCCTTAGAGAGGAACATCATGCTTGGGAGGGTGGAGGGACGGCGCAGGAGAGGAAGGCCCTCTATGAGGTGGATTGATTCAGTGACTGGGATAATTGGGATGGGAGTGTCAGAGACAGTGCAATTGGCACAGGACAGAGCGGAGTTTAGGGCTGTTGTACATAGGGTCGCTATGAGTCGCAGGCGACTCGACGGCACATAACAACAACAACATGGAGTTCTGGTGGCATATTCCATAGAGAGCTACACTACTAACCCAGAAGCTGCACCTTCTGATGGCTTCAATTCACCATCAGCTCTGAAGGAGAAAGATGGGTTGTGATTTACATACAGCCTCAGAAACAAGGGGAAGGTCAGCTATGAGTTGATTCTGACTTGATGGCAATACTTTGTGTTTTGTTTGAAATACATATCTCAATTTCATTTTTTAAAAAAGTATTATATATGTACTTTATTCTTCCTGCCTTTTTCACTTTTATCTGTGAAATCAGGGTACCTTGGATCTCCTACAGGAAAAATGTGAGGGGGGAAACCTTGCTGATTCACAGAAAATTATCATAATCTTAACACCAAGTCATAAAGTTTAATTGTATTGACACTGTTTCCATAAAGTGGCAGTGATAACAACAAAGGGCCTATGTAGCCTGTTTTCTCTGGGAACAGACTTCTGGAGGTACAGTACCTTGGGAGCTGAGCTGGTAACCCAGAAGCAGCAGTTCTCTGATGGCTCAAATCCATCTGATGGTTTGACAGATCAAAGCAGAGCAACCTCTTCCAATGTTATTTATAGTCTCAGAAAGCCAATGGAGGATCAGCTATGAGTGGTTTCCAATTTGACAGCAATGAGAGTGTTTTCTCCAGTACATTAAGTTGGACCAGGTTTCTAACCCCACACATAAATGGGGGGGCGGGGGGGGGCAGCCATCCAAACAATAGTTGAACTGAGAACCACTTTCTTAGGATTGTCAATGGCTAAGTCATTTTGGAAGCACATTATCAGAGATGCTTTCTTCTGAGTTGCTTCTGGATGGGTTCAAACTGTCAACCTTTCAGTTAGTAGCCTAGGGCCTAATCATTTATGTTACCTGGAGATTCTTATTCTAGGTTGACAGTTAATATCTTTAGAGACCTATCTCCAAAGAGCTTTAGAAACTTAAGCAAAATAATAGATCTTACTACTTCAAAAGAAAATAAATATTTTCTCCAAAGAAATATTTTAAAGCTTTTTTTGGAAAAAAAATGATCCTTAGGATTTTTTGTTTTAATACTGAGGTTAAATACTTTTTGAGACCCCATCTCCAATTTCATTCAAAACTAATAAAGATGTAGTTTCATATGCAGGAACTTTACATACAACTTATCAATGACAAAATTCTTTTATAAAGAGAGGTTCAACTCAAATGCATCCTATGATTAATAAACGTAATTGAAGATACAATTTTTAACTTATGCTCATAAAAACTTAAAGTTTTCAAGAAAATAACACTGACAGTTTGGATTATTGATTCCAGGGCAAGTTTGCTTTTGTTGTTGTTGTGTACCACCAAGGTGGAACCGAACTATGGACGACCCTTAACAAAGTCTGTGCTGAATTTAATTACTTAGAAAAATTATGCATGCTTACATCAGTATGGCACATCTGATTCAAGCTATGGTCTTTTAAAGTGCTTCCTATGTATCTGAAGGCTGGACACTGGCCAAGGATGACGGTAGAAGAACTGATGCCTTTGAATTATGGTGTTGGAGAACAGTACTGAATATTCTTTGGCCTGACAAAAGAACAAATATGTCTTGGAGAAAGTGTAGCCTGGGTGCTCCTTAGAGGCAAGGATGATTAAACTCCATCTTACATACTTAGGGCATGTTGCTAGGAGAAGACAATCCCTGGAGAAGGACATCATGCTTGGAAGGGTGGAAGATAAGCAAAAGAGAGGAAGACATTCAATGAGATGGACTGACACAGTTGTTGAAGCAATGGGCTTGAGTACAGCAGGAATGGAGAGTTTGGTACAGGGTAAGGCCGGATTCAGGGCTGCTGTTCACAGGGTTATCATGAGTCATAGTCAGCTGAGCAGCACCTAACAACAACTTCAGTATAATGGTTTAGGAAGTTATAAAAATCAACAGGATACAAGGGTAGCCACATGCTATATATTAATTTAAAAAACTTAGGATTTTCTTTGAAAAATGTGGATTTATTTGAAAATTAATGATTGACAAAATTCTGAAAAGTAAGGTTTCCTGGTGATTGGGGTTTTTTTAACTGTTTTAATACTTTTTCTGGAGAAACATGGTTGGTTCTACCACCTGCCACCTGCTGCCAGAAAACAAATAATCACAGAGATAGGTTAGCATGTAGAATGAAGACGTTTTATTTTATATGCTAGTATATAGGCAAAAGAGTGTATAAACTGTAAACTCAATCTCAGTAAGGAAAGGTTCTGAGGAGATATTTATAGGCCAGGTTAAGATAGTAGGGAAGAACTCATGTTTATTCACTACTTTTAAAGAGAAAGATAGGGTTATCTTCAGAAAAGGAAAGATTAAGCAAGGTGGGGAAAGTTAGGCAAACCAAGTGAAGTAAGAAAAATGAAAACAAGACTTCAAATGGCAGTTCAAGAAGACAAAGCAAAATATTATACTTTTAAATGTGCAAAGAACTGGAATTAGAAAACCAAAAGGGAAGGACACACTTGACATTTCTCAAACTGAAGGACTGAAAAACAAATCAAGCCTTGAGTTGCAATACTGAAGGATTCTAAGAGCAAAATCTTGCCTAATACAGGAAGTACCAAAAGAAGGTGAAAAGAATACACAGAGATAATGTACCAAAGATAAACGGTCTACACGAAAATATTCAGGAAGTAGGAGAAAGTTCAAGCTGCATTTGAAGACAATGGCAAAAAATAAGGAATTGATGGAATACCAGTCAAGGTGTTCAACAAACAGATGCAGCCATGGCCAATAAATCTGAAGGACATCCACCTGGCTGACCCGTCAACTAAAATAACAACTCACTGCCAACCGAACATATGGGAAGAGATTGCCCATCTTTCTAAAGAAGTTGGTGGATTCAAGCCATCTACTTTTGAGTTGGCAGTGAAACTCCTTAAACACCAGGCCACCAGAGTTCCCTGACTAGTAAGAGATTCATATTTGTTCCCCTTTTGAAAACAGGTCCTCCAACAAAGTATATTATCAAATGATATTACAGGCAAATAAAATCTTACTGAAGATTATTCAAAGACAGCTGTAGTACATGGGCAGGGCAAAGCCAGAAATTCAGTCTGGATTCAGAAGAGGCCATGCACCAGGGAAAAAAATCATTGCACCTAACAACAACAACAACATGGCTACCAAACACTGCATGAGTCTTATTCCAATCCCAATAGCCTACTGATAAGGAGCTACACTGCCATACTGAAGGCATACTGTTCAAATCCACCAGCGACTCCATGGAAGAAAAATAGGCACTCTCCTCTCATATGATTAAATTGCCTATGAAAACCCACTGGAGGGTTGGCTATGAGTCAGTTCTGATTCAATGGTGCACATCACCACAACAAGGGCTGGAAAGAAGAAGGAAAGTGGAGTTAATAAAGAAAAAGAAATTGCATAAAAGGTAGGTTTGCACAGCCTATTAATATAATCACTGTCAGTAAATTGTATAAAAAGTTACATTGGTAAAAGTTTATAACCATGACAAAGGAGTCAGAGAGAAATTTGGCTCCTTGATTGCAGGTTTAGAGCCACAGTTTCATGGTATACCTGTTATTTGGTCTAACAGCAAACTTAGTGTTTCTGTGGGGTCATCCAACAATCAGTCTCTATTTGCCTAGAACAACAGGAAGAAGAAAACCCAGGAAAAGAAGGAGGAAATGTGGCTCCAAGAATAACGTCTTCCTTTTCCAATCAAAAAGATAATGGTGTTTTATAAAAGTGAAATGAAAATCTCAACATAAAACTTAAGATGCACTCAGGTTCAAAACTTAGCTATATGAATACATTGAAAAGCTATTAATTAGAAGAATTCAGTAAGCAGTAAATATTTCAACAAATATGCATACAGTACTGTAAGTTAGATTCAACTTGGCAGTACATGGTGGTACTAGCATAAAACACAAAATTCATAGCCACTGGTGAGAGTCAGCGCCCAGAGCCATCAGGGGCTTTAAGCTCGTTGCCCACTGCTGTGGTGTGGACAGCTGAAACCCAGGCCCCGACAGGCACCTGGGAGGGGAAAAAAAACCCAGACTCTACTTCATGCTCTGCCGGAGAAGGAGGAGCAGTCTCCTGTACCAGTCAGATCCAATTTGACGGTACACACACACACACACACACACACACACACACACTTTTCCTTCTTCTTTTTTAAAAAAAGACTACTTCAGCTGTCACGGCCCTCTGCCCGGAGCGGGCTGCCCTCGGCCCTCTGCCCGGGGCGAGCCGTCGTGGCCTTCTGCCTGGGGCGGGCTGCGCTTGGCCCCCAGCTCGGGGCGAACCGTCGCGGCCCTCAGGAGCAAGAAGGCAAGCAGCTATAACCCAAGACCACCAGTAAGATGATAAAGCATCCTCCCTTCCCCCCTTTATATCTACGCCCCTGTTCAGCATGAAGAAGCCAGAGCGTCGGCATCCAATTCCCAAATCAATAAGACAGTTGGTTTAATTACTATTGGAAAATACTTGTCATTCCTCTGTAGCATCTGGTCCCCACTGGACCCTCATCATTTCCTTCACCTGCTCCCCCTACCGACCAAACTGTGTAGCTCTGCAACTGTATTCTGGCCCATCCTCACCCTTCTGCCCCCAACCCTCACCTCCTTGTACCCCCAATACGTTTTTCCCAATAAAAAAAAATATTTTAAAAAAAAACCACAAAATTCGGTAAAAACTGTAAATACAGTCAGAGGGAACTAGACAGATATTAAAACTAAACGGAAAATACTTCATTCATCGGAAGAAGACACAAACAAACAAACAAACAATTCTAATAAATACCGTAAATAATAAGAAGTAGAGGACAAGATTACAGCACTAAAGCTAATAACCTAGACTATGAAATCAGGGAAAAGAAATCAATGGAAAAGTTACTTCAGCTGACAGTAGGATAAACAGGAGTTAGCTAACACAGGAAAGCAATGGAAAGTTAGGAAGGAAGGAAGGAGGGAAATAAATGCATTTGTTTAGGAGACGCATCTGAGGCACAAGAACATTAGACATTAGAGAAAATGAGGTAAAGTGGAAGGCAAAGAGAAGCAAAGATGGGGCAGTAGGGAAGTGTATAAAGGATTCAAGGGAGAGAACCTTGTAGGGATAAGCAGTTTGAATTTTATCCTAAAGGCAACAAGATGCCACTTAAAATTTTCAAGACTGTCACACAATTTGATGGGTAGAGGGAGGGGTGAGTAAAGGAAATGGGAAAGATCTGGTGTGAAAAACAATGTATACAAACTTTGTAAATCAGTATAAAATAAAAATTTATTTTAAAAGGCTATGGAAATGTTTATACACAGGTAAACCATCATTTTTGGATGGTTGCTAGGGATAAGGAGGGAAGAAGAGGACAGTAAAAATAAACAGGTAAGTTGAATGAAGGGAAATGAAATAAACCTTATGTTCAGACATTTTAATTAACTAATCACATGTAACTGTAATTATAAAACAAAATGAATGATCCAATAGAAAACCAATAATAGCTTATAAACTTTCACTCCAATTACAAAAAAAAGAGTATACAATCCAATGAGTGGCTTGATTGTGCCTCTCTTAAACAAAGAAGAATAATACTATAAAAAATATTTTAATAGCATTTTTCTTTGTAACAACCAAGCTATAACAAGCAGGGTTTTTTCTAACACAGGAGCTATAACAGGCTCGAAAATACTGTAGGAAAAAAACCAAAAGAATTTCACTTACTATTACATGTTTAAGTCTAAAATAAGGTAGAAAATTATTACTAATCAATTTGTAACATCTTTTTTTAACAAAACTGAATTTGGAGGACATTGTGTGAGTGAACTATCTCAGTCACAAAAGGATAAATACGGTATAGCACTGCTATTATAAAACAGGACATACATGGAGAGCTAGGAAAAGAATAGGAAGAGTGGACAGAAAATGAACACTGCATTGGAACAGTTGAGGGGAAGAATTATCTGAAAGGACTATACAATTAGGTATTTATGTACAACAACAATCTGAAACAAGAGGACCATTGCAAAGTGGACTGGGAGAGGGAAAAGGAAATGGAAGGGAAGAAAATGTGCAACAACAATGAATGAATTTAAAAATTTTCAAAAAAACTTCCTCAAAGGTATAAATGAACATTTATAACAGATGCAATAGTATTACAATAAAGATGTTGTTGTTATGTTTGCGACTCATAGCGACCCTATGTACAACAGCCCTAAACCCTGCTCTATCCTGTGCCAATCGCACTGCCTCCAACACACCCAT
>NW_006399763.1:2808132-2813778 GCF_000299155.1 Elephantulus edwardii
CTCTTGGTCCAAGTATCAGTTTCGCATTAGCACAATTAAATGTTCTGGGATTCCCATTCTTCTCAGAGTCAGCTACAGTTTGTTATGATCCACACAGTCAAACGCCATTGCATAATCAATGAAACACAGATAGACATTCCTCTGGTATTCCCTGCTTTCAGCTAAGATCCCTCTAACATCAGCTACAATATTCCTAGTACCACGACCCCTTCTAAACTCAGCCTGGACTTCTGCAGTTCTCTGCTGATGTGCTGTTCCAGTCATTTTTTTATAATCTTCAGTACATTATTATAATATTGTTAGTTCTTTTTTAATTAAGTTAAAGATTACATACAAAGTACTGAAGAGCAACGACCTCAGTCTGGAGACTAAGGTGTGCCTGGTCCAGGATATAGTCTTTGCAATTGCTTGCTATGTGTCAGAGAGCTGGACAATGACTAAGGATGGCAGAAAGAAAATTGATGCCTTTGATCTGTGGTGTTTGAGAAGAGTGCTGAATATAACATGGACTGCTAGGAGAACAAAGAGCTTCATCCTAGAGAGGGTGACGCCAGCCTGCTCCTTGGAGCCAAGGATTCTGAAGCTTCATCTGACATATTTTGGACATTTTGCAAGGAGGGACCAGTCCTTGCAGAGGGACATTATGCTTGGAAAGGTGGAGGGACAGAGAAAGAGAGGAAGACAACAGATGAGATGGACTGATTCAGTGCATGGGGTAATGAGGGTAGGTGTGTCACAGAAAGTAAAACTGGCACAGGATAGAGCATGTTTCAGGGCTAATAGTGTCACTATGAGTCACAAGCGACTTGACAGCACATAACAACAACAATAATACATTTCCACAATAATCTTAATACTACTGTCTTGGAAAATTATAGAAAAGGAATGTTATAGGGGGAGTCTGCTTAACAAATATGAAAATACATAACTTAATTGAAAGAGCAATGAATAGTTGCTCTACAGCAAATAACTCACAACTACTTACACTCCTTTTTGAAAACAGTACCCATTTTTTACAAACGTATTTTATCTTGGTGATTGACTTACATACTAGATATTTCAACAACTTTTTTTGAAACATCATGACTAATGCACTAATAATTACTATGAACCTCTAGGTATTTAGAAATCCAGGGAAGAGGTGCTAAAGTACATGAGAAATACTATGCCTGGCTATTTACAGGGGATCTTAGGATAATTCTTGAAAAATCAAAACTGAATGTTCTACAATTCAAAGCACTATAATCTGCAGCCACTGTGAACATGAATTAGCTTTCTCTCAGAATGAAAATGATTTAAAATTATAGAGTTGAGTTCATTTCATTTCTACTCACTGACTGGATGTCATGGTCTCTGATATTTCAGTAATATTTCAAATATTCTTAACATGGCTTCACATTTATGTAACATTTCTTACTATTTTGAAAGGAATTTTTCATATCTGAAATTCATAAATGACTTCTAAAGAAGGTAAACTTAGAATAATTAATCTCAGCCTACAGATTAGGAAGCAAATACCAAACGAAATGTTTAGCCAAGCACTATGGAATTAAAATCAAAATCACAATCTAGTTTTTCAGGTCACATTTCATCATTCATCTGGTATTCCATATGTTCACAGCACTAAAACAGAACTGATGAAAATTCCTCCAAGTAATAGTTATAGAATAAAAGGAGCTTTACTTCTTCACAAAGAGAAAGAATATTGTTGCCAAAAGGAACACATGCTTAGTTAAATGAAATCAAAACCACATAAGGAATTTAGATTTCCAGTTTAAAATGTTTACCCAACTGCTGTGAGAAAAATGCACAATCAGGAAAAGCACTTTTAATATTTCTAAAGGGCTGAATTAAAATTTCAGCTGTAAACTTCATTACTATAATTAGATTTTTAATGCATATTTATTAAACATCCATTCAAATACTGTGCTCACAATTATTCATGAGTTATTTGTATATTTGCATTGATTTTACAAACTGTAAACAGTGGCCACTGACCAGAAATGTTTTACAATGACAGAGTCGAAGTTAAGGCCATCAGCAGCCCATTTAAGCTCTATTATGTTCTAATCATAATCAAAAGAGAAATATTCAACTGCATTTTTATAACGCTTCAGTGGTCATCAATGACTAAAAAAAAGTCAAACTTAGCAGTGACATTACGACCTATGTTTGCTGTAATGATGAATAAACAAGGAACAAAATAGAAGAAAATCAAATCTTAATTAAACTCTTTCTTTGAAAAACAACATAAGCCATCATCAAGGAATGCATCACAAGATGATTTAGTATATTTATAAAAGGCTGATTTAGGGGCTTTAAAAGGGTGCTTTTGATTTAAATAGAAAAATTATGAAAATTGAAACTAAATACTTGCTGGTTAAAATTCTTTTCCTTTAGAAGCTAGTTATTCTTAAATATGCCATTTGTATGACTTCACAAAAAGAAAAAAAAGTATTTTAAGTTTATTGACAGTTAAAATATTGCCTAAAAATCTGAATAAAACTATTCTGAAGTAATTGGAGATGTGGACCAGCAACTCCTTAATATTCATTCAATTCATACACTATTTAATAATAAAATTTAAGGAGTCTATTCTCTTTTAAAAAATAACACAACAAGATAAAGGTAAACAATCCAATTGAAAAATGGGCACAGGATATGAACAGACACTTCACCAAAGAAGACATTCACATTATGCTGAGTGAAATATCTCAGTCGCAAAAGGACAAATACCGCATAGTGCCACTGCTGTAAAATGGGACTGACATCGGGGTTGAGGTAAGACTGAGAAAAACTGGATATATTGCGCATACTGCATTGAAACAGATGAGGGAAAGAATAATTTTAAAGCGATGTATGATAAGGTATTATGGTTATCACAGGAGTCCACAATTAAGGTTGCATAGTAGAATGTACTTGGGGCGGTGGAAGGGGTGCAGGGGGATTGTACATCAAAGAAGGAATTTTTTTTTACTTTTCAAAGACAGGCATGAACTGTGGTGGGGGGACGGGGGGAGGGCTGGGCAGGGAGAAAAGTGTAACAATGAAAGAACAGAAATCCAAAATCTCTGTAAATGTTCATTAAAATTATTAAAATTAAAAAAGAAGCAAATAAACAAAATAAGGCAAAAAAAAGACATTCTGATGGCCATCACACACATGAAGAAATGTTCAAAATCCCTAGCTCTAAGAGAGATGCAAATCAAAACAACTATGAGATATCATCTTACCCCAGTCAGAATAGCAAAATTTAACAGAACAACCAGCAACAAATGCTGGCGAGGTTGTGGAAAAACTGGAACCCTTATTCACTGTTGGTGGTAGTGTAAAATGGTGCAACCACTGTGGAAGGCACTGTGGCGCTTTCTCAAAAAGTTGCAAATAGAGATACCATTTGACTTAGCAATTCCACTACTGTGAATATACCCCAAAGAGACCATAACTGCCATCCAAGCGGATATATACACACCCATGTTTATCATGGCTTTGTTCACAATAGCAAGGAGTTGGAAACAATCAAAGTGCCCATCAACAAATGAATCGATAGAGAAGTTGTAGTATAGTCACATAATGGAATACTATGCTGTACTGAAAAACAAGGAACTCATGAAATATTAGTCAAAATGGGTGACCCTGGAAGATATTGAGCTGAGTGAAATATCTCAGTCACAAAAGGACAAATGCTGCATAGTGCCACTGTTGGAAAACAGGACTGACATCAGGGTTGGGGGAAGACTGAGAAAGATGGGATAAATAATGTATACTGCATTGAAACAGATAAGGGAAAAAACTGTTTAAAAGGGATATATGATTAGGTATTATTGTCATGACAGGAGTCCAGAACGAAGGCTGCATATTAGAGTGGACCCGGGGGGAGGGATTGTAAAAGAATGAAAGAATTTTTCCTTTACTTTTCAAAGAAAAGAGGGGTGCAGGTGGGGGAGCAGGGAGAAAAGTGCATCAATGAATGAATAGAAATCCAAAGTCTGTAAGTTTTCATTAAAATTAATAATGATTTTTTAAAAAGAAATAAAAAAGATAACTGATCTATTTGTTTTGTCAATTTATTCTATATTTCATGTAGTCATACAGATATATAAATGTAAATTTTAAAAATCAAAGTCTGTAAATTTCACTTATAAACTATATGATGAAATTATGAAGGAATTACTGGAAGAATTTCATCTTCAGGATTAAAAACTTGTTGAAAACTGCCTAGTCAAGAGTATAGATAGACAACATTATACTCTGTTGACAGAGTACCTTTTGGGATAGGAACAAGGAAACAAAAAATAAGAAGAGATAGAAAAGACAGCAGAAGGCTATAAAAGATTGTGGATATAAAAATAGCAGCTACATTGATGGTAGGGTAAGAGAAGACATCGATTCTCAATAGAGGATCACAGGCATAAGAATTGATTGTGCACATGTGAAACCTACACAACTGCATGGTTCAAAATCAGGAAAGAATAATGCCAGGGATGCATCCTGTCTTCATACCTTTTCAATCTATACATAAAATAGATCATTTGGGAAGCAGGGCTTTATGAGGAAGAATGTGGCATCAAGATTGGAGGAAGATTCATGAAAAACCTACATTATGCAGATGACACAACCTTGCTTGCTTAAACTGAGGAGGACCTGAAGCATTTGCTGTAGAGGGTTAAGGACTGTAGTCTTCAATATGGATTGATGTTCAACATCAAGAAAACAAAGATTCTCACCACTGGGCCAGTTGGCAGCACCATAATATAATAGATGGAGAAGAGATTGAGGTTGTTAACAGTTAACAACTTGCACGGCTCAGCTCCAGCAGTCAGGAAATCAAGAATGAATTGCATTGGCAAAATCTACTGTCAGGGTTCTCTCCAGAATACTGAAGAGCAACGATGTCAGTCTAGAGGCTAAGGTGTGTCTAATTCAGGCCATGGTCTTTGCAATTACTTGCTATACATCAGACAGCTGGACAGTGACTAAGGATGACAAAAGAAGAATTGATGCCTTCGAATTGTGGGCTGGAGAAGTGTCATTGATCGCCAAGAAAACAAATAGGTCTGTCTTAGAGAGGGTGAAACCGAGTTTCTCCTTGGAGGCTAGGATTATGAAGCTCCATCTCACATACTTTGAGCACATGGCCGGGAGAGACAGATCCTTGGAGAAGGACATCATGCATGGAAGGGTTGAAGGACAGTGCAGGAGAGGAAGACCCCAGATGAGATGGATTGATACAGTAACTGGGCCAGTGGGGGTAGGTGTGTCAGAATTAGTGAGACAGGCTCAGGATAGGGCAGGCTTCAAAGCTGCTGTACTTAGAGTCACTATGTATCACAGGCGACTTGAGGACACATAACAACAAGAGGCATAAGAAGAACATATTCAAAATTATTTAGAGAGAGATTAGGAAAGTATTTTAAAAAGAGCTTGAAAAACTCGGGGAAGCAAGTTAGAAATATTTAAGCAGAAGCTAAACACTATTTGGATTTCACCTGATGGTATGCATAGGAATCAGATCGATTACATCTGTGGAAAGAACCGCTGGAAAAGCTCGATATCAGCTGTGAAAACTAGGCCAGGAGCTGATTGTGGAACAGACCAACAACTACTCATATACAAATTCAAGCTGAAGCTGAGGAAAATTAAACC
>NW_006399763.1:2815726-2830233 GCF_000299155.1 Elephantulus edwardii
GCACATAACAACAACAACAACAACAAACACTATTTTATCAGAGGAAATTATAAAGCATATCACTATTACTGACCTATGGATAAACTACTCAATTTGTAGATCCTTGACTTATATCTGTTGCCACAAAATATCCATCATTTACTTAAAAAGATGTTCTCGAGCTATATAAAAGCCGTTGCCATGGAATCACTTCCAATTACAGTGAATTCATGTGTGTCAGAGTAGTACGGTTCTCCATAGGGGGGTTCAACACTTTTTTGGAAATTATAACGCTAGGCCTTTCTTCTGAGATAGACTCAAATCTCTAACCTTTTTGTTAGCAGTCAAGGGAGTTAACCATTAGACAACTTAGGCAACTCCTACATGAGATATACTGATGATGTTATATGCCATTGAGTCAACTATGAACAAAAGATCTAAACCATCCTTATGTGTAAGAAGTATCCTGGCTGCCTCCAGACAGATTTGTTTGACTTTTCACAGTCCAGCAGATATTCAGTACTCTTCTTTAACACCACAATTCAAAATTTTCAGTTCTTTTATCATCCTTAATCACTGACTAACTTTCAGATGTACAGGAATTAATTGCAAAGATAATGGCTGAAATCAGGCATACCTTAGTCTTTAAACTGACATTCTTGCTCTTTAAAACTCTGGTGAGGTCCTTGACATCAGCTTTGCCCAATGAAACATGTCTGTTGGTTTCTTTACTGCTGTTAAATGGATGTCGACTGTTGAACCACGTAAAATGAAATCACTGAAAACTTCAATCTTTTTTTTTCAACTATCATGATGTTACCTATTGGTCCAGTGGTGAGGATTTTTATTTTCTTGACCTTGAGATGTATATTGACAGCTACAGTCTTTCATCTTTGGTAGCAAGTGTTTCAAGTTCAGCAAAGAAGGTGTGACATCTGCATAATGCAGGTTGTTAATGAGTCCTCCTCCAATTCTGATGCCACATTCTTCTTGATATTGGCAAACTTCTCCAATGATTTACTCTGTATACAAATTAAATAGGTATGGAGAAATGATGTAACAGACACAGATCTTTCCTGATTTTAAACCCCACACTGTTCCCGCATTTTGTTTGGACAATAGTTTCTTAATCTAGGCATGTTTTGCATGTGCACGATTAAGTGCTCTAGGATTCCCATTCATTTCAGTGTTACCTGTAATTTGTTATGATGCACACAGTCAAATATCTTTGCGTAGTTAATAAGCCCAGATAAACATCTTTCTGCTTTCAGTCAAGAACCATCAGACATCAGCAATGGTATCCCTCATTCCTCAGCCTCCTCTGAATCTAGTTTCAATTTTCAGCTTGAATTCTCACTAATGTACACTACCAATAAATTATACCAATTCATAAGGCTGAACACAGGTGAGCTCTACTTACATTAATACTTATATTAATCTTGTATTGAGATAGATATGAGAGATTTTAAAATTTGGAGATAAGATACTATGTACGTGTACTTAAAAAGATATTGTAGATATTAGTGAAGAGACTGTGATTGAGCAGTGGACACTGTAGAAGGCTCAAGAATTTGGAAAGAAAAAAAAAAGAATTTGGAAAGAGCTTCACAGAAAAGGAATGTATGTAGGAGAAATTTAATCTCTTGCATGAATTTATGCAAACATAAATAATCAGTTATGTGGTTTGGAAACTAAATTACATAAAGATTATCTGAGGAGGGCAAGTTGGCTAAAGTCAAATCTCTTTTAAATAAAGATTTGTCCATGGAGAACAGAGCTCATACTCGGGAAATGAATGGATATGTAGAAAACTATAGTCATACACGTGAAGATCATGTAAGAATGGCAGAGGAAAAGAAAACCCTCCGAACGTGTTTCAACACCCTGCAGAACCCGAAGGAACACGTCAGACGGAAAGACTAACTAAAATTTCACCCAGCCACAAGATGACACAAAGAACCAGAGACTACATCTTATTTCATTTTACACAGGGATTTGCCAAATGGAAACTTGAGGAAGAAGCTGAAACTGAAAACCTGAAGAGCTTGATCAAGATGCAGATCAGATGAAGAGACACAGAATTATCTTCAAAGATGCAGAACCAATTGCTGTAGAGCTGGAAAGAGTAAAAACATGTACTTGCACAGAACAGGAGAAGGATATAAAAAAAAAAAAGAGACTCAGAAGTAATCTCAAATAACTACCCTTAAAACAGAAACATGAGGAGGAGTCAGCCAGAGAGGACAGAGTACCTGGAATTAGCACTAAAAAGGAAGAAGCAAATGAGAAAAGGCCCAGAAATCAACCCAAAGATCAGGCTACCAGGAGAGGAACTCAGAAAGGGAAACGGATGGAGAAAAAAAGTCACAAACATCTAGTGCCAAATATGAGCCTGAAAAGGAGAAGAAAAAATATTGTACAGTTAAAGGTAAATATAAAGTTATTTATCAATGACACCTAGCATTATAACATTGAAATACATAAAGACACTACGATAAAATCATAAGCTGTGAGCCTCATAATACACTTATGTGTATTATGTGGAGCAAGGTGCACCACATCTAAACCATGGTATTTTCAATTGCCTCATATGCATCCAAAAGCTAGACAGGCAATAAGGAAGAGTAAGGAAAGGAACTAATGCCATTTATAACAGTGTTGTAAAAGAATATTGACTGTACCATGGACTGCCAGGACAACAAACAAATCTAGATGAAGTGTTGCCAGAGTGCTCCTTAAAAGCAAGCAAGGTGAGACTTTTTCTCACACACTTTGGTGACATTATCAGCAGGAACCTGTTACTGGAGAAAGAGCTCATGCTTGGAAAAGCAGAGGGTCATGAATGAATATTAAAAAAAAAAAGGTGAACTGAGGCGGGGGAAGGGAGAGCAAGGGAGTAAAATATGCAACAATGAATGAATAAACATCTAACTTCTCTGTAAATGATAATTAAAATCACAAGGTAAAATTTTATTAAAAAGAAAAACGGATTGGAAGACCATCAATAAAATGAACTGACACAGTAACTGCAATAATTTTTTATTGTTATGCTCAAATATAACAATGATTTTAAGCATCATGCAAGGTCTGGCAATGTTTTGTTGTTGTACACTGACTGGGTCACTATGAGTCAAAACTGACTCTACAGTACCTAAAAAAGCCATCATGATTCTCATGTTACAATGCATCTATAAAATAATTATGATGTACAACCAATAGGGTGAACAGAAAACCTACTAACTGAGAAAAGAAGTTGCCAATGATGTCCCAGACAAAGGTTTCATAATTAAAGCTTTCAGAATCCTACAGGGCTTCCACAAGAAAAATAATAATAAATGATAATAAAATTATAAAATGAGCAAGACATGGATTTTCACAGAGGAAGATATCTGGAGGTCAACAGACTCATGAAGAAATGTTCAAAATCACTGGCAATAAGAGAGATGCCAATCAAAACCACAAGGAGATACCATCTCACTACAATAGAAGTAGCCAAGTTTAACAAGACAGCAAGCAATAAATGTTGGAAAGGATGTGGGGAGATTAGAACTTTCGTACACTGTTACTGAGCTTGTAAAATGGTACAACCATTCTGAAAGGCAATTTGGCCCTTCCTCAAAAAGCTGAATAAAGAAATTCCGTATGACCCAGCTATTCCATTGCTAGGAATATACTCCAAGGACAATAGAACTGAGACACAAATGGAGATTAATACATCAATGTTCATAGCAGCGTTATTCACAATAGCAAGAACTTGCAAACAGCTCAAATTCTTTACCAATAAGCGAATGGATTGAGAAATTGTGGTATAGTCACATAAGCAGTCAGGAGCAAAACTTTCATAAAATACTGTATAACATAGAAAAGGCTGGAGAGCATTATGCTGAATTAACTCAATCTCCTAAGGACAAATACTATGTAAGAACATTATTGTAAAAACAGAAAGATAACTAGTAAAATATGTATAAAAGTCTAAAAGGAAAAGAGGAAAGTGGCAGTGGGCTGGGAGTGGGGAGGGGGCTAAATCATGAGTTCAGTGAGTGTAGGGAGAGGGTGAAGGAATTAGCAAAGATCCTGTGGGGACCTGAAAAACCAGGGTAATAATGGGCCTAGATCAATGGTGATTAATTTTATAAAACACAATGTATGGGAATGATGATATAAAACATAATATGAATGAAGGAATGTGTGAAACACAATGTACATGAATGAAACAATGCATATATGAACTCTGTATTTAAAAATTAACTATTTTTTTATTTTCACACTTTGTATGAACTATTGCTTAAAATAATACTTAATTTTGGACAAAGGATAAGAGTGACAGAAGAACAATCAATGTCTATGAATTGTGATGTTAGAGAAAAGTCCTGAATCTCCCAGGAGCTGCCTAAGGAACAAGTCTGTGCTGGAGGAAGTGCAACCAAGATGTGGATTTGAGGCAATGAGGGGGAAACTACAACTCACATACTTAGGGCATGTTGTCAAGAGGGGCCAGTCCTTGGAAAGGGAATCATTCTGGGAAAGGTCAGAGAAAGAAAGGGAGACTTTCAACAAGATGGACAGACAGTGAGCAATGGGCGAGCACCTGAGGGACAGGGAGATTGGCGCAGGATACAGCAAGGTTCAGATCTGTGTTCAAAGGGGTGCGATGAACTGTATTGGATTCAGTGGCGTCTATCAACAATAGCTAATATAAATTTAATAAATGCTTATTTATTTAGTGTTAAAAATTCAGAAAAATCCCATTACTCCTCTCCTAGTTCTCTTATGACCACTTTACTCTCCAACAAGTTTCCTTTCTTCTACTCATATGTTAGTTTTCTTTGAGAACACATTTTCAGCTTTTTCTTGTTTTCACACTATAAATATTCTCAGGCTAATTTTTCCTCCTCCACAACTCTCATATTTTTTTTCCTTAGTTTTAGAGCCCCTTGTATCCAAATATCAGTAGTAGTCTGTAGGAGTTGTACTAACACAAAGGCCTCTCTGACAGTTGATATCCACCAGCAGCTCTGTGAGAGAAAGATGGACAGTCTCCTCCATATGATTTGCAGTGTCCCAGATATCTGTTAGAGGACCAGCTGGGGGTTGGTTCCAACTAGATGGCCGTGAGCAAGCAAACTATACTTTACCTGGAACCATATTAACAAATGCAAAATACAATCTCTCCCTCAAATGCCTCTGGTTTCCTTTTTCATTCTTCTTATTTTCTTTCATTTCCTTTGGCAGGTAGATAATTCAACCCAAACCCATCATTGTCAAATTTATTCCGATTCCTAGAGATCCTCCTTTGAATTTATGAGTATGTAACTCTTTGTAGGAGGAGAATGCCCATCTTTCTCCAAGGAGCAGCTGGAAGATCCTAATCTTTTGGTTAGCAGTGCAAAACATGTGAACAGACTTCATTTCTAGAGTTCAATGCTAAGTTTACAAACTAGGAAATTAAATTTGATCTTAACTCCTGCTTTTTATTTGTCTCCTACTAAGTTGCTCCTAAGAAAGGTGACCCTACAGAATGTGGAAATTATAGAACAATATCATTACTATCACATGCAAGCAAAATATTGCTGAAGATCATCCAAAAACAACTAAAACAGTAAATTGTTAGGGAATAGTCAGTTCAAGCAGGGTTTTGAAGAGGCTGTGGCACCAGGAATACCACTGTAGATGTCAGGTGTATCCTGGTTGAAAGCAGAGAATACCAGAAAAATAACTCTTTGTGGTTAATTGACTATGCAAAGACATTTTGCTCCGTGGATAACAACAAATTATGGCTAACACTGAGAAGAACAGGAATCCGAGAACACTTAGTTGTGCCTAGATCACAAAGCTGTTGTCCAAATGGAGCAAGGAAACCCTGAATGACTTAAAATCAGGAAGGGTATAAAATAGGTTAAAAAAAAATCAGGAAGGGGATGTATGTGTCAGGGATATATCCTTTCTTCATACCTATTCAATCCATATGCTGAGCATATAATTCATGAAGCTAGACTCTATAAAGAGAAATGTGGCATCAGGATCAGAGGACGACTCATCATCAACAACCTGTGTTATAGAGATGATAGAACCTTACTAATGGAAAATGAAGAGGACTTGAAATGCTCGCTGCAGAAGATCAAGAACTATATAGCTTTGGTATGCATTACATCTCAACATGAAGAAAATAAAGGTACTTAACAGGAGCCATCAGTCAACATCATTATAGATGGAGAAAGGATTGATGCTGTCAACGATTTCATCTTGCTTGGATCAACAATCAACACCCTTGGTATCAGAGGTCAGGAAATCAGGAGATGTATTTCATTGGGCAAGTCTGCTGTCAGGGACCCCTCCAAAATACTTAAGAGCAATGACGTCAGTTTGAAGACTAAGGCACTCCTGATTCAGGGTCTTCTCAATCAACTGCTATATATCAGACAGCCAGACAATGAATAATGATGGCAGAAGAAGAATTGATGCCTTTGAACTGTGGCATTAGAGTACTGAGTATCTCATGGACTGCCTAAAGAACAAACAGCTATGTCTTGGAGATAGTGGAGCCAGAGTGCTCCCTGGAAGCAAAGTTGGTGAAGCTTTATCTCTCATATTTTGGATATGTTGCTAGAAGAGGTTTTTCCTTAGAAAGAGACATCATGCTTGGAAAGATGGAGGGTTCAGGGAAGTAGATGAAGACCCTCAATGAGATGAGTTGCTACAGTGACTGCAGCAATGGGCTTAAGTGTACCAAAGATGATGAGAATAGCACAAGATTGAGGAGAGTTCAGATCTGTTGTTCACAAGGTCACTGTAAGTCATACTCAACTCAATAGCACCTAATTACAGCAACAGTCTGTCAATTTGACTAAAGAAGTGTCTCTAAACATGCCTGAGAGCTGCCTTGCTATCCCTCTTCACTACAGCACTAATTTAGGCCCACTTTACTTCCCGTCTTATACTTCAACTTTCTCCTACTATGTCAAAATCCCCTACCTAGTGTTCTCAATTCCCTTTTCAGATAGCCACAACAATAATAATCTTGCTAAAACGAATCTGACTGCTTCTCTTCTTAAGAAACCTCAACCAGCTTCCCACTGAGCCTTGGCATCTTATTGTCAGCTACAAAACTTTTCTCTATCAAGTCCTGGACATCATTTTCAACTGTTGTTGTTATTACTAAGTGCTGTCAAGTCATAGAAAACGCATAGTGACCCTATGAATGAAAGATCTGAACATCTGTATAACTTTAATCCTTTCTCCAAATTCATAGAGATTTTGAAGGCAAGCTATTTCAGAAGTGGATGCCACTCCTGCTTCCAAGCTTGTTTTACTCAGGGACCTCCACCAAACACTGTCCATCATGGGTAACCATTATCTCATCACAGCAACCACGCGTTATCTCTGTACAGCAAATGAGCAAACTAGTGCTATACCATTTGGAAGACTGTTTGACCAAAAACAATTAAAGCCAGGCCTGAGTGCTGCAGATTAAAATCACTCACCTTCAGCTTGGTAGCATCACTTTCTGTCCACTAGGCCAACTGAGCTCTATGTTGTTGTTGTTGTTGTTAAGTGCCATCAAGTCGTAGATGACTCATAATGACCATATGAACAAAAGATCTGAATACTTGTAAAACTTTCATCGTTTCTCCAAGTTCATAGAGTTTCCAGAGGCAAGCCATTTCAGAAGTGGATGTCATTCCTGCTTCCAAGCTTGTTTTACTTGGGAAGCTCCACCAAACACTGTCCACTACTGATGTGTCAAAAACAATTAATGCATTTTCAACTATTCTCCTTTAATTTAGAAAGTCAAACCTACTGCCATCCAGTAGATTACAACTCATAAATACTGGCCTGCTAACTAAGTTTGAACCTATCAGACACTCTTCAGAAAAATGATAAACAGCCTAACTCCATAAAGATTTACCACTTTGAAAACCCTCCAGGACAGTCCTACTGTATACTATAGTCACTTTGTAAATTAGTGCTTTCTTCTTGGGGTCTATAAAACCATAATGGTCATGCATTGGTCATTTCTACACTCTCCAGGAGTTGTTTCTAGCTCCAGATGTGCTAGACCTCCAGATGAGCTTTAATCCTGGTGTGTATTGTTAATATTTATTATGTTAAGGAGCTAGTATACCACAATAGCTAAATTTGTGGTTCTGAAGCAAATAGGTCTAGGTTCAAATTCCTTAGGTGGCTATGCTTGTTTCTTCATCTATAAAAAGAAATAATGTTTTAAGACTGAGATATACCATGAGACTGGTGGGAAAAAACCCAAAATCCCATCAGAAAACAAAACCCTGCTAGCAGAGTCCCTGGATCATAGAAAATAGCAAAATAAAACCAAGACTGGATCATGACAACCCCATGAGGGTCGGAAGTTAACTGAAGAAGGCTGGCTATAACTCATTTGTCATAAGACCCAGACACCCTACCTGTTCACTACCATCAAGTCAATTCTGACTTGAAATGATATTCCCTGTGGTTTCTGAGGCTATCAATCTTAACAGAAGGAGACTATTTTTCTCCCTTGGGTTTGAACCTCCAGTAACACATGGTTCTTTGGTTAGCCACACAACATGCTTAAGGACATCACCACTAATACAGACAGTCCCAGATATTTCTTCCTGATAGCCTTCAACTTTACTAACATTTCTGGTTTTAAACTATCTGCAACAGCTTTCAGGTACTACGCAGGCACAGAAACAAAAAAAAGGCTATGTGACCTTCCATGAGCAGTAAGCCTCAGTAAGTAACAGTAAGCCTCTCGATCAGAACAGAGGATGAACCCAGATCCATGATGAAAAAATTATATAGCATTTGCCCTGTGATGATGAAGGGTACTTAACCCGACAGACTCCATCTCAAAGATGAGTTGCATGAACATCCTGATTTGCATAATACTTTTCTAGGAAAGTCCCTCAACACTCCTCATAAAAATGTTAACTGAGTCCTTTCCCAAGTTCCAGTAAGCATTCCCTTTATGAGACAGTTTTTTCAAAGGCATTAGCCTCCTGTATTCTTTGTACTTGCCCAAGAAAAAATAAAATCTGCTCCTTTTTACCCCTGAGTATTCTTACTAGAAGGCATAGAACCTTTGAGTCCAATTGGGAGCCTGGTAGTAACAAGAGGATAATTGTGCTTTATAGGGTTTGCAATGACTATAAACCTACCAAAAGGAGCCCAGATGGCACAAAGGTTCAGTGCTTGGCTGCTAACCAAAAGGTCAGTGGTTCAACTTCTGAGCCACTCGGCAGGAGAAAGATGAGGCAGTCTGTTTTTTTCAAAGTAAACTGACAGCATTGGAAATTATATGGGGCAGTTCTACTCTGTCCTATACTATTACCCACTATGAGCTAAAACCAACTCAACAGCCAACAGGTTGGGCTCTCTTGGGTTTTGTTTGGGTTTTCAGGGGGCTTGTTGGTTTGTTAAAATATAAAATATCACCAAGATGTCACAGGACTAGTTGGCACTTCATTTTGTTGTGCATGGGGCTGCCCTAAGTCAGGCTGATTCAATGAATGCTCACAATAAAAAAAAAACAAAAACATACAAAGACCTAAAAGAAAATAGACAATGAAATAAGAAGTCAAGCTCATTCACTGATTGTCAACAAGATGGAATTGACTCAAAGCTGACCCTTCAGTGGGTTTTCAGAGACTGTAAATTGCATGGGAAGAGACGGAGTATCTTTCTCCATTGAAGCCAATACTGGTTTCGAACTACCAGAAAGGTGTTGCCTTTGGGTTAGGTGCAAAACTTCCTATGCACTAGGCTACCAGAGCTCCCTGAAATAAAAATCAAGTACATATAATTAAGTTACAGAGAGTATCAAAAATGGAAATTCCTGCCATATTCCCTAAGAAGTTTAAGGTTAGGCACTCAAGTCAGAACTATTTTCACAGTTCCAGTTTCCAAAGTGTCTTAAATCCAGAGGTTTCATAAAACTTCAGAAGCAGCATAAAAGCAAAGTTAAGAACATGGTATTCATTCTCTTCCATGATATACTTTTTTTAAGAAAATTTTTTGCTCATATTGTGTTTGTTGATAGGTACCATTGAGTCAAGTATAACTCATAGCTACCCTATGAACAACAGACATGAATCCTGCCCTATGCAGTGACATCCTCACCATCTCTGAAACACCTGAGCTCACTGTTGAAGTCACCAGGCCAATCTATCTGAATGGAGGTCTTCCTCTCTTTTGCTGACCCTCCACCCTTCCAAGCATGTCTTTCTTCCAAGGAGAAACTAGCCATATATAGCAAAATATCCAAAGTATAAAGAATGAACCTTTGCCATCCTTGTCACCAAGGAGCAGAGACTCTGGCTGCACTTTTTCCAAGGCATTTTCTTGGCAGTCTTCAATACCACAACTCAAAGGCTTCGATTCTTCTATCATCTTTATTCACTGTCTAGCTCCCAAATATATAGCAAAAACTGGAAAAGACCATGGCCTGAATCAGGTGCATCTTAATCTTCAAACTGACATCATTGTTCTTCAGTATTTTAGAAAGGTCCCGAACTGCACCCTTTCCCAGTCCAAAACATCCCCTTATCTCCTGACTGCTGATACCAAGGGTGTTGCTTATGCATACAAGCAAGAGGAAATCACTGACAGTTTCAATCCTTTCTCCATCTATCATTTTGTTACCCCTGGCCCAGAGGTAAGGACCTTTGTTTTCTTGATGTTAAGATGCTCTACATACCAAAGGTTCTCATCTTTCAATATTCTGCAACAAGCACTTCCAGTCTCCCTCACTTTCAGCAAGCAAGGTTGTGTCATCTGCAAATGCAGGTTGTTGATGTGTCTTCTCTGACCCAGATGTCACATTATTCCTCATAGAATACGGCTTCATAAATTATTTGCTCAGCAGATTGAACAGGTAAAGAAAAAGGATTCACCCCTGAAGCACACCCTTCTTGATTTTAAACTATACAATGTTCTCTTGCTCTATTTGGACAACATATTCTTTGTTTATAGATTTCATACTAAATAGTAAACTTCAAGAGATAAAATATTATATATAGCAAATAAAAAAACAAAAGATAAAGGGATTGAAATTAAATTTGTAGATTCTAAACATTGAGCAAAATTTTAATTTTTCTACTTATTCAAAGAGGGTTATAATTTGTTACAATTTAATTGACATATTCCCCGGTTGCATTTTCAACAGACTTCCTGATCCAGAACTGGATAAAATATGAGTATAGTATTAAGGTAGTATAATAGGTTTAATAAGGTCAAATTTAAGTTCATGTGTCACCTTTACTTGAACCTACAAGTTCTACCACTTATCAATTATTAAACAAACTACAACCTTAGATTCATCATCCACAAAATGAAAATAATACCAACCTTGCAAGGTTACTAAAGGAATTAAATAGCCACATTCCCTGACACAAAATAAGCATTTAGTTAATGTTATTATAATTACATTTTTTTTATAAAGACATTCTTTAAATCTTTTATCAATTTTGACGAATTAATGTATCTACTGAAGAGCAATGATGTCAGTCTGGAGATTAAGGTGCACCTGATCCGGGCCACAATCTTTTTAACTACTTGCTATGCATCAGAAAGTTGGCAATGACTAGGGATGATAGGAGAATTGATGCCTTTGAGCTGTGGTACTAGGAAAGAAGTCTTGAATATACCATGGACTGCTAGGTGAACAAAAAGTTCATCCAAGAGAGGGTGAGATCAGGGGGCTCCTTGGGGATTCTGAAGCTTCATCTGGCATATTTTGGACATGTTACAAGGTAGGACCTGTCCTTGGAGAAGGAAGTCATACTTGGGAGGGTGGAGGGACAGCGCAGGAGAAGACCCTCGATGAGAAGGGGTGATTCAGTGACTAGGGAAATGAGAGGTAGGTGTGTCAGAGAAAATAATATTGGCACAGGATAGAGCAGGTTTTAGAGCTGTTGTGCATTGGGTCGCTATGAGTTGCAGGCAACTTGGCAGCATATAACAACAACAATATAAAATAAAATGCAATAACTAAAAGACAAAGCAGTTCTACAAGTATTCATATGGAAGTACATCTAAAATACACTAAATGGAAAAGAAAAACAGAACAATATATAGTATACTGTTCTCTTATTTTAAAAAAATGCAGATGATTATATGCATACTGGCAGGCCGGGGCCTGGAGCCTCCATTCTGGGAGTTTGGCTGCTAGCTAGCATCTGGAAGTCCTGTCAGTCACAAAAGGGCAAAGGGACGTTTTTAGGGTTGTGTTTGATGTTTATTACTGCTCTCTTACCACCAAGAGCAGGTGTTCTTGAGCCTTTGCCTAGGGTGGAGGTCTGTTTAAAGGCGTGGCTTCAAAATCCCGCAGGCCCTCCAGCCAAATGTATTCATTTTCAAATGAATATTCCTTAAATGATACAGCAATCTTTTGTCTATTTGCTGAATTGAACATCTTGATGTTGCTGTGATGCTGCACACTGTTCTGTAGTCTTGTTAAATACCATAATGGTTACCCATTATGTACAGTGTCTGGATGAGCTTCCAGATTGATTTAAGCTGGGAAGCAGGAGTGGCATCCACTTCGTAAACTAGATGCCTCTGGAAACTCTACAAACTCTCTAAACTCTACAGACTCTCTAAACTCTATAAATGTACAGAAATTATGTTAGTTATAGAATAGAGTTCTGTACAGAAATGATGTTAGGTATAGAACAGAGTTCAGGTCTTGTGCAAAACTTACTCTCAGTCGTATTTGACTTGGCGACACTTAACCACTGCTAAATGACACCAGTGTTGTTATATTTGGAGGAACACTCTTCCACTTTGTACATCACTCTTTGTCAATGTGAAGTATGAAGTAACCTGGGTCTGCTGTGATGCTGAACTGGGGTTTGTGCCACTGGGGTATCAAATACCAGAATGGTTTCCCAATGTGGACAGTGTTAAGTAGAGCTTTCTGTTGTACAACAGGTTTGGAAGCAGGAGTGGTATCCACTTCCTAAACAACATGCCTCTGGAAACTCTATGAACTTGGAGAAATGATGCTAGTTATGTAAAAGCATTGGGTCTTTTGTTCATAGAGTCGCTTTGAGTCATGCTCAACTGGACGGCAATCAACAACATATGCATACTATACAGAATGTGAGAGAAACTGTATGAGAAACTAGTATCAGATTACCTCTGGCTAGGTAACAACTGTTGTTGTTGCTGTTATTGTTAACAACAGTTGTTATATGACTCCCAGAGACCCTCAGTACAAAAGCTCTGAACCCTGCTCTATCCTGAGCCAACCTTATTGTCTCTGACACATCTACTCCCATTACACCAGTCACTGAGTCAATCCACCTCACTGAGCGTCTTCCTCTCCTCCACTGTACCTCAACCCTCCCCAGCATGATGTCCCTCTCCAAGGACTGGTCCCGCCTGGCAACATGCTCAAAGTATGTCAGACGAAGCTTCAGAATCCTAGCCTCCCAGGAGCACCCTGGTTTCAACCACGCCAGGAAGTATCTGTTTCCTTATTGTTTCTTTCAAATGTCTTATCACATGTTTTTCTTATCTACTAAAAAAATTAATAAAATGTCTATTATTAACCATAGTTTATAGTATCAAAATAACCCATTACACATTAAGTGGACTGTATTGAATTTTGCAGAAAAATCTAAAATGGCCTAGTCATAGTTCTAATACTAATTTCAAGGAGATGATAATCATTAGAGACTACTGCATTTAGCTAAACTGTTGCTGAGTACTGTCAAGTGGGAAGCGACTCATAGCTGACCCTCCGGAAGGTTTTCAGAGGCAAGGATGATCTGTCTCCCTCACACCAGCTGGCCGCAGAGCAGCTGGTGGATTAGAACCGCTGGCCTTCAGGTTAGCAGCAAAGCTCCTTACCTCTAGGCCATCAGAGCTCCACTAGCCAATGACAAAAAGTAATTTCAAGTTGGGGGAGGTTTGATAGAAATTGGAAGAATCTGGTCTGAAAACAATGTATTTGGATTTGTAAATAAACTAGTATAAATAAAAATATAAACAGTATTAAGGCATAAGAGAGGAAAGGGAATGGAGATGAGAAAAAGGGGAAATATAAAATGTGGATAGGGAAGACAATAAGAATCTTAACTACACTCAAAACATCTGCCAACTAGATAGCTACTATGCTAAGTGGGGAAAGGACAAAAACTTCTTGTTCCTCTGAGGCCTCAATTTAGTGGAAGCAGGAAAGGCATCCATTTCCTAAACAACATGCCACCGGAAATTCTATGAACTTTGATAAATGTTGATAGTTATCGAAAGGACTTAGGCCTTTTGATCATAGGGTCTCTATGAGTCGTGCTCGACTTGAAGGCAATCAACAACAACATAAGAAAAAAGCCCTATCGTTCGCATTTTTATGTGCTGGTGTTGCTCAAGAAAGTCATTCATGTTCTTAAAGGGAATGCCTTTAACCTCTCTCCATTAAGAACAATGCTGGCTCTTGGGTTTTCATAGATACTTTTTACTATGTTGAAGAAATTCCCCTCTAATCCTATTTTGTTGAGTGCTTTAATCATGAAAGGGTGTTGGAT
>NW_006399763.1:2834088-2844228 GCF_000299155.1 Elephantulus edwardii
AAAAAAAAGTCATTCATGAATATCTATCAACAAATGAATGAATGAAGCAAGCCTAGTGACAAACATACTTGTTTACGTATCTGCTTGTTTCCGTATCTGCTGATATGAAAAGAGTAAGAATTCATCCTTCAGAGATGCTTGTGGACTTTGTGGCTCTTGGGACAGTGTCGGGTCACCAGCCTAGAGACTGAGTAGGCACAGGAAGAAGAGGCCATAGCCCCAACCCCATAGTTTAAGTCCTTTATCTCAAGACAGGCAACAAACACCCTATACCTGGGGGAAAAGCCTGAGTTGCACTCTGATCCTGAAAATGAGTGTCACTACGGACCAGTTTCAACAGTATCTAAGGTTCCATTATCAAGCAAGCAGAGAAGGTTTAATGGAGTTGATATTCCCCTTTAGGGGCCCTGAGCTGCGAGAAGGCGAGAAAATCCAGGGGCACCTGGGGATAATGGGAATGGAGAGGGTGACCCTGTCTGGGTCATTAGCACACACGGGTAGGTCGGCTTAGCCTCCTCATGGGACAGTCACTGACCTTTCCAAAGGGGCTTCCCAGGGGCGGCGGCTGGAGGGGTGAGAGCGGTGGCCCAGTCCCCGCACCCAGCAAATCTCCCTGTCAGCCGCCTCTGCATTAAGGGGCGCAGAGTAAGCAAGGGAGACCACGAGGTCGCCATCTTGAGCTCCGTACAAGGGAAAGAAGAGGAAAACTTTATTGAAACCCAGAGGAGAGACGGACGTACAAACAAATCCAACCTTGCTCGCATAAGGTTCCGCCCGAAAGAATGAAAGGGAGGAACTACAGAACGTGACCTTCTGGAGGGAAAGGGGCGGGCTGGACGCCTAAGCCCTTCAGTCCTTCCGCGCGCTTCTGGGAGACTACAACTCCCAGAGGCCAGTGCGCTGCACCCGGGGACGGGGCCAGGGACAGAGCGGATAAGTCGGTTAAGGGTGGTATTTCTCCACTAGTCCAAAATTTGTGAGCACCCACAGACGCTTTCAAAGGCTTCGTAAGTGAATGTGAAGTGTGGTCACCTATATGCTCCTGAGCCTTCTAAAAGAGTCTCCTTAGCCAAGATTTAGTAAATAAGCTAGTGGCCTTTTGGTAAGGAAAACACTGCCATCCCAAAGTCACAAGTTTCCGCTCCCCCAAAGGCTAAGCAGAGACAGATGGGCAATCGCCTCCTGTGCTATTTATTACTTCTGAAAATCAGCTTGAGGACTGGCTATGAGTCCATTACAACTCTATGGTTGTTATTGTTAAGTGCCATAGAGTTGAATATAACTCGAAGCAACCCTATGAACAAGAGATCTTATGCTACCCGCATCATCTCCCCACCCTGGGGCGGGGCCAGAGACAGAGACCACTAACTCCATGCAGGGTTAAGGGTTGTACTGATTCCTTTGACAATTGTGTCAATCTATCTAGTTTAGAGTCTTCCTTTCTTTCACAGTCCCTCCTTTTTTCCAAGCACGATGTCCCTCTCCAACGAATAGCCTCTCTGAGCCCAAAGTGAGACAAACCTCCATCTTTGTTTCCAAGGTGCTCTCTGACACACTTTCCCCAAGACATTATCTGTTATTTTGACAGTCCACAGAGGATTCAGCTCAAAGGCATCAATTCTTCCACCATTCTTATTCATTGTCCTGCTTTCTAATGCATAGCAACTGACTGAAAAGACATGGCCCACCTTCCCCTTCAAACTAAACGTCAATGTTCCCTAGTAAGTTGGAGAGGTCCTTGACAACAGACTTGCCTAATGCAATGTTGTTGTTGTTGTTATGTACGGTTGAGTTGGAACCGACCCATAGCTGACTTTCCCTTGGGTTTTCAAAGACAGTACACTGCCTTGGAGAAGATGAGCTGGAGGATTTGAACCACGACACTTCTGTATTGCAGTCCAGCTTCTTACGACTAGGTCACCAGTGCTCCCTGCTCAATTCATTAAGTATCCCGGATCCTAGTAAGATTAAATAATTAACAATGTCAATCTTTTCTCCATCATGATGCTTCTTATTGGTCCAATTAGAGATTATAAATTTGAAAAAGATTCTCACCAATTGACAGCACCGTGATACATGGAGAAGAGATTGAAGTTGTTAACAATTACAGCTCCCTCAGCTCCACAATCAACACTCTTGGTACCAACAGTCAGGAAATCAAAAGATGAATGAATGTATTACAGAAATCTGTTGTCAGGGCCTCTCCAAAGTGCTAAAGAGCAATGATGTGTTGGTCTAGAGACTAAGGTACACCTAATCCAGGATACAGTCTTCATAATTACTTGCTGTGCATCAGAGAGCTGGACAGTGACTAAGGATGAAAGAACTGACGCCTTTGAATTTTGGTGCTGGAGAAGAGTATTGAACATACAATAGACCACCAGGAAAACAAATTAGGTCTGTCTTGGAGAGGGTGAAACCAAGTCTCTCCTTGGAGGCAAAGATTTTGAAGCTCCATCTCACTTACTTTGGCCATGTAGCCAGGAGAGACCAGTCCTCAGAGAAGATTATCATGCTTGGAACGGTGGAGGAGAAGAAGACCCCAGATGAAATGGATTAACTCAATAAACAGGACAATGAATTAGGTGTGTCGGAGTCAGTGAGACTGTCTCAGTATCGAGCAGAGTTCAGAGCTATTGTACATAGGGTGACTATAAGTTACAGATTACTAAACAGCACATCACAACAACAACAAATTTGAAAAAAGGCTTTGGTTCTATAGGAAGGTGGTATAGAACTGAGAGAAAGACAGATGTAGGCCAAGTCTAGAAGCATAATCTCCGATGTGAAAGAAATGCTACCCAATTGTGATTTGGGTAAATGTACAAATAAAGCAGTGCTTGTTCTACTTATTATTCTACAGACACTGACAAAACTCAAAATATCCAATAAAGAACAAATAAGACAATGAAGGGAATGGGGTAGAGAGTAACCAATGAATAAGACAAAAAAGCCAAGGTCAGAAGATGCATATCTGAGGCCTGGTTTTGTCAATAATTGAACCTCTCTTTTTGTGTTTCCCTTGTCTATAAAATTAGGATGGTATCTGTCTCATAGAAATTTTATTAGAGTAAAGGGCTTAATGCTTGAAAAGATGCAGGGTCAGCAAAAGAAAGGAACATCCTCAACTAGAGGGATTGGCATAGTGACTGTAACATTGGGCTCAAGTATAGCAGAGACGATGCGGATGACACAGGGTAGGGCAAAACTCATTATTAATGGAGTCACTATGAATCTTAGTCAACTTGACGACACCAAACAATAACAGCAAGTATGTATCAATATAAAAAAATAGCACACAATTTGTATATATACAAAGTTGAATCAAAGCCACTTAAGAATATACATTTAAAGAGAAAAAAATAAAAGAAGTTATGGTGGATTAGTGGTAAAGAACTATGCTCCTAACCCAAAGGTAAAAGGTTCAAATCCACCAGCAGCTCTGTAGAAGAAAGATGGGCAATTTCTTCCTGTGCAATTTATAATCCACTAGAGAATCAACTATGAGAAAGTTCCAACTTCATGGTGTTTAACAACAACGAAAATGTCTAGGACAATATAGAAGTAAGATATGTGAGAGTTGCAAAACTAAAAAGTGTAACGTTGTTGTTGTTATGTGCCATCAAGTCACTTGTGACTCATGGCAACTTGATGTACAGCAGCTCTGAAGCCCTCCCTGTCCTGAGCCAGTCTCACTGACTCCAATATACCTACCTCAATTGCCCCAGTTACAATATCAATCCATCAGTTCTTTGAACTGCACTGTCCCGCCATTATTCCAAGCATGTTGTCCTCCTCCAAGGAGCATGTCTAAAGTATGTAAGATGGAGCCTCAAAACACTAGCCTCAAATGAGAAATTTGGTTTCACTCTTTCCAAGATAGACCTATTTGTTTTCTTGGCAGTCCAAGGTATGTTCATAACTCTTCTCTGGCACCACAATTCAAAGGCATCAGTTCTTCTTCTGTCATCATTAGTAATTATACAGCTGTCTGATGCACAGGAAGTAATTGCGAAAGACCACAGAGTGGATCAGGTGCACCTTAGTCTCTAGACTGACATCGTTGATTTTCAGTACTCTGGAGAGATCCTGATAGCAGATTTACCAAGTGCACTTCGTCTTTTGATTTCCTGACTCCTGGTGCCAGAAGTGATGACTGTAGAGCCAAGCAAGCTGTAGCTCTTAACAACTTCAATCTCTTCTCTATACATCATGGTGCTGCTAATTGCTCCAGTGTAACATACTGCTAAAAAAAAAAAAAAAAAGTAGGGAGACACTTCCATAATTCAAATTTCTACAAAGTAATAGGCCCATAGGGTAAACAACAATACCAGTGACATCCAGCATTCCTTAAGCCAAACAACCAAGCAAGATCAGAAGAAGAGGAAATCTCAGGCACAAAACTTAAAAGGGAGGAAGGGATAGGAAAAAAGGGCTCATGGAAAGAGTAATCACAATGAGAAAGTGAGAAGACAGTTGTTATATTGTAGAAATGGACATCAATGTTACAAAACAAAATAAGTGTTAGTTTTTCATGTAAAACCAATTATCTCTAAAAATATTCACCCAAATCATAATAAAAAGGGGTTTTTCCCCCCAAAGGTAGGGAGAAATTATAAATTATAAATTAAAAATTAAACTGATTAATAAGATGTTGTTGTTCTTGTTCTTGTTGATAGGTATCATCAAGTCAAGTATGAATCACAGCAACCCTATGAACAAATTATTTAAATCCAGTCATGTCCTGTGCCATCCTGACACACAAGAGCCCATGGCAGCAGTCACTGTGTCAATCTACCTGGTTGAAGGTCTTCCCGCCCTTCACTGACACTCCACCCTTCCCAACATCATGTCCTTCTCCAAGGAATAGCACCTCCTAGCAATATGTCCAAAGCATGTGAGGAGAAGCCTCATCATTCTTGCCTCCAAAGAGTACTCTGGATGCACCATCTCCAAAACATATCTGTTCATTCTCTTGGCCATCCATGGAATGTTTGGTGCCCTTCTCCAATACCTCGGCTCAAAGGCGTCAATTCTTTTTCTGTCAACCTTATTCATTGTCCAGCTCTTGGTTGCATAGCTAGTAATCAGAAAACTATGGCCTAAATCAGATGCACCTTAGTCCTCAAACTGACATCACTACTCCTCAATAAATTGGAAAGTTCCCTAACTGCAGATTTTCCCAGTATAATGTGTCTCCTTATTTCCTGACTGCTCATACCTAGGGTGTAAATTGTGGATCCAAGTAAGATGAAGCTGTTGATAGTTTCAACTTCCTCTTCATCCATCATGACACTGATTATTGGTGCTATGGTAAGAATCTTTGTTTCTTGATATTGAAACACAATCCATACTGAAGGCTGCATTCCTTGATTTTCCGCAACTAGTGCTTCAAGTCCTCCTCACTTTCAGCAAGTAAGATTGTGTAATTTGCATAGTGCAGGATATTGATGACTCTCTCTCCAATCCTGATGCCACATTCCTCTTCATAGAGTCCGATTTCTCAGATAATTTGTTCAGCATACAGATTGAGCAGGTATGGAGAGAAAATCCAATCCTGACACACTCCCCAATTCCAAACCACGAAGTGCTCCTCTACTCTGTTACACAACAGCCTCCTGGTTCAGGTATAGGTTCTGCATGAGCACCATCAAGTGCCCTGGGATTTCCATTCTTCTCAATGTGAATCACAACTTGTCATGATCCACACAGTAAAACGTCATTTCATAGTCAATAAAGCACAACTAGACATTCTTCTAGTATTCCTTACTTTCAGCCAGCATACCTCTGACATCAGCAATGATATCCCTGGTGCTATGGCCTCTTCTAAATCCCGCTTGAACATCTGCCAGTTCCCTACCTACGTACTGTTCCAGCTGTTTTTGAATTCAGCACTATTATAAATAAGATGTTGATGTTGTTGTTATGTGTCGTCGAGTCGCTTGTAACTCATACCAACCCTATGTACAACAGCCCTAAAATCTGCTCTGTCCTGTGCCAATCGCACCGTCTCCGATACACCCACCCCTATTACCCCAGTCACTGAATCAATCCACCTCATAGAGGGCCTTCCTCTCCTGCACTGTCACTCCACCCTCCCAAGCATGATGTCCTTCTTCAAGGACCAGTCCTTCCTTACAACATATCCAAAGTTATGTTAGACGGAGCCTCAGAATCCTTGCCTCCAAGGAACCACCCCTTTTGACCCTTTCCAGGATGAATCTGTTTTTTTTTCCTAGCAGTCCATGGTACCCTCAATACTCTTCTCCAGCACCACAACTCAAAGGCATCAATTCTCCTTCTATCCTCCCTAGTCATTGTCCAACTCTCTGATGCATAACAGGTGATCGCAAAGACCATGGCCTGTATCAGACGCACCTTAGTCTCCAGAGAGACACCATTGCTCTTCAGTACTTTAGAGAGGTCCCTAACAGCAGACTTTCCCATGGCAATGCGCCTTTTAATTTCCTGGCTACTGGTGCTGAGAGTGTTGACTGCGGAGCCAAGCAAACTAAAGCTGTGAACAATCTCAATCTCTTCACCATCCACCCTGATGCTGCCAATTGGCCCAGTGGTGAGAATCTTTGTCTTCTTGACACTGAGCCTCGAAAGTATCAAATTTATGAAACTCATAAAAGGAAAACAGTTAAGTAGGATTTTAATAAATGGGTAGATAATGATCTGTAATTAATGTGGATGGTTTGGAATGCTGCATTTCTCAGTACACTGATATTAGTCACCATCTTAAAGGGTGCCCATGTGTCACCATCAGAGAAAGACTACTGATCGCTGCCCTGAACCAGACAGAGTACTATTTCTTAATACTGTACTATTTTTGTTCTTAAAATTGTTTTCATTGTGGGGAAGACGATTCCCTACTATCTAAATCATCTTGTCCACTATGATTCCATCTCAGAGATGGAAATTCTGGCCTTCCAGTTGCTTAGGCCATTCACTGCTCTCTCGCTCTCTCTCTCACCCTACATCTAATACTCAATAAATCTAGTGGCTCCACCTTCAAAATATACCCAAAGACTCATTACTTTTTGCCGCCAACCATCCATTGCTACTATCCTTTCTGGTCAAGTCACTATTGGTATCTTCCTGGAATATAGTTCATTGATATCTAACTGGGTCTGTTTCAACTCTCCTCTCTTAGCCCTTATAGTGAAATCTCTACACAGCAACAAGATTTTTACTTGTTGTTAACTCACAAGGTTGCTTACAAGATGGCAGAAGTTAATGGCTTAAACTTTCCCCCCTAATATCAAACAGATGATTTAGACCCAGAAAACAGTAGGTTAGGGTTGGTTTACCGGTATCTGACATGAATTTATTTTCCATAAACCTGTTCTCATTATTCAGGAAAAGTGAGAAAAAATATGCCATCTGTATCTCAGTCATTCCTAAGCATGTTCTGGTATATTTTCTTTGAAATTAAGAAAAAAAATATTTTAATAGAGGTAATTACAAAAACCAACTCAAGGTGGATCAGGGACCTAGGAGTAAAACCAAAGACTATAAAATTCATCAGAGAAAAGCTAGAAACTATTCTAGAAGCACTAATCCACAGCATGAATAGACTTTTAAGCATAATGAAAAACCTACAAACAGGAAAGAACAAAATAGATGAATGGGACCTTTTAAGAATCAAATCCCTACGTACACCCAAAAACTTCTCCAACTAGGTAAAAAAAAACTCATAGACTGGAAAAAAAATATTTTGCAATGACAAATCTGATAAGAGATTTATATCTAAAGTTTATAGAATATTCAAATGACAAAGAAACAAATGAGTTATTGTTGTTATTGTTAGGTGCTGTGGTAGACGACTCATAGCGACCCTATAATTTTCATCCTTTCTCCACATTCATAGAGTTTACAGAGGCGAGCTATTTCAGAAGTGGATGCCACTCCTGCTTCCAAGCTTGTTTTACTCAGGGAACTCCACCAAACAGAGTTCATCATGGATAACCATTATCACATATGACATATCAGTGTCACAGTGTTTAGCATTACAGCAACCACGAGTTACCTCTAAACAGCAAATGGACAGACCAGTGCTATACCTCTTAGAAGAATGTTTGGGAAAAAAAAAATTAAAACCAGGCCTGAAGGCTGCAGATTAAAATCTCCCACCTTTGGCTTGGTAGTATAAATTTCTCTCCACTAGGCCAACAGAACTGTCTCATTTTTGTTAGGTGCCATGGAGTTGTAGATGACTCATAGTGACCCTATCAACAAAAGACCTGAACACTTGTATAACTTTCGTTTTACTTACCCAACTAATAATAGAGAAATGCTCAAGCAACACTCTCAAGATGATAAAAACCTGGCTATCTTTTAGTCATAAGACAGGCATATCTTATCAAGGAGGGTTCATTTTGAAGCAGAGTGTCTTATGCCAAAATTCAGACAGGGGAAAACAAAGAGACCAGATAAAAGAAAATGTCATGAGTCCACAAATGTCTATACACACCAGTTGTAAGGGCCCACTTTGCCCAGCATGTATCTCACTTACCCAAGCAATTCTCATCAACTTCAAAGGGAGAGCTGTACATCTACAGATCCAAGTTTGCATTATCCAGTGCTTACTCAGCAGGGACATATACTATAAATTATGGTGCCAGCCTTCACCTCTTTAGTCCAAATCAACCCAGCTGGATTTTTAAATCTTCAGTTCTTAGAAATAATCAACTGTCCTTTAAAATATCAAATCCATTTGGCTTTATTTCAGACATTGACCCTGTGGATTACCCAACATAAACTGGAGTTTGGGCTCTTAATTGATATACAAGATAATGTAATGTAAGCTACATGCTCTACTAGAATATAGTTTTTTAGTATTAAATTATCAAAATTTATTCTATAAGTAATTTTACATAAAGAGAAAAGCAGGAGATATAATCCAATGTTTGCTGTTCAAAAAAAAAATATATATAATATATATATATATATATGTGTGTGTGTAAAATTCTGTTTACAAGTACTGTTTTCAGCTTTAATTTGATATTTTACTACCAGGTAAATTATCTTTTAATGTAATTACTTTAATATAGTAATTATGATCTACAAAGTCTGCAAAGTGATTAAAGGGCATTTTCTAAGAAATAGATTTCCAGATTCAAATTACACAATTTTTCTACTTATAGTTTTAGTGTTATATCTAATTTATTATTATAATTATTATTATTATTAAATATTTAAGAAATGGTGTGTATATGTAGACCTTTATAACTATACAGGATTTTGAGGTCTAAAATGTTTTTAATCACAGATTTCAAAAGTTGACACAATTATGTCCTTGTTATCTTTTTTCTCCAGTATTTATTAGTTTTTACTCACTCTAGCATGTTATACATATCAGCACCTGTGCCCATTTAGCAAAGAATTTCAGTACAAATCACTCTGAATTGAATAGACATCTTCAAGAAGCATTTACAATTGTTGCAATATTTTTAGAAACTGAAACAAGGAAATAAACAACTTCAGTAAAAGTAATTTAAATAACAAATAACGTGTCTTTATAAACAGCTTATCTCCTTGAGAACAAAGAATAAACAAGGAGACATGGTGGGGGTTTTTTTCTTCCACTATTAAAGCAGATCACAATATGAATGGGTGAAATGTCATGAATAATTGGAGAAAATCACAGAGTAATCTTCGACAAAAACATCTGATTTATTTAAATTGTCGCTGTTTGTCTTATTAGAACCTTTATTTAACCTTGTTATCCACAATGCTGTATTCAAGCTGGATTATAAAAAAAATATACTTTGGAATTTACTAGATTTTGAAAATTTTTACTTTCTCAAATGCAATCTATAGTAATGTAAATGCTCTCACAAAAGTGATTTTACTTGAGATCTAATTAATTAACAATGGAAATATCTATAAAAACCAATGTTTTGAATATAAAGTAGCAGTAAACCAGTCAAATCATGAAAACATTCTATTGATGGATGTAGACTTTGGTTTCTGGTAAAGGATCATCAGGCATCTATTCCACTCCTAAATTCATCTGGTTGAGACACTCATTTAATATCCTTAGCTCTTGAATATAACCAAACATTGTCATATTTAGGTTTATTAGATATAGGTATACATTCTATATTTTATTATTATTATTTGTTCTCAATA
>NW_006399763.1:2844328-2848945 GCF_000299155.1 Elephantulus edwardii
TCCATGGTGTGTTCAAGACACGTCTCCAGAACCACAAATCAAAGGCATCAATAATACTAATGTTGTTGTTTTTGTTATATGCCGTCAAGTCGCCTGCGACACATAGCAACCCTATGCATAACAACCCTAAACCCTGTTCTATCCTGTGCCAATACCACTGTCTCCAAAACACCTACCCCCATTACCCCAGTCACTGAATCAATCCACCTCAGAGAGCATCTTCCTCTCCTGCATTGTCCCTCCACCCTTCCAAACATGACATCCTCCTCCAAGGACTGGTCCCTCCTTGCAGCATGTCCAAAGTAGACAGACAAAGCTTCAGAATCTTTGCCTCCAAGGAGCAGCCTGATTTAACCCTCTCCTGGATGAACCTGTTCGTTTTCTTACCAGTCCATGGTACCCTCAATATTCTTCTCCAGCACCACAGCTCAAAGGCATCCATTCTCCTTCTATCCTCCCTAGTCATGGTCAAACTCTGATGCATAACAAGTGATTACAAAGACCATGGCCTGTATCAGACGCACCTTAGTCTCCAGAGTGACACCATTGTTCTTCAATACTTTGGAGAGGTCCCTAACAACATACTTTCCTATTGCAATACGTCTTTTTTAAGTTCCTGGCTACTGGTGCCAAGAGTGCTGACGATGGAGCCAAGCAAGCTAAAGCTGTGAACAATCTCAATCTCTTCACCATCCATCCAGATGCTACCAATTGGCCCAGTGGTAAGAATCTTCGTCTTCTTGATATCGAACCTCAATTTATATTGAAGGCTACAGTCCTTGATCTTCTGTAGCAAGTGCGTCAGGTCCTCCTCAGTTTCAGCAAGCAGGGTTGTGTCATCTGCATAACACAGATTGTTGATGAAACTTTCACCAATCCTGATGCCACACTTCTGCTCATAGAGCCCAGCCTACTGGATAATCTGTTCTGCATAAAGGTTGAAAAGCTATGGAGATAGGACATATCCCTGGCATACACCCTTCCCAGTTTTGAACCATGCTCTATTCTGTTGCCTCCTGGTCCAAGTATAGGTTTTGCTTTAGCACGATCAAATGTTCTGGGATTCCCATTCTTCTCAAAGTCAGCCACAGTTTGTTATGATCCACACAGTCAAATGCTTTTGCATAATAAAGACAGACATTTCCTGTTTTCAGCTAAGATCCATCTAAAATTAGCCTGGACTTCCAGCAGTTCTCTACTGATGTGCTGTTCCAGTTGTTTTTGCGTAATCTTCAGCAGAATCTTGCTTGCATGTAATATCAATGATGTTGTTCTATAATTTCCACACTCTGTTGGATCACCTTTCTTTGGAATGGGAATATAGATCTCTTCCAGTCAGTTGGCCAAGTGGTTGTCTTTCAGATTTCTTGGCACTTGGTGGAGCACGTCCAGGGCAGCATCTGTTAGCTGAAACAAGTCAATTGGTATACCATCTATTCCTGGGGCCTTATTTTTTTTCTAATTCCTTCAAAGCATCTTGAACTTCTTCCTTCATCACCATAGGCTCTTGCTCGTATGTTGTATCATGAAATTCTTCTGTGTCTGCCAATTCCTTTTGATACAGTGACTCTGTATATTCTTTCCATCTTCTTTTAATACTTCTTGGATCATTTAATATTCTGCCTAAAGCATCCTTAATTATAGCAACTCTTCCACCAAGGTTTGAGTTTGTTTTTCAGTTCCTTGAGCTTAAGAAACGCTGAGCGAATTCGTCCTTTTGATTTTCTGACTCCAGCTCCTTGCACATTTCATTATATATTTTACGTTGTCTTCCCACGCTGCCTTTTGAAATCTTCTGTTCAGCTCTTATAGTATCTTTTATTTTTCCTTCTGCTTTGGCTTCTCAGCACTCCAGTGCAATATTCAGTCTCAAATGACATCCATTTTGGTCTTTTCTATCTCCTCTGTCTTTGTAATGACCGTTTGCACTCTTCCCGGATGATACTCTTGATGTCTTCCCACAAGTCATCTGGTGTTTGCTCATTGGTGTTCAAGGAGTCAAACCTGTTCCTGATGGTTCTGAAATTCAGGTGGGATAGACTCAAGGTCATATTTTGGTTCCCATGGATTTGATTTCATTTTCCTTAGCTTCAACTTGAACTTGCATGAGTAGTTGGTGGTCTGTCCCACAATCACCACCTGGCCTAGTTTTCACAGCTGTTATTGAGCTTCTGTAGCAGTTGCTCCCAGGCCTGATCACTTCTTGAAGAAACCTGATAATATCTAAGGCAACCAGACCAGAGATCAGACCAGATAATGGATCCTAATAAGGCTCTTGGCCTAATCACAAAAGCCCATTGTTGTTGTTGTTGTTGTTGTTAAGTGCTGTGGAATTGTAGAGTCCAGACTCATAGTGACCCTACGAATGAAAGACCAGAACACTTGTATAACTTTCATAGTTTTTCCAAGTTCATAGTTTCCAGAGGCAAGCTATTTCAGAAGTGGATGTTACTCCTGCTTCTAAGCTTGCTTTAATAAAGAAACTCCACCAAATACTGTCCACCAAAGCCAAATATGAGATATCATCTCACCCCAGTAAGATTAGCAATATTTAACTGAACAGCAAACAACAAATGCTGGTGAGGTTGCGGAAAAACTAGAACCCTTATTCACTGTTGGTGGGAGTGTAAAATGGTGCAATCACTATGAAAGGTGGTATGGTGCTTTCTCAAAAAGTTGTAAATAGAAATACCATTTGACCTAGAAATTCCACTACTGGGAATATACACTAAAGAAACCACAACTGCACACCCGTGTTTATTGCAGCTTTGTTCACAATAGCAAAGAGCTGGAAACAACCCAAGTGCCCATTAACAAAACGAATGGCTAGAGAAGCTTTGTTATATTCACACAATGGAATACTATGCCACATTGAAAACCAAGGAACTCATGAAATATTATACAAAATGGTGACCCTAGAGTACATTATGCCCAGTGAAATATCTCAGTCACAAAAGGACAAATACTGCATAGTGCCACTGTTGTAAAACAGGTCTGACATCAGAGATGGGGGGAATCTAAGAGGGGACAAATAATGTATACTGCATTGAAACAGATGAGGGAAAGAATTGTTCAGGAGAATATATGATTAGGTATTTTTGTCATGACAAGAGTCCAGAATGAAAGCTGCATAGTGGAGTGAACTAGGAGTAGGGGATAGGGTGGATGTATAATAGTGAAAGGTTTTCTTTCTTTCTTTCTCTCTCTCTCTCTCTTTCTTTCTTCATTCATTCATTACTTTTCAAAGAGAAAAGTGAACTGGGGGGATATGGGAGGATAGGGAGGAAACTGTGCAACAATGAATGAATGCAAATCCAAAGTCTCTGTAAACTATTATTAAAATTTAAAAAATAAAATCTGTCCACCATGGGTAATCATTATCGCATTTGACAAATCAGTGTCACAGTGTTTAGCATTACAGCAACCATGAGTTACCTCTGAACAGCAAATGGACAGACCAATGCTATACCACTTAGAAGAATGTTTGACCAAAAACAATTAAAACCAGGGTCGAGGGCCCCAGATTAAGATCACCCACTTTTGACTTGGTAGCATAACTTTCTATCCACTAGGCCAACAGTGCTCTCTCTTTGTTGTTGTTGTTAAGTGCCATTCTGTCGTAGACAACTCATAGAAACTCTCTGAATGAAAGACCTGAGCACTTGTATAACTTTCATCGTTTCTCCAAGTTCATAGAGTTTCCAGAGGCAAGCTATTTCAGAAGTGGATGCCACTCCTGTTTCCAAGCTTGTTTTAACTGGGGAGCTCCACCAAGTCCATACCTGAGTTAACTAACAGCTCCAAAGTGCAAGCAAAACAGCATCTTCACTAACCTTCCAAACCCTATAAAAAGAAACTACCCTTGACTGCCCTCACACCATTTGACCTACTCTGTACATGGTCACTGGGCATCCCTCTCAGACCATGCAGTAAAGACCTGTTTGTCTTCTGGGATCAACTTCTTTCTTTCTCTCTCACTTTCAACTCTTTTTTTCTATCTAATATCAATGGCATTCATGATCTCATCTTAAGACATCTCAGTTATGTTCTTTCCAAATAAGGGCATTTTTTTTGTTGGCTCCTAAACAGAAAGAAGCTGGTTTCCTTGACCCTCTGTTTTTCCAAGCATGGTATTTCTCCAGGGATGACATGCCTCTCCTGATAATATACCCAAAATACATGAAATGACTTGAAGGCACATAACAACAACAACGTGAAATGAAGTTGTGCCATCCTTGCTTCTAAACTGCACTCAGAAACTCAGCAATCTCACGTTAACCACAAACTAAAGTGTGGCTGGGAGATGAAGACTTGTGTGAGAAAGAAACAATAAACAAGACTTGGAGCTATAAATCTGAACTATTAGCAAAAATAATAATTATGGTATTTGTATATCTGAGGTTACAAATATCAGGAATCACTTGGGGATAAATAGGACTTGAGACATGCTGAGTTTTGTTACCTGGCCAAAATGTTAGTTGGGCCAAGGTGCATAATAAAGAATTCTCAAAAGTGAAAACTGCAAGAAACCAAAGGGTTTATTCACTGTTTGAGTGAGGAGTGGGATCAAGTATCAAGACATAATACCTGCCCTGAAGGTAGAATGGGTTTGTTGTT
>NW_006399763.1:2850765-2875944 GCF_000299155.1 Elephantulus edwardii
TGGTTGTCTTGATTTGCATCTCTCTCAGGGCTAGGGATTTTGAACATTTCTTCATGTGCTTGTTGGCCATCTGAATGTCTTCCTTGGTGAAGTGTCTGTTGTTGCTTCCTTTGGAGCAGAAGTTTCTTAGTTTGTTTGTTTTTGTAGGGGTTTTTGTTTGTTTGTTTGTTTTGTTTTGGGTGGTTACTTTTCAGTTGACAATAGAGGGTTTGGAAACATTTTTAACACTGAGGACATCAATTAATTCTTTCAAGTTTGAGTTAATCAGTAGGGCAGCAAACATCAACACTGTATGCCTGCCTGTACGACGTGTGGTAAAATAGGTGGCAATCATTTTGGTGATACCACTCTCATAGTCCAGCTGAAGGCAACTGCAGACTTGGGAGCAACTGGACAGCTTACTGGACTGAGTTTCGTCAGACTCCTCACCAGACCCAACGCACAGGTTTTGGACAAAAGAGGATCTTGTCCCAAATGCACAGATTGAACAGCTTGCCTCTTTTGCAAAAATACAACTGGGAGTCAGACTAGTTTTTCAGTGTACCTAGGAGTGTAAGTTTCTGCAACGGAGATTTTTCACTATAGTACAGAACCATTCCATAGTTTGTTGGGTGCTGTACCTCACAAAAGAATTATGGTGCTCTGCACATCTTCACATCTTTCTCTAATTTTGTATCTTACAGACTTCTGACCTGACCAGGTGTAATTGTGTAGTGCAACCTTTCATTTTCAGGTCAACCCAGAAAAACAGTGATAATGTTTTTCAAGTCCATTAAAGTTTCTACATTCCCATTGCTATAACCTTAGTTCTGCCAGAGTGATCCTTCTAAATTAGATATCCAGTTAAGTCACTCTTCTTCAGCAATTTTCTTTAGGTTGGCTTTCAATAACATCTGGACCATAAACATGGTTTTCATTGCTCTGGTCCTCTGGCTTCAGCACTTGGCATTCTTCCTTACATTCTAGTAGTCCTGGACAACGAAAATTGCTGTCAAAATGTGCCATGTTTTCTTTCCTCTGGCCCAGGCAAATGCTTATCCTTACCTCCAGAATGCACTTCCAATACACAAGCACATCCAACTCAATGGCACGATTTTGGATTGACATGCCTTCTCCAAATATGTGCTGGAATCCTAACCTTTATACCTGGGGATGTAATTCCAGTTTAGCATTTTCTTTGTTGTATTCCTGAGCCCCTATCAGTGTGGAAAACTCACTGCCAGTGGAGTCAGAACCAACTCACAGCTGCCCATTCAGCAGGTCTGACTGCCCAACTTCCAGAAAAACAACAGAGAGGCATAACCTTTTTATTAGCAGCACAACTCCCTATCATCCAGGCCAGAGTGCAGAGTTTGTTCTAATCAATTCTGTGTTATAAAAAGAATAGATTATGTACAAAAGCATGCACCAATGAAAAAAAGGCAGATGTCATGTGAATATCAAGAAAGTACAGGGGCTAGAGAAGCTCAACGTGCTAAGAATATTCTCCTAGATATGATACCCTGTACTCAGAATTCTAGCCAACTGAAGTGGGAGAAAATAACTTTCTGTTCTTTAAAGCTACTCACTTGTATTACAGTAATTCCAGGAAACCAGACAAAAATAGACATTAACTTCAGGTCACAATTTTGTGGTCACTTTCTCCTCTTTCTACTAAGATTGGGCTGTGTGACTCAAAAGACTCTTTTGACATGGATGGCTATTCTATTTTTCAACCTTTATGACCACAGTAAGTGTCAGTCCTGCTGTAATAAGGCATTACATGCTAGGCTGGTACTGAATGATTTGAATTCACTGGAAGTTCTGTGGAGAGAGATGAGGCATTCCTATTAAGATTTACAGCCTCTAAAACCTGACTGAGGGTAACTGTAGGTATACTACCTGGCTCATTGTACCTACTCAGTATAGATTTGTCCAATGAATGGCCAGAACTATCCAGAAGTACTAATGAAGGGCCAAAGGAATGACAGATGTAGTTGTTTGTGATATTGGTCCTTCCTTTATGCCCCACCAACCTGTGGAATGTATCTGGCGTCCTTGAGATTCTCTAGATTTTTGCTATTCTAAATGTGGTCTTGAAACACTGGTATTATCTGGAGACTTGCTGGGAAAGCACAATCTCAGGAATCTTCCCAGAACTGTTGCTGTTGGGTGCCCCTGAGAATCTACGAACAACAGATTTGAATCTTTTCCTATCCTGTGCCATCATTGCACCAGTCACTGCGTCAATCCATCTGGTTGAGAGTCTTCTTCTCTTTCACTGACCCTTTACTTGTCCAAGCAGGACTTCTCTCTCCAAGAAATAGCCTCTCATGAACTATAAAGCCTATAAACTGCATTTTATGACTTCTCAGTGTGATTTGGACGCTTGTTAATGTTTAAGAAACACTGCTTTAGATAATACTGATTTAGAAACTTAGTGATACCTCCAGAGAAGAAATAGAATTACTTGGTTCCTAGTGTTCCTGGTGCTGAAATATCTCTTTATGTTTTAAATAATTCATTCTGCCTTATGTTAGGGATAAAACGGAAGCCTGGACCAATCGGTAGCATCAGGATGGATGGCGAAGAGATTGAGATTGTTCACAGCTTCAGTGTGCTCGGTTCCACAGTCAACACTCTTGGCACCAGCATCCAGGAAATAAAAAAACATTTTGCGATGGGAAAGTCTGCTGTTAGCGACCTCTCTAAAGTACTCAAGAGCAACGGTGTCTCTCTGGAGACTAAGGTCCACCTGATACAGGCCATGGTTTTTGCAATCACTTGTTATGCATCAGAGAGTTGGACAAGGACGAGGGAGGATAGAAGGAGAATTGATGCCTTTGAGCTGTGGTGCTGGAGAAGAGTATTGAATGTACCATGGACTGCCAAGAAAACAAACAGATTCATCCTGGAGAGGGTTAAACCAGGCTACTCCTTGGAGGCAAGGATTCTGGGGCTTCGTCTGACATACTTTGGACATGTTGTAAGGAGAGACAGGTCCTTGGAGAGGGACATCACGCTTGGTAGGGTAGAGGGACAGCACAGGAGGAGAAGACCCTCCATGAAGTGGATTGATTCAGTGACTGGGATAATTCGGGATGGGTGTGTGAGAGGTAATGCGATTGGCACAGGATAGAGCAGGGTTTAGGGCTGTTGTACATAGGGTCGTTATGAGTCGCAAAGGACTCGACGGCACATAACAACAACAACAACAACAACAACATAGTTATTTCTTTCAGAAGCTAACTCCAGTGGAAATTAACAAATCTGTCAGAAGACAGAAATTGTTTATCATCACAATCACTCAGAAAGCTGAGTTGCAGGGATTCACAGATGTTATCCTTACCGAGAGATTAGCAGAGGTCATTGCATGTATACAGCAAGTAGCCATCTTTCTTTCACCATGCATCAAGAATGTTAGGACCACTGAAAGGAGAGTGTGAAGAGCAGTGGGACCACAGAAGACAGAGCATATCTCTCCTTATGTATGAGGCGCCCACTTCAGCTTTACTCATGTGCTGTCATACCATACTGCCAGCGCTTGTGCCCATTCTAGACAGTCTATAGATTAACTAGTTCCTCCAGAACTCTGGTGACTTTTTATCATCATTTGGAAAACTTTGGGTTAAAAGTAACAAATATCAGGTGGGCAGTCCCCTCCTATGTGATTTACTACCTCTGAAAACCCACTATAGGTAGGTTTGGACTCAATGGCAATGAAAACTTATCCTGGATTGTAGGTGAAAAACTAGACGATGCAACTTTGTGAACATAAACTTGCAAAGGACAAGAAAAATAATGTTAAAGGCAGATGATAATGGTTGGAGGGAGCTCTGGAGGCTCAGTGGTAAAGGGATGCACTGCCCACCCAAAGGCACATGGTTTGCCTCTACCAGCAACTGCATGGGAGAAAGATGGGTCATTTCCCCCCAGGCATGTTCCAGCCTCTGAAAGCCCACTGGGGGGTCAGTTATGAGTCAGTTCCAAATCAGTGGTACGTAACTGCAACAGCTGTGGTTGGAGAGGCCAGGTGGAAGATGGTTCAAGCTAGAAAAAGCTGAAAGTGGTCACTGAATTCAACAACAGAGCAGTCATCAGTGGTCTTGATAAGGAGCATTCAACATAGTAAAGACCCATCAGATTGCAATGAACTAGTGCAATGAATTGCAATGAATTAGTGTGTGGGAAAGAAGTGGAAATGCTGAGCAGAGATTTTTTTTTAAATGTTAGCAACAAATGGATAGCTTAAGAACTTGAGGATTTAAGAGGGATACAATGGTTTATTTTGGCTTTTTGTGAGGGGAGAAACTTTGAATATATTTATAGAATATGTTATACCAGGTCTGCCAAACTACAAATGCTGAGACAGGATTAAATATTCAAGAAATGTAGTAGTTGACTTGTGTGTGAGAGAACATAGGGAGAGAGCCAGAAGAAGCCGGCAGAGCCATACAATGGAATGGAGGTCTGATCTGGAGGAAAGGATAAAGGAAAGACAGGAAGGTTGGTTAAAAGCAGCTTAGAATGCAATGTAATTCCAAGCCCAAGGCAGATGAGAATCTTTAATTGTTAAAGTTTTGGTGTTTTTTAATTTTATACTAGTTTGCTTACAAAGTTTATATATGTAGTGTTTCACACTTTTCTTCATTCACATTGTGCTTCATACAATCATTCCCATGCATTATGTTTTACAAAATGAATCACTATTGGACCTGGTCCATCATTACTCTATCTCTTGAGGTCCCCACTGGATCCTTCCCATTTCCTTCACCCCCTCCTTCCACCCACCAGATAGTGCAGCCCTGTGGTTTTGCCCCTACCCATCCTCACCTCTCTGCTCCTGCCCTTCCCCCTCCCCCCGTCCTCATACATGTTTTACTAGTTATCCTTAAATTTTTACTGTAATGGTCTTATGCAGTATTTGTCTTTATGCATTAGTTCTTTCATCGTAATGCTCTCCAGGCTCTCCCAAGTTATAAAGTATTTTTTAAAATCATCACTCCTGAATCTTTGAATCACTATCATCTATCAGAGGAGTCCTTTTTTGCCTTAGTAACCCTGTTTTGCTCAGCTGCTGGTTGAGAGCAGTCTGTGCAAAGTGTAGACAGAGCAAATGGAGTAATGAAATTAACCTATGTCCTCAGAGCACGTCTGGAGGTCAGAGAGGAACATTGTCATGGCTACCACAAGGTGTAAGGAGAAAACATTGGACAGGGAATGAGAGATACGGGGGAGGGGGACGAGGTAGATGACTGAGAAAGGATGTTCAGTGGAGAAAAACTTGAAAAAAAAAGATAGTTCTGATGTTTATTCAAGCAGGTAGGCACTTCCCGGCTTATGAATATATATTCATTCACTGTCATAGAAATCTGTCTCATACCAGAGGCTCAACTGGGTTTCTAAAGCTATAAATTGCATCAGAAGAGATTAGAATTAGAGAAAGAATTTTTGTGTTCACAATTGAATGATATTTCATCTTTTAAGAATATCTACAGATATGCCTTTGATTTTGCAAGGGATGAAGATCAGAGAAGCTTTGATATTGATACTCCTAAGTCGATGTTAGCTCTTCTCCTTGGAAGGACATGGCCACTGTTTTCAGTATTTTAAACCAGTACCTGGAACAATCAAAGTACTGTGTCATGAACAAAGGTCAGTGGTACAATGTATTAGAATTCAGCAGAATGGTCCATGCAGATCTTAGTAACTGTGATGAAGATGGTGTTTGGCCTATTTGTTCTTCTTGATGAATGTGTTGAGTGGTAAAAAGTCCATCAAGCATCATAACAAGAACTGTTGTGAAGAAAATGCAAACCTTTTGATTCCTATGTGTATACAAGCAAATGAGGGGAGGGGAAAAATGCAAAGGGTACATTTTCATTTCTATGAAAGACTTCTCATAGTACTTTTTTCCCTTTTTTTTAAATCTTGTTATATGTGATGGGCATTGAACCACACCTTTTTTTTTTTTTAAAGTTGTATACAGCATTGATTTTATTGATCTTTTTGGGAGGAAGGTGTGGAGGCCTGATGTGGCAGCATCACAGTTACTATAACAGAGCCATTAGTTGTGTGAAACCACACCTCTTTTGAGACTGACTATTGAAGTTTGGTTTTATGTTTATAACTTTTATTTCAGAATAGTCAAGATTCCAATTTGTGACAACGGCCTTAAAGTGAAAATTTCCCTTGAGTGTCAAGAGTGGTATTTATTTTTTTAAATCTGAATTATTGTATTTTTTAGGTTCTAACTCTCCATGAATTTGTGAAATTTTTAGAATTTTACACCTCTTAACATTTGGCAGTGTAATCTGGTGGTGGTTTGGCTTATTCATCTCTGCACCATTAGGAAGAATAATTTTTGGCCTTGACTTCTAAAATAATAATTTTATGTAAAAACTAGGTTTAATGCACATAAAATTGTTATATCTAGAATTTGAAAGATATGTTAAATCGCAGGCAACTTGACGGCACATAACAACAACAACAACAATGTTAAATTATTTTTTTTTAATCATTAAACAGTATTGTCAACAGGGGGGCAAAAATCTTTCTCCCATGGAGCTGCTGTTGACTTCAAACTGCCAAAAAGGTTAGACTCTGGGTTGGCGGTGCAACTCCCTATAGACTAGGCCACCAGAGCTCCCTATCAGTATATGTTATTGTTGTTATGTACCTTCGAATTGGAACTGACTCATTCAGAGGCAACAGATGTCATAGGAAGAGAGTACACACCTTTCCCCTGCAAAGTAGCTGGTGGATTAGAACTGTATGCATTTGAGCTGACAGTGCAACCCTTATCAATATATTATGTTGTTGTTGCTGGGTACCATCAAGTCAGAACTGACTCATAGCTGACCCTCCAGGGAGATTTTAGAGGCAATAAAAATCAGATGGGAGAAAATTGTCTGTCTCTCTCCCATGGAGCAGCTAGTGGAGTGGAGACACACACCTTTGCATTGGCAGTGTGATCCCATACCAGGAATCCACCAGATAACCCTCTATCAGTATATGTTGTTACTGTGTTCTGTGGAACTGAAACCAATTGATAGCTGACCCTCCGGCTGGTTTTCAGAGGCAGCAAATTGCACAGGTGAAGACTGGTCATCCTTCTTTCATGATGCAGCTGGGGGATTCGAACCACAGCCTTTGGGATTGCAGCACAGGTTCTGACTTGACAGTACACAACAACAACAACAATATGCTGGTGGTAAGGAATTACACTGAGTGAGGATGGAGTTACTAACAGGATTATTCTGCTAAAAGGGGGTCTGGCTCTTTCCACCTTTTTACTTCAGCTGGTAGCTTAGTGGTAAGGAGTTATGTTGCCAATCTAAAGGCACCTAGCTTGAATCCACCAACTACCCCACAAGAGGAAGATGGGCAACCTCCTCCTGTGTGATTTATTGCCTCTGAAAACTTGCTGGAAGGTCAGCTATGAGTCCATTCTAGCTTGATGGTACATAATACTAAATAAACTTGTGAACAAATATGCAAAGAAAATCAGTTGGATGATCTAGTCAATGAAAACATTAGCTTCCCAAAGATACTAGACTTTTAGACTATTTAAGCTGTGTGGTTATTTGGCCTTATCTGACTAGGTTGTTGTTATGTATTGTGGAGACAGATTTGATTTACAGCTGATACTCTAGCAGGTTAAGAAGGAGAAAAGTTGTTGAAAAAAAAAAGGAGAAAACAACTTTGAAGAGAAGGTGAGAACACTATCTGAGGAACAGATCTGGACAAGCAGGGCCCATCATGTAGGGTCAGGCAGTTTTCTAACAAGGTCATTTGCTTCTCAAAAGACAGGAAAGGAATCACCAACTCCAAAGTTACATGTAATGTCACAGAAATACACAGGATTGAAACAGAAATCATTGCTCATGCAAACTTTAACTGAACTACAACCATCTCAAATCAGTGAGTAAAAGAAATTGGTTAATAAACAGTGCTGGGACAATCAGAGTGTCAATTAGGGAAAGAAACAGAGCTTGATACTTATGAAAAATAATTTCCAGATAAATAAAATTTTAAAATGGGGAAAAAAACAGAACCATAAGTGTACTGGGAAAAATGGATATTTAAAAAATACAATACAGGAAGAAGATGATCTTGGCAAGCATGTTTCAAAACCTATTGTTAGTTGTTGTTCTTGTTGTTAGGTGTTGTCAACTATGACTCATAACGACCCTATGAACAATGGCTCTGAACCCTGCCCTCTCCTGAGCCAACCTCACCATCTCTGATACACCTGCCCCCATTGCCACAGTCACTGTGTCAATCTGTCTTTTCTAGGGTCTTCCTCTCCTTCAGCCATGTGACTTTAGGCCAGTGTTACAAAGCTCTTGTAGTACTGACAATTATGGCGTCTCTCCCACAGTCCTCCACAAGTTTGGGTGTGGATCCCTCCGACTTTGGCTCTGCAGCCACAGGTCCTCTCCTTCCCACCCTGGATCTGATTCTCTGCTGTTACTGCTCTCTTCTAGGCCCTGCTCTGAGTGGCGCAGGAATTTCTGACCCCAAAAGATGCATCTGCTGCTTCTTCCTTGCTAGTGGAGAGATCCCCAAATTTCTGCTGCTGCACCTCTCAATTCAAACCTTGTGGAAAGGTAAAAAAACCAGCCAATTCCCTTGTGGATAGACTAATATGTCCTATTTGCATGTTCCTGCCCAGCTATCTGGCAAAATCACGGGTAATGGTCTAGGAAGCCATTTTGAATGACAGGCCCACTACATCACAATTCTATGGAGGGCTTTCCTCATTCCTCCACTTCACTACAGATGATTCTATATTCTAGAGATTTGCCTGTCTGGATTTTGTTAGCTGCCATTGAGGTGACTATGAGTCATGTTGTTGTTGTTGTTAGGTGAATAACAGACCTAATGGTGCTATAAACAACAGAGTTGAACCTTGTTCTATCCTGCCCAACCTCACCATCAATGCTCAAGCCCATTGTTAAAAGTCACTGTGTCAATCCATCTTGTTGAGGGTCTTCCTCTCTGAGCCTCCACCTTTCCCAGGATGATGTCTTTTTCCAAAGATGGGCACCTCCTGACAACATGCCCAAGGCACGTGATGTTACTGTTATTTGCCATCCACTAGGACTCATAGCGACCATATGAACAATGGCTCTGAACCTTGTCCTATCCTGAGCCAACTTTTTTGCCTCTGACACTCTGACTTCATTGCTACAGTCACTGTGTGAATCAATCTCATCCAAATTGTTCTCTCCTGCACTAACCCTCCCCGCTTCTGAACATGATGTCCTTCTCCAAGGACTGACCCCTCCAGGCAACATGCTCAAAGTATGTGAGACAGGGTTTCAAAATCTTTACCTCCAAGGAGCAGGACAGAGCTGTTTGTTCTCTTAGACGTTCACTATATGCGCAATCCTCTTCTCCAGCACCACAACTCAATGACATTGATTCTTTTTTCATCCTCAGTCATTGCCCAGCTCTCAGGTGCACTGCAAGCAACTGAGAAGACCACGGCCTAGATCATTAGAGAAGCTCGATATCAGCTGTGAAAACCAGGCCAGGTGCTGACTGTGGGACAGATCATCAAATACTCATATGCTCAATAGAAGGAAACAGCTATAGATTGCTGGGTAGAGGCAAACTATAACAAAAGATTTAAACTTAACAAGGAAGCTTTCCTCAAAATTGTACCCTAGATCAAAAGGACACTTCTTATAGTATTATTTAAAAATGTTAGTTTTGGAGATTTTTATTATTGTTGTTGTTTGTGTTTTATTAGTTTGATTTTTTTTAATTGCTTTCTTTCATGTTGTGGTAAAAGCAGTCAAGAAATCAAAAGAGGTGTAGCATTGGGGAAATCTGCTGTCCGGGACCTTTCCAAAGTATTCAAGAATAAAAATGTCAGTTAGAGACGAAGGTGTACTCAATCTAAGCCATGATTTTTAGTTTGTTTGTTTTTTAAATCCCTCACTGTGTATCTGAAAGTTGGACAGTGAATAAGGATGGCAAAAAAAAAAAAAAAATTGATGCCTTTGAATTGTTGTGTTGTTTGTTGTTGTTGTTATGTACCGTTGAGTTGTTTGTGACTCACAGCGACCCTATGTACAACAGCCCTAAACCCTGCTCTATCCTGTGCCAATTGCACTGCCTCCGACAAACCCATCCCGATTACCCCAGTCACTGAATCAATCCATCTCATAGAGGGAGAAGAATATTGAATAGTCCATGGACTGCCCGAAAAACAAACATGCCCATCTTGGAGGAAATGTATTCAAGGTGCTCCTTAGAGGCAAGGATGGTGAACTTTGTCTCACGTAGTTTGTGCGTGTTGTCAGGAGGGGCAAGTCCTCGGGAATAGACATTATGCTAAGAAAGGTGGAAGGTCAGAGAAAGAGAGTAAGGCCACTAACACTAGATGTATTGAGAAGAGAAAGAGACTATAGCCAATAGGCTTAGGGCTCTGAGGGTAGTGCAGGATAGGGAAAGATTCAGACCCGTTGTTCACAAAGTCATTATGACTCTCAGTCAACTCGATAGCACCAAACACCACCACTACCACATAGATTGTTGTAAGTAGAATATTTTTTGAGAAGATGAAGAGACAATATATCAGTCAAGGAGCCAGATGATTAGGAAATAGATATTAGAATTTTCTCATTAAATACCTTTAAACATTTTTACTTTCAAAACACATGAATATATTTTCTATTTAAAATAAACTACAGTGTTTAGAAATAATTTCCTCACTATTAAATCTAAATGTTCATGTCTTCAAAGCCAGAACTGACTTGTGTCTGCCCCATGCTCTGAGTGGCTCAAAAGATGACTCATTTGTAAGAAGCATGATTTCTCCTTTTTCTCTTTGCAGTACAGAAGTTAGGTTACCTACTGAAAGTAAGGGATGGGGTAAGAAATACGACAATAGAGGAGCATAAGGAATTACCTAAGCATGTGGAAGGGCCGACTGGAGCTGGAAACCATGTATCTGTAAAGGTGATAGTTGACTAGGGAATGCTCAGTAGCCTGAGAAAAGGAGTTTAGGCAGCAGGTCAGGGTTCGAGATTGAAATGCTTTAATTTGGAAAAATAATTTGGAAGGAGGTCAGGCTATAGCTTTACAAATTAGCCAGGGTTTTTTTATTTTGTTTTTGTTGTTGTTGTTTGTTTGTTTTTAGTTTTGTCAGACCCAGGATCTGACTCTCTGGAGGTTCAGAACCTTGGTTTTGCCACTTCCTCAAAGGCAATCAAGTAGGGAAGTGAGTGAGGCATTGAGCTCACAAGAGACTGACTGGTAACATACAAACCAAATTTACTAATTTAAAATTAAAAATAAAGAGCACTCCTACCAAGTATCTACTTATGCAAATTTGTCTGTTGTGGTTCTGCTCCATGGGCCAAGACTCCACTGGAAAGCACTAGTTAGCAGCCTGAAAAAGTTCACATGGTGGACTAGCTCTACTCTAACTCACAGGATCACTACGAGTCAGAATCAAACTCATGGCAACAGATTTGTTTTGTTTCTTTACATATAAACTCTGGAGTTAGTTTTGCTATTTATTGAGTGATCTTCAGCATGTTAGCCTCTCTGTGCCTCAGTATCCCTATTGCTACTAGGCCACCGGAGCTCCTTTATTTGTGAAAAGGAGATAATAATCAAACTAGCCCTGGTAGCGTAGTGGTTAAATACTTGGTTGCTACTCAGTTCAGTGGTGCAAAACTGTTCTTTTTTTCTATGTAAGAATGATGTAGCAGTCTACATCTGTAAAGATAAACCACCTTGGAAATGCTGTGGGGTAGTTCTACTCTGTGCTGTTGGATTACTATGAGTTGGAATTAACACTCTGGTAACAAGGTAACAATGTCACATACTCTGGGGATGTGGCCAGGAGGGACCAGTCCTTAGAGAAGGACATGATGCTTGGAAGTGTGAAGGGACAGGACAGGAGAGGGTATTGGGGAGAGATGAGCTGGAGACGACAGTAAGACTAGCTTAGGATACAGCAAAGTTCAGAGTTCTTTATTGAACAGGTTTGCTATGCGTCACAGGCGGTTTGATGGCGTGTAACAATCTCCTAAAGCTGTTACAAGGTTTTGTTAAATAACTTTATGAAAAACACTTAGAATGGTGCTTATTCATTTTCTTCCACTATTTTTGTATTGGGTTGTATTTTTCTTATCAATTTATGAGGGCACTTTTATATGAGAAATGTTAGCTTTTTACTGTCCTTGGTGTTGCACATATATTTCCCCAATCATTTTTACTTCCTAAAGATTATAAGGTTCTTGATACTAAACGGAAGGGGCCAGCAGAGGCCCCACTCAGTAGGATACAGGCGACAGCTGCGGCGGCTCTTGTCTTCTCTCTCTCTTTGCCATACCCCTTTGGCTTCCAGAAACATGACCTCTGGTGTGGCTGTCTCTGATGGTGTCATCAAGGTGTTCAATGACATGAAGGTGTGCAAATCATCGACACCAGACGAGGTGAAGAAGCACAGGAAGAAGGTGCTCTTCTGCAGAGCAAGGACAAGATGAACATCATCCTGTAGGAGGGGATAGAGGTTCTGGTTGGAGATGTAGGCCAGATTGTCGACGACCCCTATGCCACCTTTGTCAAGATGCTGCCAGACAAAGGCTGTCACTACGTCCTGTATGTTGCAACTTATAAGACCAAGAAAAGCAAGAAAGAGAATCTGGTATTTATCTTTTGGGCCACTAAGTATGCACCCCTTGAGAGCAAAAAGATCTATGCTAGCTCCAAGGATGCCATCAAGAAGCTGACAAGAATCAAGCATGAATTACAAGCAAACTGCTTACTATGAGGAGGCCAAGGATCATTGCACTCTGGCAGAGAAACTGGGGGGCAGGGCAGTCATCTCCCTGGAGGGCAAGCTCTAGTTAGCCCCTGCCAGCCTCCTGCCTGGAGCATCTGACAGCCTCAGAACTACCCATGGGAGCTGTGGGCTGTCCCTTTCCTGCCAGACTGGAGAAGGTAGGGGGATCCCAACAGAGGGAGGACAATCCCTCCACCCCAGTTGCCAGCTGTTAAAATGAACAAATTACCACTGAATCAATTCCAACTCATAGGAACCCTATAAAACTGAGTAAAACTGCTTATGTGTTGTACCTGTACTTCTCCAAGACAATTATGGTTTCTAAAACGTCTAGTGTCATTTGTTATAAAAGGCCAAAGCTTTACATCTTTAAGAAAGCAGGCTGTCCTATCTTTTTCTACCATGCAGAGGCTAGTGGGTTCAAGTCATCACCAGTTCAATTCACAGCTAAGTGTTCTGACCACTGTATCACCAGGATGCTATCCATTAAGATTACCCTAAAATCCTATGAGACAGTTCTGCTCTGAGGTCTACACATAAGGACAATCTGAGTTGAAAAATAACTACCAACAACATTCACTTAAGTGTTGTGTCATTTAACAAAATTTCTTGATTTTGTTTGTATAGAACATATGCACTCTTAATGAAATTTATTACTGAATTTCTGTATGTTTGGTCATTGTTGTGAATGAAGAGTTCCCCTCCCCTGGTCTCCATTCTAATCGGACATTTCCTAGAAATTAAGAGCATCTTTACTTTACTTGCATTCCAGCATTTATCTTGTTAATTCTAGTAGGCTTTTTATTCTTCTAGGAATCATATTTCCTGAAAAATAAAGATAATTTTCCAATATTTATGCTGCTGCACTACATTCCTTTATAGCCAGCCACTTCCTCACCATTGATAATTGGAGTTGTTGCCCAAGGTTGCCCTGAGGGATCTCCACAGAATAAGAAGACTATTCCATGACTACTTGTTTGCTTGCTGAAAGTGAAGAGGACCTGAGCCACATATTGCAGAAGCTCAAAGATACAGCCATCATGAGTGAAATATCTCAGTCACAAAAGGACAAATATTGCATAGGGCCACTATTGTAAAACAGGACTGACATCAGGGTTGAGTGAAGACAGAGAAGGAGGGGAGGAATGATGTATATGACATTGAAACAGATGAGGGAGAGAACTGTTTAAAAAGGATATATGACTGGGTATTATTATCATGACAGAAGTCCAGAATGAAGGGTGCACAGTGGAGTGGACTTAGGGGAAGAGATTGCATAACAATGAAAGAATTTTACTTTTCAAGGAGAAGAGTGAATTGGGGACGAGGGGGTGGGCAGGGAGAAAAGTACAACAATGAATGACTGGACATCCTAAGTCTCTGTGAACTTTCATTAAAATTAATAAAAAAATAAAAATACAGCCTTCCATGCAGATTATATCTCAACATAAAGAAAAACAAAAATCCTCACCACTAAGTAACATCATGCTAGATGCAGGAAAGTTGAACTGGCTAATGATTTGATCTTACTTGGATCCACAATCAATATCCTTCACAACAGCAGCTAGGGAATAAGAAGATGTGTTAGGTGCCCTTGAGTCTGAACACTTATAACATGGGAGGGGACTGTCCATCTTTTTCCCATGAAGCAGCTTGTGGATTCAAACCACCCGACTTTGGGGAGCTTTGGTCTGTACTGCTGGAGAAGAGTACTGAATATCCCATGGGCTGCAAAAAACGATTTCTGTCTTGGAGAAAGGAGCAACCAAGGTAGTCCTTGGAAGGAGGAATAATGAAACTCCATTTTACATACTTTGGGCATGTTGTTGGAAGAGAACATCATGCTTTGAAGGGTGGAGGGTCAGTTAAAGAGAGGAAAGAAGATCTTCAACAAGATGGACACAGTGACTGGAGCAATGGGCTTAACCGATCTCAAGAACAGTGAGGATGGTGCAGGATAGGGCACGGTTTAGGTCAGTTATTCAGAGGGCTTGTGTAATCTGTATTTGACTCGGAGGCACCAAACAACAACAACACTTTATAAGAAGGTCTGGTGGTCTTGTGGATAAGGAGTTGCACTGCCAGCCCAAAGACACCTCCAAGGCAGGTGGTTTGAATCCACAAGCTGCTTCATGGGAGAAAGATAGACAGTCTCCTCCCACAGGACCCACTGGAGGGTCACTTATAAATGTGTTCTGACCCAAAGGCACATAAGAACAACAACTTTACTCAAATGTCACAAATACATCTGAACATAGCAGTTGTCTAGTTTCTTAGCTTTAAAAAAATATATACAATCAGTTTAATTGTGTTTGGGAAGAACATTGTTCTAAGTGGCACAGCACTGGTCTGTCAGTTTGCTGTACTGAGATAACTTGGGGATGCTATGAACGCTGTGCCACTGGTGTGTCAAATACCCATGGTAGACACAGTTTGGTACAGCTCCCAGATTAGGACAGGCTTGGAAGGAGGATTGGCTTCCACTTCTTAAACAATAGGCCTTTGGAAACGCTAAGAACACAGAGAAACGGCCGCGAGTTATTGAACAAGGTTCAGATCTTTAGTTCATAGAGTCTCTGTGAATCATAACTGACTCAATAGCACTTAATAACAACAGCTTTTAAAAACCACAAGTCTTTATGAACACTTCTTGAGCTCACTGCTCTATGATTATATCAGTCAAATTTTCGTTTGGTTTCTTGTATTAGTAGAAGTTGGAAGCAGGAGTGGCACCCACTTGCTAAACAACACTCCTCTGGAAACTCTATGAACTTTGATAAATGTCTATGGTTGTAGATGGGCTTCAGGCCTTTTGTTCATAGGGTCACTATGAGTCGTGCTCGACCCAAAGGTAATCATCAACAACAACAACAACAATAGTAGAAGACTTTTGTGGAGAAGTCCTATCTAGTTATACTTATTCTAATAGTACTTACTCTTTCAAGACTTTTTTGCTTGTTCGTGCTATACCAGTAAAGGGAATATCTTGAATTTTGAAAAGTGATAGATTCCATTTGGAGTCTCTGTATGGTACAATAATTAAGTGTTGACAGGCTGGCAAAAGACAGGGCTGGTGATCTGCTTCTGAAATGCATAGCCTTGGAAAATCTGCACATACGGAGTCGCCATCAGTTGGAATTGACTGGTGGCCTAGTGGCAAGAAGCTACATTGCAATCCCAATGGCATGCAGTTCAAATCCACCAGCAGCTCCAAGGGAGGAGGATGGGAAATCTCCCACAAGATTCACTGCTTCTGAAAGTCTGTCAGACGATCTGCTATGGGTCGGTTTTGACTTGATGATACACAAGAGAAAGGGGAGTTGCACAGGTAACCCAAAGGCCACCCCTCCTTGAGGGTTTGAATTCACCAGTGGGTATGAAGGACAAAGACAGACATTCTCCTCTTGTAATTTATAGCTTGGGAAACCCAATGGAGGGTCAGCTATTCATCAGTTCTGAGTGTTGTTGTTTGTTGTTATGTGCCGTCGACTCATATAGCAACTCATAGCGACCCTATGTACAACAGCCCTAAACCCTGCTCTATCCTGTGCCAATCGCATTGCCTCTGACACACCCATCCCGATTACCCCAGTCACTGAATCAATCCACCTCATAGAGGGTCTTCCCCTCCTGTGCTGTCCCTCCACCCTACCAAGCATGACGTCCCTCTCCAAGGACCTGTCTCTCCTCACAACATGTCCAAAGTATGTCAGACGAAGCCCCAGAATTCTTGTCTCCAAGGAGTAGCCTGGTTTAACCCTCTCCAGGATGAATCTGTTTGTTTTCTTGGCAGTCCAGGGTACATTCAATACTCTTCTCCAGCACCACAGCTCAAAGGCATCAATTCTCCTTCTATCCTCCCTAGTCATTGTCCAACTCTCTGATGCCTAACAAGTGATTGCAAAGACCATGGCCTGTATCAGGTGCACCTTAGTCTCCACAGAGACACCATTGCTCTTCAGTACTTTAGAGAGGTCCCTAACAGCAGACTTTCCCATCACAATATGTTTTTTGATTTCCTGGCTGCTGGTGCCAAGAGTGTTGACCGTGGAGCCGAGCAAACTGAAGCTGTGAACAATCCCAATCTCTTCGCCATCCATCCTGATGCTACCAATTGGTCCAGTGGTGAGAATCTTTGTCTTCTTGACATTGAGCCTCAATCCATACTAAAGGCTGCAGTCCTTGACCCTCTGCAGTAAGTGCATGAGGTCCTCCTCAGTTTCAGGGAGCAAGGTTGTGTCATCTACATAATGCAGATTGTTGATAGATCGTCCACCAATCCTAATGCCACGCTTCTCCTCATAGAGCCCAGCCTCTCGGATAATCTGCTCTGCATACAGGTTGAAAAGGTATGGAGATAGGACACATCCCTGGCCTACACCCTTCTCAATTTTGAACCATGCAGTGTTGCCCTGCTCTGTTCTGACGACTGCCTCCTGGTCCAAGTATAGGTTTCGCATTAGCACGATTAAATGTTCTGGGATTACCATTCTTCTCAGAGTCAGCCACAGTTTATTATGATCCACACAGTCAAATGCCTTTGAATAATCAATGAAACACAGATAGACATTCTTCTGGTATTCTCTGCTTTCAGCTAAGATCCATCTAACATCAGCTACAACATCCCTAGTATTAAATCTATACAAAAATTTTGAACAGTAATTTTACAAGGCCATCAGATAGTGTTCATAATTTTAACAAAAACGACTGTAAAATGCACTTAGGAGTTTTCAGACCACTTTAATTAGCCTGCTTTCAGTTACTATCACATGGCCTACTCTTATTTTCTTCATCATTCATTGCTGTGAAGTTGGAACTGCCTCATGGCTGACACTCTGGTGAGTTTTCAGAGGCTGTAAATTGCCCATTTTTCTCCCACACTTGTGGATTCTAGCTGCCAGAGAGGCACCATCTTTGGGTTAACAGCACAACTCCCTATGGGACTGCACCACCAGAGCTCCCTTATTTGTTCATAGCACTAATATAAGTGCAGGTAAAACACAAATTGTTTTGGTTAATGACCTGTATCCCCAACTAGATTATATACTTGATAAGAGTAATTCAATGTTTTATTGTTGTTGTTGTATTAGGTACCATCAAGGTCACCACCATTCATAGTGACCCTATGAGCAACAGATATTACTCTTACCTTATTATGTGCCATCTTCATCATCTCTGATATACTTGAGCCCATTGTTACTGTCCATGTCAATTCATTTTGTTGAAGATCTTCCTCTCTTATCTTGACATCAACCTTTCCAAACATGATGTCTTCATGTAAGGATTGACTCTTCTTAACATGTTCAAAGTATGTGAGATTAATGTCCCTATTTTGCCTCTAAGGAACGTCCTGGTTGCACTTCTTGCAAAACATATTTCTTTGTTCTTTTGACAGTCTGTAAGACATTTAGTACTCTTCTCCAACACTACAATTCAAAGGCATTAATTCTTTTGCTGTCATCTTTCTGTATTGTATAACTTTCAGATGCATAGAAAGTAATTGAAATGACTATGGCTTGGACAGGTACACATTTAAACTGACATTCATGCTCTTTTGTGCTTTTTAGAGGTCTCTGACAGTACATTATCCCAATGCAACACACCTTTTGATTTCCTGACTGCTGGTACCAAGGAGGTTTATTGTGGAGCCAAGCAAGATTAAATCATTGACCAAATTAATCTTTTATTCATCATGATAATATTCAATCTCTTGTTGTTGTTGTTGTTGTTGTTAGGTGCCATGATTTGACCCATAGTGACCCTCTTAACAACAGATCTGAGCCCTGTCCTATCCTGTGTCATCCTCATCATCTCTAACATACTTGAGCCCATTGCTGCAATCATTGTACCAATCCATTTTGTTCAGGGTCTTCCTCTCTTTTGTTGACCTTCCCTTCACCTTTCCAAGCATAATGTCTCTTTCCAAAGAATAGTCCCTCTTAACAATATGCCTGTATGTGTATGGATAATATCCTATCACTTACAACATTGTATTTCAGGATAGAACTTGAAATTGATTTTTTGGCTATGAATGCAACACCATTCTTCTTCCGTTTTTCTTTCCCAGCATAGTATACCATATGATTATCTGATTCAAAGTGGCCAAAGCCAGTTCCTCTCCTCTCACTAATGCCTAGTATGTCAATGTTCATATGTTCCATTTACTTTTTCACAATTTCTAGTTTTCCAGCATTCAAGCTACATAAATTCCATGTCCATATACATACGAATATTCTATATACATTCCATGTCCATATACAATCCATGTTTGAATGCATATGTACATTACATATAACATATACATGGAACATCTATTTTTTCAACATTCATGCTATGTATAGTCCACGTGCATACATGTGTATATGTACATATAAATACCAAACTGAAATGGATGTCAGAAGAAACTCTAAATATTGCACTAAAGCATTGAGAACCCAAAACAAAGAGAAAACACGCCAAAGTAAAGGAGCTGAAGAGAAGATTTCAAAGGGCAGCTCAAGAGGACAAGGAAAAGTATTATAATGAAATGTGCAGAGAGCTGGAAGTGGAGAATAAAAAGGGAAGCACTTGCTCTGTATTTCTTAAGCTGAGAGAACTAAAAAACGAAATTCAAGGCTTGAGTCACAATATTGAAAGATGCTATAGCAATGAATGACCCAGAAAGCATAAAAAGAAGATGGAGGGAATACACAGTGAATGAACCAAAAAGAACTCATTGGCACTAAAAAATCCAGGAGCCAATGGTAAAGGAGAAAGTGAAAACAGCGTTGAAGGCATCAGCAAAAAAATAAGGCCGTAGGAATCAATGGGATACCAATAGATACAGCCTTGGACAGGCTTATCAATCTACGCCAGAAAATTGAGGCCAGCTCTCTGGCCAAATGATTGGAAGAGGTCCATATTTGTTCCCATTCCTAAGAAAGATATCCAACAGAATGTGGAAAGAATCGAACAACATTATTAATATAATATGCAAGCAAAATACTGCTGAAGATCATTTTTAAATAGCTAGAACAGTACATAGATAGGGGACTGACAGAAGTTCAAGTAGGATTTATAAGAGACCATACCAGGGATGTCATTGTTGATGTCAGATGGATTCTGGCTGAAAGTAAGAATACCAGAAGAATGTCTATTCATGCTTTATTGTTATGCAAAGACATTTGACTGTGTGGATCACAACAAATTATGAAAAACAATGAGAAGAATAGGAATCCTGGAGCACTTAATTGTGCTCATGTGAAACCTATATATAGACCAGTAGGCTGTTGTGTGAACAGCACAAGGGAACACTACATGGTTCAAAATTAGGACGGGAGTGCATTTTCTCTATATACCTATTCAATCTGTATGCTGGGCAAATTATTTGAAAAGCTGGACTCTACAAAGAAGAATGTGGCATCAGGATCAATGGGAGACTCATCAATAACCTGTGTTATACAAAAGACACAACATTGCTTGCTGAAAGTGCAGAGGACTTGAGTCACCTGTTGCAGAAGATCAAATACAGCCTTCAACATGAATTGCATCTCAACATCAAGAAAGCAAATATTCTTACTACTAGGCCAATAGGGAACATCATGATAAACTGTCAACAACTTCATCTTGGATCCACAATTAACATCCCTGGTACCCGCAGTCAGGAAATCAGGAGATGTACTGCATTGGGAAACTAAGTCTGAAATTAGGAATCTCTCCAAATTATTGAGGAGCAATGTCAGTTTGAAGACTAAAGTGTGTCTGATTCAGGCCATGCTCTTTCCAATCACATGCCTGATTCAGGTATAGTCTTTTCAATTACATAAATTCGTTGAATGTTTTAGTTATCTTTATATTCCTACTACCTAGAAAGCCTTTCCATCACCTGTCTGTCAGTTTGTCTTACTGTAGCGGCTTATATGTTACTGTGACACTGGAAGCTATGCCACTGCTATTTCAAATAGCAGCGGGGTCACCAATGCTAGATAGGTTTCAACAGAGCTTCTAGACTAGTACAGACTAAGAAGGACAAGTCATCAGTGTGATGCCTGGCAGATAACAGAAGAACATCGTTGGATATACTGGCAGAAGACAAGGCCCTCAGGTTGGAAGGATCTCAAAATAAGCATGGAGAACTATCTCAAGTAGATTCTACGATAAATACATAGATGGAATCTTTTAGCTAATGAAGGAATGTCATTTGCTGATGTGACAAGACTCAAAATGAGGAAAAACAGCTGTAAATAGACATTAATAATTTTAACATAGAATGTACCAAATCTGAATCTAGGAAAATGAGAAGCTGTAAAAAAAATGAAAGGGAATCCGTTACTGTGTTAATTGGAATGGTACTAACCATTTTTTATACAATCTAGTATGCCAGTGTCCAATTCATTATCAAAAAGAAAATGTCAAGATCTATTCTGATATCAGTGTTGTGATAGGATACTATCCATATGCATATAAGGAATGAAACTGTTATTCAAACAGATGCACTAACCATCAAAGCCAAAGAAAAAAATTGAGGATTTCTACTAACTTTTGCAGTGTGGTATTGGTCAAGATGCATTATTGGGGGTGAGGATGGGAGTGTGGAGAATCAATATTGGCAGAACTTGGGAACAAGGGCCTGGAGCCATGAGGCTCAGCCTGAGCTGCCGGCACATTTTGGAAGCTGTCTTAATTATTGTGTTATTAATCTGCATTATAATGTTTTTACTTCCCCCTCAAAAGAAAGATACATTAATAATAACTGGTGACTGGACTGTGAAATTTAGTAACAAAGAAAAGGGGCTAGTAGTTGGAAAATATGGCCTTGTGACAGAAATGAGGCTGAAGATCAAATGATAGAATTTTGTACAATGATTTATTCATTGCATAAACTCCCCCCCCAAAAAAAACCCAAACAGCAACTATACACATAAACTTCATCTAATGGGCTACACAGGTATCGAAATGGTTTTATATATAAGAAAAAATGTATTGGAGAAGCTCAAAACCAGCAGTCAAAACGAAGCCAAGCATTGAATGTAGAAGTGCAAATTGAATGTGAAGAAAATGAACACATGTGCACAAGAACCAAAACAGGACCTTGAGTATGTCCCAAGGGAATTTAAAAACTACCTCAAGAACAGATTTCATGCATTGAACAATAATGACTAAAGACTAAACAAGTTGCACAAGGACATCATCCACGAAGAAAGCAAAAGGGCATTATGATGAGAAGGGAGAAAGATAGGACCAAAATGAATGCAAAAGAGACTATGAAACTTGCACTTGAATTAAAAGAAGGCAATGTAAGGGGAATTAAAGCTGAAGTAAGAAAGAAAAACTAGACAGAAGATTTCAAAAGACAAAGAAAATATTATAATGAAATGTGCAAAGTGCTATAGTTAGAAATCCGAAAGGGAAGTGCACATGCTTAGCATTTGTCAAGCTGAGCAAAGTGGAAGAAGAACAAACTGAAGTCTCAGATGCAATACTGAAGTATTCTACGGATAAAAATCTTGAATGATGCAGGAAGCATCATATGAAAAACAATGGATACAAACTTTGTAAGTAAACCAACATAAAATAAAACATTTATTTTAAAAAAGCAAAACAAAACAGCAAATGGAAGGAATACACAGAATCACCATACTAAAATGAAAGGGTCTTCATGGAACCATTACAATCCAGAACCAACAGTACTGAAGGAAGAAGTACTAAAGGCATTGGCAATAAAAATAAGGCCCCAGTAATCGACAGAATACAAATTGAGGTGTTTTATGAAATCGATATAATCCTGGCTGTGCTCAACAGTGTCAGCCAACAAATAGGGAAGACAACAGCTAAAAGGCGAGCAGACTGGAAAAGATTCATATTTGTTCCCATTCTCAAGAAGAATGACTTACTGTGGAAATTACTGAACAACATCATTAATATCACATATAAGTAAAATCTTGCTGAATAGTATTTTTAAAACATGTTGCTGAGATGATACATTGACAGGAAACTGCCAGAAATTCAAGCCGAGTTCAGAAAAGGCTATGACTGAAGGGTTGGCATTGGCAATGTCAAATTTATCTTGGCTAAAAACACACAAAGATGTTGACTTGTGTTTTATTGATTAAGCAGTGGCATTTAACTGTGTGAATCATAACAAATGATGGCTAACATAGAGAAGAATAAGAATTCCATAACACTTAATTGTGTTAATGGGAAACCTCTACAAAGAATAAGAAGCAGTTGTCTGGAATTGTATGATTTAAAATCAGGAAAGGAGAATGTCAGAAATGAATCCTTTTTCTGTATCCATTCACTCGGTATTGTGAGTAAATCATTCTAGGAGTTGAACTATATGAAGTAGAATGTAGTGACATCAGGATTGGAGAAAGATTTATCAATCAACAACCTGCATTGTGACACAAACTTGCTTGAAAATGTGAAGAAGAGTTGAAATACTTCTTGAAGAGGATCAAAGACTACATCCTCTCATATAAGTTATCTCTCAAAATGAAGAAAACCAAAATTATCTCCACTGGACCAAGAGACAACAAAGAGATGGAAAGTAGATTAAAGTTGTCAATGATTTTATTTTACTTCTATCCACGATCAAAATTTGGAAGGAGGAATGGCATCCACTTCGATAATAGCTTGTCTCTGGAAACCCTATTGAACCTGGAGAGAGGATGAAAGGCACCCAAGCGTCGAGGACTCTCCTTCATAGGGTTGCTATGAGTTGCCTGTGACTCGACGGCACTTAACAATAACAACAATCCACGATCAACACCTTTTGTGGCAGCAGTCAAAAAATCAAAAGACATATTGCATTGGGGAAATCTATTGTCAAGGACCTCTCCAAACTGCTGAAGATAAATGACATCAGTTTAAAGATTAAGGTGTGGCTGATACAAGCCATGGTATTTTCCTATCTTAAAAGTTTAAAAATTAAAAAGAAAAAAATTACACCATTGAATTGTGATATGAGTGTTGAATATATCATTGTTGTTGTTATGTGACATTGAGTAACCTCTGACTCATAGTGACCCTATGTACAGCAGCTCTGAAATCTGCCCTGTCCAGAGCCAGTTTCACTGACACCGAAACACCTACCCTCATTGCCCCAGTTACTTTATCAATCCATCTCATCTGAGGTCTTCCTCTCCTGCACTGTCCAATTGTCATAGTTCAACAAACAGATGCTTCCCCGGAGGTGCTCACCAGCTTGTGCCAAGAAATGTGGAGCACAACTACCTGGCCAACTGACTGGAAGTGGTCCATATTTATTCCCATTTCATAAAAAAGGAGACCCCATAGTGTGTAGAAATTATTGTACACTATCACTCATATCAAAATATGACTTTGAGTCTATCCCACCTGAATTTCAGAACCATCTCTGGAACAGGTTTGAGGCCTTGAACACTAATGAGCAAAGACCAGATGAGTTGTGGGAGGATATCAAGGGTGTCATCCAGGAAGGGTGCAAACAGTCATTGCAAAGACAGAAGAGGAAGCGAAGACAAAAATGTCAGAAGAGACTCTGAAAATTGCACTGGAGCGCAGAGAAGCCAAAGCCCAAGGAAGAATTCAAGATACGAAAGATTACCAATCGTGGTAATGGGCACCCATGGTGGACAGTGTTGGCTGGAGCTTCCCGACTAAATCAAGCCTGGAAGCAGGAGCGGCATCCACTTCCAAAATGGCTTCCCTCCGGAAACTCTAATGTACGAACAGTGCTCAGGCTGTTCGTTCATAGGGTCGCTATGAGTCGTCTACGACTCAACGACATTAAACAACAACAACAACAACAACAACAACAACAACGAGTTGAATAGAAGATTTCAAAAGGCAGCACGGGATGACAAAGCAAAATATTACAATGAAATGTGCAAGGAGTTGGAGTCAGAAAATCAAAAGGGCCGAACTCGCTCAGCGTTTCTTAAGCTCAAGGAACTGAAGAACAAATTCAAACCTTGAGTTGCTATAATCAAGGATGCTTTCGGCAGACTGTTAAATGACCCAGGAAGTATTAAAAGAAGATGGAAAGAATATACTGAGTCACTGTATTGAAAGGAATTGGCCGACACAGAAGAATTTCAAATAAAAATTGAAGGTATGAACTGTTTAAAGCAATATTGGTTAAAGTCAATGTTTCAGTATAAGAAATCATAATTTTACGTTGATTCCTTTTTTAATTTTCTATTGGTTTTCACAGAAGAATTTCCGGAAAAAACATATGAGCAAGAGCCTATGGTGATGAAGGAAGAAGTTCAAGTTGCTTTGAAGGACATGGCAAAAAGTAAGGCTCCAGGAATAGATAGTATACCAATTGACATATTTCAGCTAATAGATGCTGCCCTGGACGTGCTCACCAACTTGTGCCAAGAAATCTGGAGAACAACCACTTGGCCAACTGACTGGAAGAGATC
>NW_006399763.1:2877199-2878543 GCF_000299155.1 Elephantulus edwardii
CAGGAGGGGAAGGCCCTCTATGAGGTGGATTGATTCAGTGACTGGGATAATTGGGATGGGAGTGTCAGAGACAGTGCGATTGGCACAGGACAGAGCAGATTTTAGGGCTGTTGTACATAGGGTTGCTATGAGTTGCGAGCGACTCAATGGCGTGTAACAACAACAACAACATCACTCATATCACACACAAACAAAATCCTGCTGAAGATTATCCGGAAATGACTGAAGTAGTACATTGACAGTGAACTACCAGAAATACAAGCTGTGTTTAGAAGAGATTGTGGCACTAGAGACATTATTGCCAATGTCAGATGCATCTTGGCAGTAAACAAATAGTACCAGAGGAATGTCTATTTGTGTTTCATTGACTGTGCAAAGGCATTTGACTGTGTGGATCACAACAAATTGTGGCTAACTTTGAGGCAAATATACCAAAGACTGCTAAATAAACAAATCTGTCTTAGAGGAAGTGCAATCAGAATTCTCTTTATAGGCAAGAATTATGAAACTTTACCTCAAATGCTTAGGGTGCATTTTCAGAAGAGGTCAATCCTTGGAAAAAGAATCTTTCTGGGCAAGATAGTCAGTGAAAGAGATGAAGACCCTAAATTAGATAGATTGACACAATGATTACTACAGTCTCTTGTTCATAAGGTCACTATTAGTTATAGTTGACTTGCTACACCTAAAGAAGGAGGCCTCCAATAAAACCTATTTAATGAACAGATTCTGATATTTCTAGAGACAAATTTCCATTATGTTTGATTTCTTTTTACCTCAATTTTTCTTATTTTAAAAAATTGTATTAAGTATAGTTGCTAGGGAATATTTGAAAAATCATTCACCTTAATGGGACAGAGCAGATTTCAAGTGCTTATATTTTAAAAATTCAGTAATGATGTAGGACTAAAACACAAAATGACATAGAAATTTATGTCCAAGTGAAAATAGAAATTTGTCTAGCAGTCCTTGTATAAAGTTTCCCTATATGAAGTTATGCTTAAAGATCTGCAATTGTCACTTAACGTTGTTGTTATGTGCCATCGCATTGCCTGCTACTCATAGCAACACTATGTACAACAGCTCTGAAGCCTGCATTGTCCTGAGTCAGTCTCACTGACTCTAACACATCTACCTACATTGCACAAATTACTGTATAATCCATCTTATCCAGGATCTTTCTCTCCTGCATTATCCCTCCACCTTTCTGAGTATGACATCCTTCTCCAAGGATCAATCCCTGTTTGCAACATGCCCAAAGTATGTGAGACAGAGCTTCACAATCCTAGCCTCTAAGAAGAAACTTGGTTTCACTCTCTTCAAGACAGACCTTTTTGTTTTCTT
>NW_006399763.1:2879168-2880446 GCF_000299155.1 Elephantulus edwardii
TTAAAGTTAATAAATGTTTAAAAAAAATTTGCAATGAATAAAGCATTGATTGTACAGAAATAAAAAAAAAAAAAGAAGAAAGAAAGAAAGAAAAGATATGGAGACAGGACCCATCCCTGAAGCACTCCTTTCCTGATTTTGAACCATGCAGTGTTTCCCTGCTCTGTTCTGAGGACTGCTTCCTGGTCCAAAAATAGGTCTCAGATAAGCATAATCAAGTGCTCTGGGATTCCCATTCTCCTCAAGGTTAACCACAATTTGTTGTGATCCATACAGTCAAATGCCTTTACATAGTAAATGAAATACAGATAGATTTCCCTTTGGTACTCTTTGCTTTCTGCCAAGATCCATCTGACATTGGTGGTAATGTCTCTAGTGCCATGGCCTCTTCTAAACTTAGCTTATATTTCTGATAGTTCTCTGTTAATGTACTATTTCAGTCATTTCTGGATAATTTCACAAGGATTTTGCTTGTGTGTGATATTGTACAATAATTTCCACATTTTGTCAGTTCACCTTTTTTTGAAATGGGAATAAATATGGACCTCTTCCAAATGGTCAGGTAGTTGTCCTCCAGATTTCTTGGCACAATATGGCGAGCACATTGAGGGCAGCATCTGTTTTGCTGAAATATGCTAGTTGGTATTCCATCAATTTCTGGGGCTTTATTTTTTGCCACGTCCTTCAGAGCAGCCTGAACATCTTCATCACCATTGCCTTTTCTTTTTATAAATTTTTTTTTCTTGTTGTGTACTGTTAAATCAGATCAGACTGGCACAGGAGGAGATTGTCCACCCTTCTCCAGCAGAGAATCTGGTGGATTCGAACTGCACACCTTTGGTATTGCAGTGCAGCTTCTTGGCAGTAGGCCACCAGAGAACATTGCCTCTTGATCATATGCTCTTTCTTGAAATTTTTGTGCTATCCAATTCTTTTTGGTACAGTTGACTGTATACTCCTTCCATCTTCTTTTAGTATTTCCTGGATCATTCAATATTCCACCCACAGCATCTTTAAGTATTTCAACTTGAGGTTTGAATTTGTTGCTTAGTTCCTTCGACTTAAGGAATGCCGAGCGAGTATGGCCCTTTTGATTTTTGTCCTGTGTCCTATCTCCATACCTTTTCAACCTGTATGCAGAGCAGATTATCTGAGAGGCTGGGCTCTATGAGGAGAAGCGTGGTGTTAGGATTGGTGGAAGATCTATCAACAATTTGCGTTATGCAGATGACACAACCCTGCTTGCGGAAACTGAGGAGGACCTCATGCACTTACTGC
>NW_006399763.1:2881026-2912916 GCF_000299155.1 Elephantulus edwardii
GACGGGGTAATCGGGATGGGTGTGTCGGGGGCAATGCGATTGGCACAGGATAGAGCAGGGTTTAGGGCTGTTGTACATAGGGTCGCTATGAGTCACAAATGACTCGACGGCACGTAACAACAACAAGTTCTTTGCACATTTTATTAAAATACTTACTTTTGTCTTCACATGCTACTCTGAAATCTTCTGTTCAGCTCCTTAACGTCTTGATTTCTTCCCTTGCTTTGGCTTCTCTGCACTCTAGTGCAATATTCATAGTGTCTTCTTTTTTTAATTTTTTATTTTCTGTTTGTTTTTTTAATTATTTTCTAGGAAAAAAACCCAAACAAACCCAAAACACAACCAGGGAGGGATTTATGTGACACCATCAGTGTAAATATTTCAAGGAGACCAGAGGCATGGGAAGCCAATAAAAGTGAGCTCTGGATCAGCCCACAGGGTTAGCCTGGGTCCTTGGAGCCGACCACTCTGGCATGTGTGTTCCATGCCTGGTCTGCCCACTCAAACACCCATTGGTGGAGAAGCAGAGAGACAAGCTAACACAGCTCCCTAGCTTTGTGCTTGGAGATTAAGGGGTGGCTGTCTTGTCTTGTAGAATATTTGACAGACTGTGAGCTCACGCTGACCCACTGTGGCACCACTGCAATGAACTCTGGGCAGCCACTCCCTAACCAGGGTGGTCTTCATCTCCACATCGCAGGCCTGTCAGATACCTGCTGTCAATGTGGCTGATGACCTGGACACTAGATTCACATGACAGTACCTGCCCTGTCACTGCCCAGCAGCAGTGTCCTTTCTCCAGTCCCATTCTCTCTCATGGCCTGAGAGGTAGAGAGACTGGAAACTGTCTCCTTTTCAGTTCAGCACTGGGCATATTCCAGAGAAGTTGGTATTTCACAAAGGAAGCTCAGCCATTTGTATTCACATTTAGAAAAAGCCTCTCAAGTTTCACCCACTTTATGGCCTAGCTCTCAGGGCAGAAAAATTCAGTCAGATTCAAAGTCACGTGTGGGCCACTAACATGACAGTTGGCAAGAAGAAGCCAGCAGCCAATGGCAAGACCAGGACACATTCAAGGAGAGGGGCATGCAGCAGGCTGTAGCCCCAAGTTACAGTCTGGAGCATGCTGAGCCTGAAAGCTCACAGCCAGATCCACTGGTTTGATCAGTGGTTCTGCAGCCTCAGGTTGAGGGCCCCACTGTTTGTGAGTCCAACTGGTTGTGGGTTCCACTGGTCGTGGGTCCCACTGGTGTGGCTCCTGTGGGGAGAGCAGGCTTCTGACGTCCATTTTGGTTTTTTTTCTTTTTCTGTCTTTGTAATGACCTTTTGCATTCTCTGTGGATGATATTTTTTATGTCCTCCCACAGTTTATCTAGTCTTCATTAGTGTTCAAGGATTCAAATTTTGATTCCTGTGGATTTGATTTGACCTTCTTTAGCTTTAATTAGAACTTGCATATGAGCCAAATCTGGTTTCACTTTTTGTGCCCCTAATTCGCATCAGGAATCCTAGTGCATCACAGGTGGCAGGAAGCTGAGATGGCCATCTTGCCTACCCTCAGGTATGCCATTATCCCAGGATCCTATTGGCTTTGTTAACAACCAGCCAGCCTAAGCCAGATGGGACATTCAGACCCAGATCTGCATGGGAAACATAGAGCTTTGTATAGAGTCAGAGTATGATTTCATCTTTTGTACCTTTTTCACTTACCATGATGGTCCCTAACAGCAGACTTTCCCATGACAATGCACCTTTTAATTTCCTGGCTGCTGGTGCCAAGACTGTTGACTATGGAGCCAAGCAAACTAAAGCTGTGTACAATCTCAATCTTTTCACCATCCATCCTGATGCTGCCAATTGGTCCAGTGGTGAGAATCTTTGTCTTCTTGACACTGAGCCTCAATCCATATTGTAGGCTGCAGTCCTTGACACTGCAGCAGGCGCTTCAGGTCCTCTTCAGTTTCAGCAAGCAGGGTTGTGTCATCCGCATAACGCAGATTTTGGTTTATTTCACCCTCTCTAGGATGAACCTGTTTGTTCTCCTGGCAGTCTATGGTATATCCAATACTCTTCTCCAGCACCACGGCTCAAAAGCATCAGTTCTCCTTCTATCAACCCTAGTCATTGTCCAGCTTTCTGATGCATAGCAAGTAACTGCAAAAACTATGGCCTGGATCAGGCACACCTTAGTCTCCAGACTGACATCATTGCTCTTCATTACCTTGGAGAGATCTTTGACAGCAGACTTTCCCAATGAAATTTATCTTTTAATTTTCTGGTTGCTGGTACCAAGAGTATTGATTGTGGAGCCAAGCAAACTAAAGCTGCTATCAATCTCAATCTCTTCACCATTTATCATGATGCTGCCAACTGGCCCACTGGTAAGAATCTTTGTTTTCTTGATGTTAAGCTTCAATCCAAATTGAAGACTGCAGTCCTTTACCTTCTGGAACAAGCATTTCAGATCCTCCTCAGTTTCAGCAAGCAGGGTTGTGTCAAATGCACAATGCAGATTGTTGATAAGTCTTCCTCCAATCCTGATGCCACATTTCACACCACAGAGCCCAGCCTCTCGGTATGGAAACACAAAGGGGGAGGAACTATTTTTAGCAAAAGGGACCAGTAAGTAGCATCATGTTAAATGAAGACGGACGTCAACACAACCAACACTCATGGAAACAGCAGTCAAGAAATCAAATAATACATTGCATTGGGTAAATCTGCTGCAAATAACTTTATAAAGTTATTAAAAGCAAAGTTATTCTGAAAACTAAGGGACATCTGACCCAAGACATGATGTTTTCAGTCACCCCATATGAACATAAAAGTGGGACAATGAATAAAGAGGACTTAAAAATAATTGATGCCTTGGGAGTATGAAGTTGGTAAAGAGTATCATGGACTACTAGAATAACCCACAAATCTGATTTAGAAGTATAATCAAAAGGTTTCTTGGATGGGAGAATGGCAAGATTTCTTAGGTACTTTGAACATATTTTCGTGAAGGACCAGCCTCTAGAAGGCACCATGTTTGCAACAGGATCAGAGGAAAAGAGAAAGATCGTAATTGTGTTTAAAGTGGCTTGTTGTACAGAGGTTGGGACGAACTCAACAAAAGCAAAGAATATCAATACATTACTTTTAATATTTAGTTTTAGGTTACATAGGGTTTTCTGAGGCCTGCTAGTTCGGAAGTGGATGGCCAATCCTTCTTCCTAGTGTGTCTTAATCTGAATGTTCAGATTTAGAAAAGTATCCAACAGATAAGCATTTTACAGAAAGAGTGAAAGTATATCCCTTATTGTGGAATTAACTATTAGTTTCAGTGTTGTCCCTGCCCTTGGCACAAGTGTCTTGACCCATTTATTTCTTTGCTCCGCCATCCATCAAGATACCCATCTACTTCTAACCCCTCCCTTCAACATCTATCTCTCATTGTCCAGCCCTTGATCTGACAGCTTGTATCTATAGCTTCCTTGGCTTTTGTGATTCCAGACATGTGAGCTGCTAACAGTTTCTTATGCTGTGACCAGAGTCTCCTAAGTTTAGTGGTAATGTGTCCCGAACGAAGGTGATGTGTCCTGTGGAACTGGTGTATAGATAGTTTCTTCTTGGCCAGAGGGCCGCAGGTCCAAGTCCAGCGCAGCCTTGGGGGTCCTCTACCATTATCTGTGTGGGTGGGGATTTTCAGCTCTGTTGTGCTGCCTTGCTTTTCACCTGTGAAGCTTTCTTGGGAAAGTCTGCTAGGGACCTCTCTAAAGTCCTGAAGAGCAATGGTGTCTCTCTGGAGACTAAGGTACGTCTGGTACAGGCAATGGTCTTTGCAATCACTTGTTAAGCATCAGAGAGTTGGACAATGACTAAGGAGGATAGAAGGAGAATTGATGCCTTTGAGCTGTGGTGCTGGAGAAGAGTATTGAAGGTACCATGGACTGCTAAGAAAACAAACAGATTCATCCTGGATAGGGTTAAACAAGGCTACTCCTTGGAGGCAAGGATTCTGAGGGTTCGTCTGACATATTTTGGTCATTGTAAGGAGAGACGGGTCCTTGGAGAAGGACATCATGCTTGGGAGGGTGGAGGCCAGGTGCAGGAGAGGAAGGCCCTCTATGAGGTGGACTGATTCAGTGACTGGGGTAATTGGGATTGGTGTGTCGGAGACAGTGAAATTGGCACAGGACAGAGCAGGGTTTAGGACTGTTGTACATAGGGTCTCTATGAGTCGCAAGTGACTCAATGGCACATAACAACAACAACTTTTAATATTTACTTTCTCTTTATAGTTTTTTTTTAAAAGTTACTAGAAAGTTACAGAAAACAAAGGGGGAAAATGGCCAATCATACTGTGATAGACCACTCAAGGGTAGTTCCAGTCTACTGATTTTCTTGCACATGAGTGACACACTTCAAAGCCAACTTGACTTAGGTATGCTTAATTTAAGAAAGTAAAATCTCCCATTCACAAAACAACTATGAGATATCATCTTACCACAGTAAGAATAGCAAAATTTAACAGAACAGTAAGCAACGAATGCTGGTGAAATTGTGGAGAAACTGGAACCCTTATTCACTGTTGGTGGAAGTGTAAAATGGTGCAACCCCTGTGGAAGGCGGTGTGGTGCTTCCTCAAAAAGTTCCAAATAGAGATACCATTTGACCCAGCAATTCCACTACTGGGAATATACCCCAAAGAGACCATAATTGCCACCCAAGCAGACATATGCACACCCACCCACGTTTAGTGCGGCTTTGTTCACAATAGCAAGGAGTTGAAACAACCTAACTGCCATCAACAAACTAATGGATAGAGAAGCACAATGGAATACTACACTGCATTGAAAAACAAGAACTCATGCAATACTATTAAAAATGGGTAATCCTGGAGGACATTACGCTGAGTGAAATATCTGTCAGAAAAGGACAAATACTGCATGGTGCCACTGTTGTAAAACAGGACTGACCTTGGCGTTGGGGAGAGACTGAGAAAGATGGGTTCAATAATGTATACTGCATTGAAACAGATAAGGGAGAAAACTGTCTAAAAGGGATATATGATTAGGTATTTTTGTCATGACAGGAGTCCAGAACGAAGGCTGCATAGTGGGGTGGGCTTGGGGGGAGGGACTGTAAAACAAAGAGTTTTTCTTTTACTTTTCAAAGAGAAGAGTGTACTGGACAGGGAGAAAAGTGCAACAATGAATGAATGGAAATCCAAAGTCTCTGTAAATTTTCATTAAAATTATTAATAATAAAAAACTCCCACTCACATTTTTGCCTTCATTTAATACAAACACGTATGTGATGAAATCTGAGGATCAAGTCAAAATAATAATTTGAGACCCTGACAGTATCTTCTGTTGTGGATTACCGTTGACTTGAGCACGACGTATAGCGATCCTATGAACAAAATACCTGAAGCCTTTCTATAACTATTGTCGTTTCTCAAAGTTCATAGAGTTTCCAGAAGTATGTCGTTTAGGAAGTAGATGCCACTTCTGCTGGAAGGTATCTAGAGAAGCGCTTAGGAACCGGACAAGCTCCCTTGGCATTCGTGTAGGCAGTTTTGCTCTTGGTTGACGGCCGGACCGAGCATGTTTCGCCTTTTAACTTTTCTCTGGTCGCGCCTCAGACCGTGTGGACAGCTGGCGCCGTCCCTGCGGGTCCCTAAGGTCAGAGCCGAGGCAGGAAGACCAGAAACTCCCGCCCCCGGGGTCCTCCCCCCGCGCCGTCCTCCCCCCGCGCCGTCCTCCCCCCGCGCCGTCCTCAGCACCTAGGCGGCGGCTCAGCGTTGGCGGCGCTCTCGCCCGGTGCACTGTGGGCATTGTAGTCGGGAGGGAACCTGTTCGTGACTGAAGTCCTGTGACACCACTTCGTTACAAACCCCCTCTCCCCCTGTCTGAAGCTCTCTCCACTCCTTCGGCGTGAGCCTCCGGGGACCAGCGCGCGGCTTTCAGCGCGTCAGCTGTTTCTCCCGGGAGCCTGAGAGGCGGAAGCCTGAGGGGTGCGGGGTGGGCGGAGCTTCGCGAACGCCGTGAACGCCCGCTCTTACGTGCTCGTTCGCCCTCGACCGCTGCGCGTCAGGCTCGTGTCTCCGCGACGGGGGACAGCGGCAGGTTCGTTGCAACGCGAAGGGGGCGGAGGGAGCCCGCGCGGCGGCGGCGGCGGCGGCTGCAACAGCGAAATGGCGGAGACAGTGGCAGACACCCGGCGGCTGATCACCAAGCCGCAGAACCTGAATGACGCCTACGGGCCGCCCAGCAACTTCCTCGAGATCGATGTGAGCAACCCCCAAACCGTGGGGGTTGGCAGGGGCCGCTTCACCACCTACGAAATCAGGGTCAAGGTGAGGCCATCTTTCCCCTACCCCGAAAACCTCTCTCTCCGAACCTGGTCACCTCAACTGACCCAGGAGCGGATCCTCCCTGGCACCCCACTCCGCCCAGGCCCTGCCCCCTCCGGCGATCTGCGGGCCGGGATCGTGGCCCTCTTCGTGAGGGGTTTAACGTGGGTGCAGCGCGGTGATCCCAGCGCTGGCAGTTGGAGAAGGTGTTCGATGAAGAGGGCGTGGGTTGAGCTCCGCTTGCTTAAAAAGCAACTGATCTGAGAATGACATTTGGGTTGAAAAGGAGTAGATCTTTCGAGAAGCACAGGGAGGGGAAGGGAAGGGTGTAGCTTTGAAGTTAAAGCCTTTCCTTTTTTCCCCCTCCTGTAGACTCCCCCCACCACCGGTGGCCAAGGTACTGGCTTCAGGCCTTTCCAGAATCACTGTACTAACGTCGGTTGTACAGTGCTGTAAACAGAGCTTAGTAAGAGTTCACAAAAGCCTGACAAATTTGATAGGGCCAAGGCAAGCTGGAATGGCAATTGGAAATAGTTGAGCTGCTAGGTTGGACCTTAACATTCTGTGAGTCTGACGTGCTAGGGGCCCGAGGTGAGGAATGTTGACTACCTCACAATCCAAAACTATACCCCTTTTAAGAAAAGCCTATTCATTTAGAATTTTGCTCTCTAATTTCAAGATTTGCACTTCACTGAATGAAAGAATCAGCTGAAGTAGAAACACACACTTATTTCATAACTAGTATTTGTTGGCAATAAGTAATTCATATGATTTGAAAGATGCTAATTGAGAATAGTGCTTCACTTTCACTCTAGTTTAGAATTAAAGAACTTGCCATGTATGGAAATATCTTTAAAAATTAATTGCAGAAAAAGTACCCAGCTCTTTAAAGACAACAATTTTTTTTAACAAATTATTTTTTAAACATTAAGCATAATAAGATTTGGCTTTAGAGTAACAAATTTGCATAACAAGTTACTGTTAACATTTAAGTGGAGTGATTTCTAATTTATGCTTTTTTTTAAAGGAATTTTTTTGTGAGTTTGTGTTACTAAAAATATTTAATTAGCAAACTAGCTTAGCATATGAAACTAACAGTTAAATGTTTAAACCACCCATTTCTCCATATAGATGTGTAAATTAGGAGAGATTAGCCTTCAGATTTTAGCTAACTGACAAATCCAGGCCACAGTATGCCTAGGAAGTACATTCCCACATAAGCATTATGAAAAAAGTGAATGTTTTTTGCTTTTCAAACTTAGGAAATGATTTTGGATTGTCATCAATATGTAACAGATTGTTCACTACACAGAATTTCCTCTTTTTGCCCTTATTCATTAACATGCTTCCCCCTCCCTCTCCTTTGTGCTAAAACAGAACTTGGTATTCCTGTTTCTAAACTTCCATACCTAGTACTTCCTGCCACACAATTGCAATCTCCTGCCTACACTTCCTCCGTTTAATAACTGTGTTTATCTTACTGAGTGTATGATATTAAATAAAGTCTGGTATGGCAATTTAAAGGTGCTGTAGTGGCACAGTTGTTAAGTACTCATGTTCAAAACCACTGGCAGTTTACTTTTATGAAAGTTACAACCAAGAAAACGCTGTGGGGTAGTTCTACTCCATCACATGGGGTCGATTCACGTTGAAAGTGACTCTTGGCATCTAGCAATAACAGCAATGGTATAATTTAATTGTGTTTTTACATACCTGATATCTGCTTACCAAATAGCTGGTGTAACACTTAAATTGTGATATGATTAGGAGCCCTGGTAGCACAATTATTTTAGTGCTTTCATGCTAAACTTCTGTAGAAGTTTGATCATATCAGCTCGCTGCTCCACAGGAAAAAGATGTGGAGGTCTGCTTCTATCGAGATTAAGCTCACTCATTGCGTTGAGTTGGAACTAACTCACAATCATAGATGACTCCAGTAGGCTTTCAGAGGCTATAAATCACAAGCGAGGAGAGATTATTATTTTCTCCACTTGAACTGCTGGTGGATTCAAACTGGCCGCCTTTGGTGGGGGGCAACACACCTCCTTACCCACTAGGCCACCAGAACCCCTGTTAAAATTACACCCTTAAAAACCATATGGAGCAATTCTCCATCCTGAAAAGTTGGAATGAGTTGAAATTAACTAGACGGCAATTGGTATAGTATGATTGCTGCATTTGGGGGAGGGGGGGAGTCCATTTTTAATAGTGATTAGTGAGTTAAGAAATTAACAAATTCAGTACCTACTTTAAGGAACCCTTGTAGCCTCAACTACAAGCATAGCTGCTAGTTGAAAGATCAATGGTTTGAATCCACTAGTTGCTCCATAGGAGAGATTGGCAGTCTTCTGCTGTCAAGTTTTTATTTTTTTTTATATTATTATTGTTATTATCATTTTGTGTGTACTGTCAAATCGGATCTGACTGGTACAAGAGGAGATTGTCCCTCCTTCTCCAGCAGAGCATCTAGTGGATTCAAACTGCACCTCTGGGATTGCAGTGCAACTTCTTGCCATTAGGCCACCAGACCTCGCCATAAAGTTTTACAGCTTCAGAAAAGCAGTGTAAAGTTGCTGTAAGAACTGATTCCAGTGTCATATACCTTTCTATGTTTTGCGTTTTTATAAAAGTCAGATTATTTTGTGTTAAAAGCCATGATAGTCATATAAAATGGAAGGGAGCTCTCTTGGAGTAGTCCATAGAGAGTTGTGCTGCTAACTTAAATGCGGTGTGTCTGGTTGTTCAAATCCATCAGCTGATCTTCAAGACAGAGATAGTCACCTCTTGTGTGACTTAGAATCTCCTGAAAACTCACTGGAAGGTCAGTGAATGAATGAGTGAATGTCATTGGGGTTTCTCTTAGTGTGTGTAGCTTATTAACTTAAACTTAAGACACTGTGTAGTAAGATGTTAGACTTCTTGTTGTTTGTGTACTATATGATTTTTGACAGTAATTAGAGTTTTGTATTATGGTAAAATAGCCATTAAGATGGGTAGGTTAATAGTTTGTAATTGTATTTATTCCCAGTTTTCTAAATTCTTTGTTCTTCTTACCGCCTACATCTACTTTTGAATTTACCTTGTAGAAAACTTCTTTTATGTCCCAAAGTTTGGACTGTTAAACTATCTTACTCTCTAATTCTGATCTTGAGAAAAATGTTCAATTTTGCAGATCTGATTGAAATTACTCTAATTCACAGAGTAATTTCATCTAGATGGTGGCACTTTAGAATACAAGTTCCCTAGTCTCCATTTATCTTTCATTTTGAGGATAGTGTTTAAGACTATTAGGATCACTTGATTAGTATCTCTGCGCTTTTGAAAAAAATAATTGGCACAGTGTTAATGTTTTTAAAAATTGTTCTAATGGGTAAGTACAGCTCCGAGCACCATAAATGATTAAAGGTTTAGGAAAGCTCAGGGTCTAGAATTATTTTGGTAAATTAAAGTGAAGGTTGGAGGGATAATTCAGTTACTATTTATGAAGTTTGTGCACTGATGGTAGCTTTAATTTCATGAAATTTGAAATAAAGATCTCCTATTGTACATGGAAGGAGCTCTGGTGATGTAGTCTGTAGTGAGTGGTGCTGCTCACCAAAGACTGCACTCAGCACCTTCAAGGGAGTAAGTTAGGCAGTCTCTTCTTGTTGCAGTGTGCAGCCTTGGAAACTTAACAGCGGATTGCTGTGAGTCAGAAGGACTCAGTGGCAGTGAGTAAGTGATTGTACACAGAGACAACTGTTTCAAAGATAAAGATCTTGAGTTTCGAGTTAACTCTGGTCTCAAATAATTTCTTTATCTTTTATTAACTAGGTAAAATATAAAATCTTTGAGCATATCAGCTGAAAAATAGTTATACTACAAAGAGGATCTCTCTTCTAGGACTGAATAGATATGAAAAATGTATAGAGTCCTTTGGTACAGGGACCTTGTACATAATATGCAGCCAAAAGTTAGCTTTTGCTGCATGTGGCTACTAAATTAAAAGTGAATGATAACTACATTTTTTTCTCTGTTAATATGCAGTTGTTAGATAGCTTCATCAAGAAAACAAATTAATACAGAAGCATGATATAAAAAGAAGCCATTCTACTTCTAGAATTTAACCAAGTAACTTTTTATAGGTATAGTAAAACATGAAGCTTCATAGTTAAATTGGCTGATAAAAAATTTTGGGAAGGAGAATACTCAGTAAAAGTAGCGTATCTTGGAAGTGTTTGCCTTTCTGAATCTTTGTAGGTGATCGATCCCCTCCCAGTATCTTAAATTGATCTTCATTAGTATTATAATTATTGTTGTTTTGCCTTCAAGTTCAGCACAACTTATAGCGACCTTGTGAACAAAAGGCCTTGAAGCACCTCTACAACTGTCGACATTTATCAAAGTTCGTAGTTTCTGGAAGCATGTTATTTAGGAAGTGGATGCAGTTCCTGCTTCCAAAGTATTAAAGTTAGGATTCAAGAAATTACCAAGAAGTTTTAAGCTTATCTTTTAATATTTATAGACTTGTATTATGAGAATAATATTTTTAAAAATCAAGACATTTTTATGTCAAAGGACATCTGCAGAATCTCTCTGTGACCTTGTCGGTTGGCCACTAGACGTCCTGAAGTGCATCTCTGCTGCCAGTTGTAGCTGACTCTGCTAACATCTTCATCATGGAGAGGCGTGTTGCTGAGACGGAGATTCTACTCTTATTTAGTCCATCCTTCAAGATGGGAAAGTAGGTGGCAGTGACAACTAAAAAGTAGCCCTGTTTTTGCATAAAGGACTCTATTGTGTTTTGCTCATTTTGACAGATAAGGGAACCAGCATGCAAAAAGGTTGTTTCTCACCCAGAGTTATTTTATTAGTGTTAGAACTAAGTTTTCTGACCTTGTCCACGGTTGCTCTACACATAGAGCTCCATTAAAAAGAGTACAAAGCAGTTCCAGGTTACAAATGAGATCTATGAGTCTGTCATCAAGTTGAATAAGTAGGTAGGTCAGAACAGGTCCATATGGTTATTTTGTGTCAGTCAAGTTTTTGTTTTAGTATATAGCATCTTTTTTCATTGCTATACACTTAAGAAACTCTTCTAAAAAGTATCAAAACATCTTAAGCTTAATAATATGTAATAATTCAGGTAACTGCTTAAACAACTGTACAGAAAATAAAGGAGGAATCTGTATAAGTATGTAATAATATAAAAAGCGTTTGTTGCTGATAAATGCCATTGAGTCAAGTACTATTTAGAGCAACCCTATGAACAAAACACCTGAACCCTGTTCTATAACTATCGTTGGTTCTCTAAGTTCATAGAGTTTCCAGAGGCATGTTGTTTAGCGAGTGCCACTCCTGCTTCCAAGCCTGTTTTAATTTGGGTGCTCCAACAAACACTGTCCACCATGGGTAACCGTTAAGGCATTTGACACATCAGTGGCACAGTGTTCATTCAGCATCATAGCAGATGGGTTATTTTAATTTCTGTAAATAAGTTCACACCTATGAAAAAATTCCGTTAGCAAAAGTTATGTTAATAGGTATGGTCACAACAATGACAGTTCCTGGTTTTTTTTTTTAAAGAGTATCTCCTGAGGCTCCTTAGATATAACCTGATATCTCATGGAATTTGGATCTTATTTCTGTGGTTTGAAGGTGTTTAGGGTCATGGTTTCAGGGGACATCCCAGTTTTTAATGTTTCTCTTTTACCTCCTAATTTCTTGTGTAGTTTGTGCTTGGGGTCTTAAAGTTTGTAAGCGGCTATCCAAAGTACAACACTTGGTTTCTAGTCTCATGAAATAGCAAAAGACAAATGATAATTTGGAGGAGGAGGAGAAAATGGAATATGTGGCTAATTGCCTCCAAGAGCAACCGCCTTTTTTGCCATTAAAAAATGAAAAGCCAAAATGGAGTCCATTCTGACTTGAATGTCTTTGGCTTTGTATCTTAACCGGAAGAGACAGCCCATCTGTCTCCAAACAACTGACCTATCAGTAGCCCAACAATTAACCTCTTGTGGTGCAAGGACTCTTTTGCCATAAGACTAGAAGTGGTTAGTGCCCAGCTGCCATTACTTAATATTTTGATCTTAGATTCCATAGAAACTGATCAAAAAGAGGAGATTGCAAAAGAGTTGAAAATTCTTATGGACACTGGACTTTCTGGAGCCAAAGAGGGTGATGGAACCCTTGAAACTCTTGGAAGTGCTTTCTCCTATATTAGGAACTATCTGCAACAATGATTTTTACTTGACTTTGACTGTGTGGGATCATTGACAGTTGTTAGGTATCATTTAGTACAACACATAGTGACCCTGTGAAAAACAAATCTGAAACCTGTCCTATCCTTTGCCATCCTCATCATCTCTTATATACTTGAGCCCACTGCTACAGTCACTGAAAGAGAAGGTCTTCCTCTCTTTCACTGAGCCTACACCTTTCCAAGCATAATGCCCCTCTCAGAGAATAGCCTCTCCTAGCAACCTGCTTAAGTTTAAACTATGTGAGATGAAGCTTCACCATCTTTGCCTCCAGGAAGCACTCTGGATATACTCTTTCCAAGACATACCTGTTTATGCTTTTGGCAATCCATGAGATTGTCAAAAGAGTATTTAGTACTCTTTTCTAACACCACAACTCAAAGACATCAGTTCTTCTGTCATTACCCCTATTCATTGTCCAGCACTCAGATGCATATCAAGTGATTAAAAAGACCATGGCTTCAATCAAATGCACCTTAATCTTCAACTGATATCATTGCTCCTCAATAATTTAAAGAGGTCTCTGACTACAGACTTACCCAATGCAATAAATCTCCTGATCGGACTGCAAGGCTGATTGTGGATCCAAATAAAATGATATAATTGACAATTTCAATCCTTTCTCCATCTATCATGATGTTGCCTATCAGTCCATTGTTTAGAATTTTTGTCCTCTTGATGATGAGATATAATCCATATTGAAGGCTATAGTCTTTGATCTTCTGCAGCAAGTGCTTCACGTCCTTCACTGTCAGCAGGCAAGGTTGTGTCATATGCATAATGTAGATTGTTGAATCTTCCTCTGATCCTGTTGCCACAATATTCTTTATTGAGTCTGGTTTCTTGAATAATTTACTCAGCACACAGATTAAATAGGTATGGAGAGAGAATACAGCACTGGCACACAGCTATTTTAAACCAGGTAGTGTTCCCTTGTTCTTTTTACACAACAGCATCTTGGTCTAGATATAAATTTTACATGAGCACAATTAAGTGTTCTGGGATTCCTGTTCTTCTCAATGTTAACTATGAATTGATTGACAGAGTCAAGCCTTTGCATAGTCAATAAAGCACAAATGCCATTCTTCTGGCATTCTCTGCTTACAGCCAGTATCTGACTTCAGTTGATATCTCTGGTTCCAGTGGCCTTTTCTAAGCCCAGCTTGAGCTTCTGGCAGTTCTCTATGTACTGTTTTAGCCATTTTTTAATGATATGCCCCTGTAATATGCTTGCATATGATATTAATAATATTATTCAATAATTTTCACATTCAGTTAGCCCGTCTTTCTTAAAAATGGAAACAAATATGGACGGACCTCTTCCAGTCAATTGATCAGTCAGCTGTCTTTCAGATTTCCTTACATGGACTGGTGAGCATGTCCAGGGCTGCATCCATTAGTTAAAACATGTCTGTTAGTTTCCCATCGACTCCTGGAGCCTTTTTTTTTTTTTGTCAATGCCTTCATGGTATGTTTAATTTCTTTCTTCATTACCACTGGCTCTTGATCATACGGTACTTTCTTTTTTTTAATTTTTATTAAATTTTATTAATTTTAATGAACACATATGGTACTTTCTGAAATTTTCCATGTCAACCAATTTTTTGTGTGTGTATGTGTGTACAGTGAGTCCATGTATTCCTGCTGTCTTCTTTTGATATTTCCAGGATCATTCAAGATTTTGCCCATATCGTCTTTAAGTATTGCAGCTTGAGGCTTGTATTTCTTTTTCAGTTCTTTCAGCTTGAGAAATGCTGAGAGAGTTCTTCCTTTTTTATGCTTCAAATCCAGCTCTCTGCACATTTGGTTATAATACTTTGTCTTCTGGAGCTGCCTTCTGAATCCTTCTTTACATCTCTTTTATGTTAGCATCTCTTCCATTTGTTTTGGCTTCTTGACACTAGTGAAATTTTCAGTCTCTTCTGACATCCAGTTTGGTTTTTTCTTTTTCTTCGGTCTTTACCAAATTTTGCAGTCCAAAATTAACCAAGCGTAGAATCAAGATGCATTAATGATAGATGACTGAAATGCAAAAATTGTAAACAATGAAGGTGAAATGATTGTCGGAAACTACACACTTGGTGATAGAAATGAGGCTAGAAAAAGAATGATTGCATTTTGTACATTCAATGATTTATTCATTGCAAGTACTTAAAAAAAAACAACAAACCACAAAGGGTGACTTTACACATGGACCTCACCTGATGGACTGAGTAGACATCACATTGACTACATCTCTGGAACGAATCTTTGGAGAAGTTCAATATCAGCAGTCAAAAACAGGCCAGATGCTGACTATGTAACAAATCATCAATTACTTGTTCAGATGAGACTGAAGAACGTTAAAACAAGTCCACGAGAACCAAAATACGATCTTGAGTCTATCCCTCCTGAATTTTAAAATCATCCTAAGGATAGTTTTGAAGCATTGAACACTATGATTGATTACCTTATGAGTTGTGGGATGACTTCAAGGATGTCATCCTTGAAGAGAGCAAAAGATAGATGAAAGAAAGATTGACAGTATCAAGTTGAAATATTAGAAGTCTTAGAAATTAGTAAGTTTATGTCAATGAAAAGGAAAAACTTGGAAAAGGAAGATGAGAATGGTTGTACAACTCAAAATATTTAATCTTTGTCCCTATATCGTACATGTTGAAACTGTTCAATTGGTATATGGTTTTTTTGGTTATCTTAAAAACAAGCTTTTTTTACTAGTGTACATATCTTAAATGCTATTAAAAGTGACCCAGGAATGTCTTAAAATCCTGCTTTTTAAATGTTAGAAATAACCTAAAAATATTCATGCTAGACTTGAAGTTCACAGGCTTAATGAAACTTGAATTTTTTTATCAAATTCTGAGGAATTACAGTAACAATTTTGAATTTAAATGGCTATGGTCAGAAACACTGTTACTCTTAGTACTAAATATTGATAATGCTTCCATCCCTGTTAAAATTTGTTAGCATTCTATCATCACATAAGTACCAATAAATGTATAATTTAGTAATAAAAAATGATTATTTTATTGATAACAAAATACCATATAATTTAGATTTTGAGACTCAATTCTCAAAAAAAATATTTTGAATGTATAATTTGTTTTTAGATATTAAAGAGAGCTTCACTTTGACAACACAGCTTTTTATGTGGGCGGGCTTTTCATGGAAGCTGACTTACAGGACAGCTCATCATTCCAGATGCTTAAACCAGCTACTCTGTCTCCAAATCAGTGATTTTCTAATCATAAAAGAGATTAATAGGTCTTTAGGTGTCTGTATGGGAGAGAGATCATAATTTTTTTAAATAAAATTTATGCCACTCTGATTAACACAGTGACTATAATCATAGGCACTATTGGAGATTGTGAAAATGGTGCAGGATTTGATCTATTGGTCATACAGTTGCTCTGAGTTGTAGTTGACTCAGTGGTACCTAATGACAACAATAACAATGGCTCTGATTCTGTCTTCCTACCTTGGGCTCTCAGGAACCAGGACCCAACACAAGAAACGCCATACTATGAAATACAATATAGCTGATCATGGACTCTGAAAAAATTATTTTCGTCAACTCCAGACTTAACAGCCTCAGATATATCTCAGATGCTAATGATAAGAGTGTTTTCAAAAATAAATGTTCCATTCATTTTGCCCAAAATTTTTCTGCATGGAAAAGACTTACTGACTGGCCTTTTTAACTCACCAAAGAAAGCAATTTCTCACTTTTTAAAAGTATTTTTAGAAAAGCTGTTGGATTTTCAACACAAAATGCTGGAATATTAAATCATTTGCCCTGTGGAAAATTATGGCAATATGCTGAACGTTACTCATTTAGAACTATGGACAAACATGAATTATAAATGTGAGAGTTAAATATCTATATACTGTTTTTCGAAGGCAGGTTCTTTAGAGAGATAATAGAACGGATATCCTTTAAATGACAACTTACCAATAAATGGACTGTGTTGTCATTTTAGTGCAAGCAGCCATATAGTCTGCTTGTTACGAGTCACCTGTTGAATGACCTCCAGATGGGAGGTATCTAAGACCACAGAAGCTTTTATGTTGGGTTCTCAACTTCACACACAAAAAATAAAGGTGCAGTGTTTTTCTTTCTTTAATTTTTTTTATTATACTAGTTCATTTACAAAATACGAATACATTGTTTTCCAGAGCAGATTCTTCCAATTGGAAATTGGAAGAATCTGCAGTGTTTTCTTGAGAACTAGTCCCTAAATTTTTTTCTGTTCTTCCAAGAGTGGCCATGACACATGTTCAGAGACTCTGATCAGTTTATAGATAGTTTATGAGGCATTTAATTTGAGTTGATGTTCCTTAATATGCTTACAAACACATTTGGAAATATATACTTCACAGTATTAGATAAAAATAAAACTGTAGACAGCTGGACAAGAATATTGATCTGTTTGACAAACTTTTTTCCCATGTTCTTAACATTGAGAGTTGCCAATGGCTTGCCAATGGAGTGTTTGATTCCCATCAGAATCTAGGCTCTCTCCAAAATAGCAAAGGCTCAGAGAATTCATAGCTGGAGGATGACAGTCTACACACATGGTGTACCCCTTCCCGAAATAACTGCATCTATCAAGTCAGAGACCAGTTCTTCATTGCACAGTGATGAGTCAGTGACTCTGTTTTTATCTCCATACAGTATTGAGGATCCTTTATGTCTGTAGACCACTGTCGAGAAGTACCTTGTCTTGTTCTCTCTTCATTGAAAGTAGAGGTAATTAGGAATGCAGGTATGAAGGCATGCATACAGCCCTGGCCCTTCCTGGTCCAGTACTGCAGGCAGCTGCCTCTTTCTCTCCTTCACCAGTGAACAGGGGGCGCCGCCGTTCACAGTCTTCTGCTGCACCGGGCACCTGCATGGTGGGCAGTGATTTGCACTCAATTAGTATATATTTTGCTGTGTTTATTATCAACAATGGAGTAAATAAAATTTAAACCAAGGGGAGGGGAGAAAGGAAACTTTTAAAAATAGTTCTTAAAACAATTCAGGTAGCAACAATGAATGAATGGGGGGGGGGAAATGGAAAATATGCTGTAAAAAAATATAGAAGTATATGTTGCATTAAAAATATCATTAATAAAAAAACCAAACCAAAAAAACCAGTTCAGGTAGGGGGGGAAGGAGATAAGGTAATAGTTAACACTTCTTTCTGTTCCTTCAGTGCCTTGCATATCAAAAGGGAAATTCATGAAGTACCACTATGATAACAATGATTGGATGATTCAGGAGAAGATGAAGGATAGATGACTATTGTTAAACATTAAGGACTTGGTCTTGGAGATGATGAACTTGGTGCTAGAGTCAGGGTTTGATTCTGCTGGGGAAAAGAGGTGGGCACAGGTGAGTGTCTTGCTGTTGGCATCATTTTCTTGAAGTAGGCCTCAGGAAAAGTTTGTGTAGAACTTTTCTTTTTCTGTCACTGCTGGACCAGTTGGCAGCATCATTATAGATGGTGAAGAGATTGAGATAGTTAACAGTTTTAATTTCCACAGTCAACACTCTTGATACTAGCAGCCAGGAAATCAAGAGACTAATTGCATTGGGAAAGTCAGCTGTCAGGGACCAGAGTACTGAAGAGCATCGACGACAGGCTGGAGACTAAGATGTGCCTGATCTGGGCCATAGTGTTCGCGGTTGTGTGTTATGCATCAGAGAGCTAGGCAGTGACTATGGATGATAGAAAGAGAATTGATGCCTTTGAGCTGTGGTGCTAGAGAAGAGTGTTGAATATACCACGGACTGCTAGGAGAACAAACAGGTTTGTCCTGGAGAGGGTGAAACTGGGCTGCTCCTTGAAGATAAGGATTCTGAAGTTTTGTTTGACATACTTTGGGTATGTTGCAAAGAGGGATCAGTTCTTGGAGAGGGACATTATATTTGGGAGAGTGAAAGGACAGCACAGGAGAGGAATACCCCCGATGAGATGGATTGATTCAGTTTTTGGGATAATGGGAATAGGCATATCAGAGACAGTGAGGTTGGCACAGAATAGAGCAGGATTTAGGGCTCTTGTACATAGGGTCGCTATGAGTTGCGAGTGACTCAACAGAACATAACAACAACAATGACAGATTTTGAGGGGACTTTAGAGGCTTGGTGGTAAGAATCCATCCTGTAATCCCAAAGGCACATGGTTTGAATCCATCAGGTGCTCTATGGGAGAATGCTGGCTTTCCTACCTCCGGAAACCTGTTGAAGGGTCAGCTATGAGTAAGTTCCAACTCAGTGGCATACAACAGACAACAGCAGTGACAGAATTTGAGGGAAAAGTCCAGGACCTACAAACTTCAGAACCCAAGAAGTTTTTGACAAATGAGTTACATGAAACTTTTCAACTAATTAAGGCAGAGATGGCAAAATTGGAGACAAAAGTAGATACAAAGTGGTTCACTAAAGTCATAGGTGCATTTACTACAGGCCTCAGAACAGAACAAGGAAACACAGCATGGTTTAAAATCAGGAAAGGAGTGCTTCAGGATGTATCTTGTCTCCATTCCTTTTCAGTCTGTATGCAGAACAGATTATTCAGGAAACAAGGCTTTATGAGGAGGAATGTGGCATCAGGATTGGAGAAAGACTCATCAACAGCGTATGATATGCAGATGACATAACCTTGTTTGCTGAAACTGAAGAAGACCTTAAGCAGTTGCTGCAGAAAGTCAAGGACTGGAGTCTTCAATATGGATCGAAGCTCAACATCAAGAAGACAAAGACTCTCACCACTGGGCCACTTGGCAGCACCATGCTAGATGGAGAAGAGATTGAGGTTAATTGCAGCTTGCTCAACTCCACAATCAACTCTCTTAACACCAGCTGGTAGGAAATCAAAAGACTAATTGCTTTGAGAAAATCAGCTGTCAGGGACCTCACTGCACATAGTAGACCTTAAAAGAGGCTAGGACTCCTTGATTGAATTGTGGTGTGTGTGGTTGGGAAGCAAAAATATGACGTATACATTGGAATAAAGGTTATTTGAAGTACTTCAATATCTGGGTGCATTGTCAAGCACAAGGAGAATCTTGAATTTTTTTTGCCCGGGTATTAATGAACACAGTGGTTCAAGAATCAGTCTTCAGAGATGTCCATAGTAACCAAAGCCATTGCACTTCTAAATAACAGGAATGACAGAATGATGTGCCCTCAGATTTAGGAGGGATATATTATGCATCAGAGAGTTGGACAATGACTAGGAAGGATAGAAGGAGAATTGATTCCTTTGAGCTGTGGTGCTGGAGAAGAGTATTGAGAGTACCATGGACTGCTAGGAAAACAGATTCATCCTGGAAAGAGTTAAACTGGGCGGCTCCCTGGAGGCAAGGATTCTGAGACTTCGTCTGACATACTTTGGACATGTTGTAAGGAGGGACCAGTCCTTAGAGAAGGGACATCATGCTTGGCAGGGTGGAGGGACAGCGCAAGAGGGGAAGGCCCTCTACGAGGTAGATTGATTCAGTGACTGGGGTAATCGGGATGGGTGTATCGGAGACAGTGCTGTTGGCACAGGACAGAGCAGAGTTTAGGGCTGTTGTACATAGGGTGGCTATGAGTCGCAAGCAACTCGACAGCACATAACAACAACAACATTAGAAATATGGGCAGTTAACCTCCCAAGTGATTTGCAGCCACTGAAAACCCATTGGAGGGTTAGCCATGAGTTGGTTCCAACTTGATGGCAAATAATAACGGCAACATATTAGCAGACTTGCACTTAAAATCTTTGGTTGTGTTGTCTCTAGGCTTTAACAACTTTAACATATCTTTCAATGCTTATGCCCTGGTACGTTTTTCTCTTTTAAAATGTAAATAATTTCAGGTATTTCCCCCCCCAAAGTAAACCAGTCTTGTATTTGGTCTAGCACATATTTTTTTTCAACGTTTTAGGCAAATCATTCAGAGCACTTAGACCAGCCTTCATGTTAATTATATATATGTTTGTCCTCACTTTGAGATGATCAACTACTTCTCCCACATCAACCAGATTGTTGCTATCCAGTCATTTCAAGTGATCCTAAAGCATAAAGTAGAACTGCCCCAGAGAGATTCCCAGACTGTATATATTTATGCACGCTGACTGCTACATCCATCTTCCTTTTCAGTTCAAGCTGCCAACCTTTTAGTTACCAGCCTAGAGCTTAACCACTTTGCCACCAGAACCCAAACCTACTGCTATCAAATCATATTTATTGGGAAAATGTTTTAGCCTTTGTTGTACCAAGTTTCCATATACAAACTCAAACACTCATTTTTTTTTAATTTTTTTTTTTGGTGATTGGTAAGGTAACCAGTTACAGTAGGTAGTATCCCTGTTTTGCAGAATATAAAGACTGGCATCTCATCCCTTGTTCTCCCTATTCTCATTCTACTGTACTACTTGAATCTCCCAGATAAGCTGGGCTCTTTTGTATCTAGGCTTTTGCCGTTATTACATTCTCTCTTGAGAACAGCCTTTACTAGTTTTGTTTGGCATGCCTCCAGAAACTCTATGAACTTTGATAAATATCGATAGTTAGAGAAAGGCTTCCTACCTTTTGTTTGTAGGGTCCTTATGAGTCGTGCTTGACTCAAAGGTAATCTACAACAACTATGCTGAAGGATACAGCCTTAATATGTCCTTTTGGAGATTTTACTCAATCTTAGACTGGGTTTCCTTCCTGTATGCTTTTGAAGCCTTGTTAGAGCACTTCACACATAAGAGTAAGTATTTGATTGCCTATAAGTTCCTGCATCTTTGTTTATCAGTGTAGTGGGTTGAGGGGCGGGGGCAGGGGCTATCATAATAACTCTTCTATCATAATACCTCGTTTTATGCTTTTTGTAGAATCCGAAAGAAAACCTAGTGCTATATAGGACAAGGTAGAATTGCCCTCTAGGGTTTCTAGAGTTTTAAATTTTTACAGAAGCAGGCTGCTGTATCTTTCTCCCTCTAAGCACCTGATGAATTAAAACAACTGGCCTATTGGTAAGCAGCATGAAACTTAGATACTGCCACCAGGGCTCCTCCCTTGTCACATGTTGTTACTGTTGTTAAGTCCCTTCAAGTTGACTATGGTTATAACGACCCTGTAAACAACACATCTGAACCTTGTCTTATCCTGCACCAACCACCTCTGCTTTACTTGAGCCCACTGTTGCAGTCACTGTACCAACACATCTTGTTGAGTGTCTTCCACTCTTTTTCTGACCCTCCACTTTTTCCAGCATGATATCTTTTTCCAAGGACTGGAAAAATGTCTTTTTTCTTCTGACGATATGCCCAAAGTATATGAGACAAAGTTTCACCATCCTTGCTTCTAAGGAGCACCCTGGCTACAGCTCATACAAGACAGACTTGTTTGTTCTTTTGGCAGTACATGGGATATTAAGGAATTTTCTTCAACATCACAATTCAAAGGCATTGATTCTTCTGTCATTCTGTTCATTGTTTAACTTTGAGATGCAAAGTTCCGATTGGGCATACCTTAGTCTTTAAAATGACAGTATTGCTCTTTAGCACTTTGGATAGCTCCTTGACAGCAAATTTTTCCAGTGTAACATGTCTGATTTCTTGTTGTTGCCATGGATATTGCTTGTGTATCCAAGTAAAAGGAAATCCTTGGCAACTTCTTTTTTCCATCCATCATGGTGGTGCCTGTCAGTCCATTGGTAAAAGACTTGTTTTTCTGATGTTGAGGTGTAATACATATTAAGAGCTTTGATCTTCTGCTGCAAGTATTTCAAGACTAGATCTGGGCAGAAAGCAGAGAATACTAGAAGGATGATTTTCTGTATTTTATTGACTATGCAAAAACAGCTAACTGTGTGGATCATAAAAAGTTTGGCAAGCATTGAGAAAAATGGGAGTCCCAGAATACTTATTCGTGCTCTTGAAAAACCTAGATAAAGACCAAAACGTTGTCTGAGAACAGAACTGGGACAATGCATGGCTTGAAATCAGGAAAGGTGCATCAGAGCTGTATCCTTTCTCTGTACCTATCCAGTTTGCTGAGCAAATCATTTGAGAAGCTGGGCTCTCTGAAGAAGAATGTGTTATCAGGATTGTAGATTCAACAACCTGTGTTATGCAGATGATAAATCCTTGCTTGCTGAAAGTAAAGAGGACTTGAAGTGCTTGCTACAGAAGATCTTGTCATCTGGCTTGCTGTTAGAGATCTTGTGACATAGTAGAAATTATATAAATGAAGTTTAAGAAAATGAAATCATTTTTTTCTGAGACTATAGAAGAAGAACAATTTTGTGGTTCCCCCATTCTTGTCCCCTCCCATTCTTGGTTTTTAAAATAAGTGTTTTATTTTTGTTGTTGAGAGTACACAGAAAAACAGATTTCTTAAAATATTTCTATGTACATTCTTCAAAGTGTACAACTACTCCCTTGTTTTCTAAGTTGTCCTTACCTATTAACATTTACTTAACTACTAGGGAGCTCTGGTGGTCTAGTTGTAAGCAGTTGTGCTGCCATCCCAAAGAAACGCAATTCAAATCCACCAACTAACTACTCCATGGAAGAAGGATGGTTGGTTCCAACTCGAAGGCAAACAACAGTAACAGCTGCCCCTAAATTTCTTAGCTGATTTTTGGAGTTGGCATATATGTATCTATATATATCTTAAAAGCATAATATACTAAAGGCACATGTTCTTGACTATTAAGCTATTACTTAATTTTGTTGCACCACTAACCCACAGCTTGGGAAACTCATGAAGGGTCACTATGAGTTTGAACTGACTTGATGTCAGTCAGTTTCAATTTATTGCTTGCTTTTAAGAATACTTGAAGGGATACTTTTAAAGATTACTTCAGAGCAGTAATTTGAAGGGATCTTTCAGCCCTCATAGGTCCTGAAAGTCTGGAATCCTGTTCTTCATTTTCCTCTTATGGTTTTCTCTGTTGCTGTTGAGTACTGTAGAGTTGGAACTGACCACTAGCTGACCCTCCAGGGCATTTTCAGAGCCAGTAAATTGCATGGGAGGAGATTGCACATCTTTCTCCCATGAGCAGCTGGTGGATTTGAATCATATACCTTTGAGTGGAGACAGGATACATGTCATGGTCTTTGCAATCACTTGCTATGCATCGGAGAGCTGGACGATAACTAGGGATGATAGGAGAATTGATGCCTTTGAGCTGTAGTGCTGGAGAAGAGTTTTGAATATACTATGGACTGCTAGGAAAATGAACAGGTTTGTCCTGGAGAGGGTGAAGCTGGGCTGCTCCTTGGACGCAAGGATTCTGAAGCTTCGTCTGACATACTTTGGACATATTGCAAGGAGGGACCAGTACTTGGAGAGGGACGTCATGCTTGGGAGGGTGAAGGGACAGGACAGGAGATGAGGACCCTTGATGAGATGGATTGATTCAGTGACTGGGTTAATAGGGGCAGGTGTTTCAAAGATGGTGATATTGGCACAGAATAGGGCAGAGTTTAGGGCTGTTGTATACATAGGGTCGCTATGAGTTGCAGGCGACTCGATGGCACATAACAACAAAAACAACAACCACCTTTGAGTGGCAGTGTAATTCCTTACCACTAAACCATCAGAGCTCCCTATGTAATCTTAGAATTTGAAGTACGACGATGTCAGTTTGGAGACTAAGGTGTGCCTGGCTTAGCCCATTGCTATGTGTCTGAAAGCTGGACAGTGATAAGATTTAATAGAAGGAGAATTGATGCCTTTGAGATATGGTGCTGAAGAAGACTATTGAATATACCATGGATGGCTATAACAGGTTTGTCCTAGAGAGGGTGAGACCAGGCTGCTCCTTGGAGACAAGGATTCTGAAACTTAGTCTTACATACTTTGGGCATGTTGCAAGGAGGTTCTAGACCTTGGAGAGGGATGTCATGCTTGGGAGACGGGAGGGTCAGCACAAGAGGGAAGACCCTCGAAGAGATGTATTGATTCAATGACTGGAGTAATGGGCATAGGTGTGTCAGAGACAGTAAGATTGGCACAGGATAGAGCAGTATTTAGGGCTTTTGTACATAGGGATGTTAAGGGTCACAAGTGACTTGATGGCACATAACAACAACAACAATGCTAAAATATAGCTATAGAATCCTTAATTAAGATGATTAATTAAACTATAGTTATAGAATCCACTATAGTGGCATCCACTTCCTAAACAACATGCCTCTGGAAACTGCATTTTTATAAATGTTGATAGTTATATAAAGGCTTCAGGCTTTTTGTTCATAGGGTTGCTATGAGTCATGCACAACTAGATGGCAATCAACAACAACAACAACTTTTTAATTAAAATGTTTATTAATGTGCTATAGCTGGGCATCAACCAGTTCTTCTGCTCTTATAGCAAATAATCTATTTCCTCCTTTTTTTCCTAACTCTCCTCCTCTGTTATTTGAAGTAAATAGACTGTCTGTTGTGCCTTTGATGACTATTGCGGGACTCCAGACACTGTACAGTGAAGTAGGAGGTACTATAAAAGGACTAAATAGGCTATTGCTGTTGATTTGGAACCTACCCTCCCATGAGTTTTCAGAGGCTGTAAATCCCATGGGAGGAGATTGCCCATTCCACCTATCTTCCTCTTGGAGAGAGAGCTGGTGGATTCAGACAGCCTACTTTGGGGTTGGTAGTGTAGCTCCTAATCCACTAGGCCACTTGGTAAATACCTTTGAGTCAGAACTGACCCATAGCTAATGCTCCAGTGAGTTTTCAGAGGTAGTAAATCATGCAGGAGGAAATTGTCTATCTTTCTCTAGTAGGGCAGCTGGTGGATTTGGACTGTGTGCCATTAGGTTAGCAATAAACCTCTTTACCACTAAGCCACCAGAGCTCTGAAGTCTCTGTGCTTTTAGGCCAGTTAATTGGGATATCCTGTGAAATCATAATCCTAAACTTCTAAACCAAAGAACCAAATCTCATGAGGTACTAAATTATATTATGAGCAGTTTTAGCAGCTACTTTGTTGCTGTTAATATATTCATCACAGTTTTTGTCAGTTCAACTTTTAAAAGATACACAATGATAGTACTTAAAATTATTGCAGGTTTACCATAACCAGAGTGACTATTTTTTAAAATTACTGTAAACAGAAACTCAGTACACTAAAAAATACTGCCCCACTCCCTTCCTTTCTCACCTCTGGTAACCACCTATAAACTTTGGTCTGCAAATGTTTGCCTGTTCTTACCTATTTATGTAAGTGAGGTAAATGTGTCCTTTTGTGATTGATTTATTTCATTTAATGTAATGTCTTCAAACTCCATCCATATTATAGTATACAAACAGACTTTACATAGACTCATGAATTGGAGTTAATTTAGTTGGATTTTTTTGGTACCAAGACTTCATTTCTCTTGTTGACTGAGAGCTATTCTGTTGTATCTCTGTTGATGTTTATCCATTCATGTGTGTGTGTGTGTGTGTGTGTGTGTGTGTGTGTATTCATTGTCATTTGGGATGTTTCCACCTTTTGGTTATTGTGAATTATGATATTTCCATCTTTTGTTTAATGTGGCAGTGAACACTGGTGTGCAACTATCTGAGTCTCTGCTTTCAAGTCTTATGAGGATGTACTTAGAAGTAGAATTGTAGCATCATATTTCTTTAATTCTCTTTTAGTTTTTTGAAACTACCTTAGTGTTTTCCATGAGGACAGATCCATTTTTTATTTCCTTATGGTGTTGTTTTTTGTGGCATCAAGTCACCTGAGACTCAGAGTGACTCTACATACAATAGCTCTGAACTCTGTTCTATCCTGAGCCAATCTCACTGTCTCCAACACACCTATCTCCATTACCCCAGTCATTGTGTCGATTCATCTCATCCAAGTTCTTCCTCTCCTGCGTTGTCTTTCCACCCTTCCAAGCATTATGTCCTTCTCCAAGGACAAGTCTTTCCTGGCAACATGCCCAGATTTTCTGAGACAGCGCTTCAAAATCCTTGCTTCCAGAGAGCAATTTGGTTTTACCCTCTCCAGAACAGACATATTTATTCTCTTGGTGGTCCATGGTATATTCAGTACTCTTCTTCAGCACCGCAACTGAAAGGGATCAATTCTTCTGTCATCTTTAGTCATTGTCCAGCTCTCTGAAGCATAGCAAATAATTGTGAAGACTGTTGTGAAGATCAGCCACACCTTAGTCTATAGATTGACATCTTTGCACTTCAGCACTCAGGAGAGGTCTCTGACAGTCTACTTTCCTAATCCAATTTGTCTTTTAATTTCCTGGCTTCTGGTTTCTAACTCCTTATTGTTGTGTACTGTCAAGTCAACTGCAACCCATAACAACCCTATGTACAGCAGCTCTGAACACATCCCTGTCCTGTGCCAGTCTCACCAATTCTGACACACCAACCCCCATTGCTTTAGTTACTATATCAATCCATCTCATCCAGAGTCTTCCTCTCCTGTGCTGTCCCTCCACCCTTCCAGACATGATGTCCTTCTCTAGGGATTGGTCTGTCCTGGCCACGTGCCCAGAGTATGTGAGACAGAGCTTCAAGAACCTTAGCTTCCAAGGAGAAACTTAGTTTCACCCACTCCAAGACAGACCTATTTGTTTCTTTGTCAGTCAGTGGTATATTCAAGACTCTTCTAAAGCACCACAACTCAATTCTTCTTCTGTCATCCTTAGTCATTGCCCAGCTTTCTGAAGTATAACAAGTAATTGCAAAGACCATGGCCTGGATTAGGCGCACCTTAGTCTCTGAACTGACATCATTGCTTTTCAGAACTCTGGAAAGGTCCCTAACAGCAGATTTTCCCAATGCAATTCATTGTTTTATTTCCTGACTACTGGTTTGAAAAGTGTTGATTGTAGAGCCAGCAAGCTACAGTTGTTGTTGTTAACAACTTCAATCTCTTCTCCATCTGTCATGGTGCTACCAGTTGGCCCAGTGGTGAGAACCTTTGCCTTCTTGATGTTAAGCTTCAATTCATATTGAAAACTATAGTCCTTGACCTTCTGCAGCAAGCACTTCAGGTCTTCTTCAGTTTGAGGAACCAAGGTTGTGTCATCTGTACAACGTAGATTGTTCATGAGTCTTCCTCCAATCCTGATGCCATATTCCTCCTTACAGGCTAGTCTAATTTTTGGCTCAAAGTTAAGGAACAGGAACAAGTTTTGTTTGGGATTCGAAAGGTAACTAAGGGTCATAGTCTTGGTGGTTCCATGAATCTGTGGACCAGTAAGCCTGGCCTTTTTATGCTTTTGAATTTTTTTTCCACATGCCTACTCTCACTTTTTTTCTAGGATCATCCTCTGGAATCCGTTTGAGAGTGTTAGCTGTACAGGATTTTATTTTTCGGATACAGAAGTTGAGGTTCCCTTAGTCCTTAAGATGAATTGTTTCAGTCCATCTTTGTATTTCTTTTTGCCTCTTTGTTTTGATAGTCTTTGTGTGAATAAAATGTTTTAGTTTTTATTAGGTCTCATTTTTAAAAATTTGTCAAAAAATTTGTCTTTATGCTTTTGTTACTAAAGTATACACTGTTAAATATTAAATACAACAATGTTGCCCTTGCATTTTCTTCTTAAAAAATTATGGTTTTATAGTAGTTAACTACCTCATCTTTTTCCCATGGAGAAGCTAATGAGTTTAAACTACCAGCCTTTTGGTTAGCAGCTCAGTGCTTAGCCAGTAGAGCTAAAAAAAACATGGTTTTAGCTTTCACGTGCTCTTAATCCATTTTTAATTTGTTTCTGTGTATAATATGAAATAGGAATCCAATTTTATTTTTCAGCATGTAAAAATCCACTTTTACCAAAACCATTTATTGAAGAAACTCTTATTTTCATCAAATATACTTGGAGCCCTTGTCAAAAATCAGGTTCAATTAACTATTTTGGGAACCTCCTGTCATTGTATATAAAGTAGAAGATTATTTTTCCAGTTAAGATTGTTGTTGTTGTTGTTATGTGCCGTCGAGTCGTTTGCGACTCATAGCGACCCTATGCACAACAGCCCTAAACCCTGCTCTATCCTGTGCCAATCTCATTGCCTCTGACACACCCATCCCAAGTCCCCCAGTCAGTGAATCAATCCACCTCATAGAGGGTCTTCCCCTCCTGTGCTGTCCCTCCACTCTACCCAGCATGATGTCCTTCTCCAAAGACTGTCTCTCCTTACATGTCCAAAGTATGTCAGACGAAGCCCCAGAATCCTTGCCTCCAAGGAACAGCCCGGTTTAATCCTCTCTACGATGAATCTGTTTGTTTTCTTGGCAGTCCATGGTACATTCAATACTCTTCTCCAGCACCACAGCTCAAAGGCGTCAATTCTCCTTCTATCCTCCCTAGTCATTGTCCAACTCTCTGATGCATAACAAGTGATTGCAAAGACCATGGCCTGTATCAGGCGGACCTTAGTCTCCAGAGAGACACTGTTGCTTTTGAGTATTTTGGAGAGGTCCCTAACTGCAGACTTTCCCATTGCAATATGTTTTTTGATTTCCTGGCTGCTGGTGCCAAGAGTGTTGACCGTTGAGCCGAGCAAACTGAAGCTGTGAACAATCTCAATCTCTTCGCCATCAATCATCATGCTACCAACTGGTCCAGTGGTGAGAATCTTTGTCTTCTTGACATTGAGCCTCAGTCCATATTGAAGGCTGCAGTCCTTGACCCTCTGCAGTAAGTGCATGAGGTCCTCCTCAGTTTCAGCGAGCAAGGTTGTGTCATCTGCATAATGCAAATTGTTGATAGATCGTCCACCAATCCTAACGCCACGCTTCTCCTCATAGAGCCCAGCTTCTCGGATGATCTGCTCTGCATACAGGTTGAAAAGGTCTGAAGACAGGACACATCCCTGGCGTACACCCTCCCCAATTTTTGAACCATGCAGTGTTGCCCTGCTCTGTTCTGACGACTGCCTCTTGGTCCAAGTATAGGTTTCACATTAGCACGATTAAATGTTCTGGGATTAGTATAACTTTTATACTGCTATTTACTGATTAGGTTGTTTAGTTAAAATGCTTCAAGCTTTCATTCAAAGTTCTACTTCTTCAGGAAATTTTTAACTTCAAGAAAATTTCAGATTGGAAGGTTGACTATGGTAAATTTTAAATCTGGTGTAGATTGCCAGAAATGTAGTATTAGTTAAGATACATTTTGGGTTATTTTTTACAAACGTTTCAAGAAGTATAAAAATCTTAGAAGCCGTCCACAGTTGTTATGGTGGCTTAACTAATAGTTCACATCATCTCTACATTCTAGATCAAGTGTAGGCATAGTCTTTCTTGTCTTAGGGTTTCATGTAACTTCATAGGAAACTGGAAAATTCCATCAAGCTTGGAAGCAATCTGAAAGGAAAAGCAGATAACTAGACAAATGATAAGCTTTGCTTTAAGTAACAAACAGGTGACTGGGATTAGCCCTTCTAGGAATAAAAAAAACACCCCAGTAGCTTTTAAAGGGTAGGGATTTGTGCTGCCTACCCAGAGGTGGGTAGTTTGAATCTACCAACTGCTCAGAGAATAAAGATAGTCATTCTTCTTCCATGTCATTTACAACCTCTGAAAACCCACTGTAGTATCAGCTGTGAATTGGTTTCAACTCAACAGCCCTGAGAAAGAGGAGATTCAGAGGGAATCACTTCAGCAACACACTAAACCATTTCTCTCATTGTGTGCTGTTTATATTCTTGAAATTTCAAAATTCAGCATACATTTACAAGAAATAAAATTGACCTCTAGTATTTTTTATAATCTTAATTGTGAATGATATTCTGCTATCTTTCTGGGAATTAATTTTGGTAGTGAAAGGAGGAGCTCATAAAAATGTTTTCTATATATAAATGTTACATACCTTTTGAATATCAAGTGGGATTAGAAGTACTGAAAATTGCCAACCTAAAATCACTACTGGGCAGTAGGTGGATTTTTTTTTCAAATTAAAGAGAAAGCTAAGCCTGATTACTTTGACTATCTACATGTAAGTGACCAAAACATTTTTTTAAGTGACCTCATAATTGAAGGAAGCTGTGGTGGCCTACAGGTTTAGGAGTTGCACTGTCAAGCTAAAAGCAGGCACTTCCAGTCCACCAACTATTCCTCTGACCTCCAGAGAAAGATGGTCAGTCTCCATTTGTGCTTTTTATAGCCTCTGGAAACCCAGGGAAAGATCAGCAATGAGTTGGTTCCTACTTGATGGCACGTAACAACTTAAAAGGGAGAGAACTGCTTTTTTCCCCCCCATAGTAATTTATTCTGGTTGTGATCAAGTATCCTTTTATGAGAGAGTTAATGTCTGATTTTACATATAACACAAACTCTACCTCATTGATTCTGCACTATTTTCATGATCATTAGTGTACTTGAGGCCATTGTTGTGACTATTATGTGTATTACCTTCCAACCTACAGGTTTATCTTCCAGCATTATATCAGATAGTATTCTCTTGTGATTCATTCGGTTTTACTAACATTCTGAAGTAGATTGCCAGGACTTGCTTCCTAGTCTGCCTATGTCTGTAACCTCTGCTGAATCTGTCCACTATGGACTGATGGAATGTCAAAAACTGCTGACATACTTGCCAGCAACATAGCAACTTGCAAGCTACCACAGTGTAAACTGACAAATGCATGGTGGACTTCTCAGACTAGACTAGACTAGATAATGATTCCTAGGTAATGAATTCTTTAACTTATTGACCCTTGATTAACATTTAACTTAAAAGAAGTCTATACCTTATTGCTTGACCTTTGAATCTCCCTAAGTAGGATCTCTTAACTAAAAGTATTTTTCTAGTCTCCACACATTAGAAGTACTTTGAGTGTTATGGCTTATGAGTCTTGGTCTCAAAGTCTAAAATATATTTAGTCATTCCAGGTAATATATGTGTCACTACCCAGTTCTCCTCTAATGTCATGTGATTTTATTGCTTCTATTTTGAGGGAGGAGGAAAATAAAAAGTGTGTACTGTGACCTCAGGCATTTAAAAGAAACAAAAATAGTCTGTTTTTAAAGTATGTGCATCCATTTGTGGTGTAGGATAAAGTTTAAAAACCTAATTTAAGAAAATATGGTACTTTTAAAATAAATGTTGTTGTTGTTGTTATGTGCCGTCGAGTCGCCTGTGACTCAAAGCAACCCTATGTACAACAGCCCTAAACTCCACTCTGTCCTGTGCTAATCGCACTGTCTCCGACACTCCCATCCCAATTATCCCAGTCACTGAATCAGTCCACCTCATAGAGGGCCTTCCTCTCCTGCGCTATCCCTCCACCCTCCCAAGCATGATGTCCCTCTCCAAGGACCGGTCTCTACTCACAACATGTCCAAAGTATGTTAGACGGAGCCTCAGAATCTTT
>NW_006399763.1:2914356-2937662 GCF_000299155.1 Elephantulus edwardii
TGGTACAGGAGGAGATTGTCCCTCCTTCTCCAGCAGAGCATCTGGTGGATTTGAGCCATGTACTTCTGGGATTGCAGTATAGCTTCTTGCCACCAGAACTCGCCAATACTTTGACTTTTACAGCTTTAACCTAAAAATGAACCTCACTGGCAGTTTAAATTTACCAGCAGCTCCTTAGTAATAAGATGGGCAGCCTTCGCTCATGAAATTTACAGCCTCAGAAAATCAGTGATGTGTCAGGTAAGAGTCTGTTCCGGTTCTAGGGTAATTAGTTTGATTTTCTATTTCTTTTGGGATTTTTTTTTAGTAATGAAAATGAAATTAAAAATTTAATTAGCTAGTTATAGCTACACATCAAAAGTTGAGTAGCCACATTAAAAAGGTGACGTTATAATACAGAGATTAGAGAATGTTTTCATCATTGCTTTTAGATGAAGCTGGAGATGATACACTGTGAAATACCTTTGCCTCAGCTTTACTTTTCAAAACTTGAATTTGTATCTAATGCTGTTAATATAAATTCTCCATATGAGAAACTAAAGATCTGCCCATCTGCTTTACTCTTATTCTACAAGTTGTCAGAATTCATGAATTTCTTTTCAGAAGGTATGTTGTTTCCAGGAGGTACTGTTTGAAAAGGTATATGTTAAGAAAAGGGAAAATAAATGTATGGAAGAACACTTATCAAAAGGAGAATCTTTCATAAAATCAAATTTATAAACTATTCATGAAATCAAATTTGTGGACTAGCTATAAATTTTAATACTACCTTTTATAATTTGGGAGCTGGTAAAAGAACAATATTTCATAAATTGTTGAGTGCGAAGTATATATATAGGTATAGTGAGCAAGTAGAAGAATGGACATTTCCCTGATGCTTAACTCCTTATTTTAAGTATTTCATATACATTTTTTTCCTTTTTTTTTGTTTTATTTAAATTTATTATTAACTTCGGTAAAAATTTACAGAGGCTTTGGATTTCCATTCATTCATTGTTGAACTTTTCTCCCCTCCCAACCATGCCTCCTAGTAAACTACCTTCTTGGAAAAATAAAAGAAAAATTCTTTTGTGGTTTTTACAAACCCTGCCCCAGGTCCATTCCACCATGTAGCCTTCGCTCTGTACTCCTGTCATGAAAAAAATACCTAATCACATATCCGTTTTAAACAATTTTCTCCCTCATCTGTTTCAGTGCAGTACACATTATTGAACCCATCTTTCTCAGTCTCTCCCCAACCCCAAGGTCAGTCCTGTTTTACAACAGTGGCACCATGTAGTATTTGTCCTTTTGTGACTGAGATACTTCACTCAGCATAATGTCCTCCAGAGTCACCCATTTTGAATAATATTGCATGAGTTCCTTGTTTTTCAATGCAGTGTAGTATTCCATTGTGTGAATATAGCACAGCTTCTCTATCCATTCATTTGTTGATGGGCACTTAGGTTGTTTCCACTCCTTGCTATTGTGAACAAAGCCGCAATAACGTGGGTGTGCATATATCTGCTTGGGTGTCAGTTATGGTCTCTTTGGGGTATATTCCCAGTAATGGAATTGCTGGGTCAAATGGTAGGTATCTCTATTTGCAACTTTTTGAGAAAGCGCCACACCGCTTTCCACAGTGTGAATAAGGGTTCCAGTTTCTCCACAACCTCGCCAGCATTTTTGCTTTCTATTCTATTAAATTTTGTTATTCTGTCTGGCATGAGATGCTATCTCATAGTTGTTTTAATTTGCATCTCTCTTAGAGCTAGGCATTTTGAACATTTCTTCATGTGCCGTCTGAATGTCATCATCGGTGTAGTGTCTGTTCATATCCTGTGCCCATTTTTCTATTGGATTATTTACCTTTATCTTGTTGTGGTGCTCAAGCATTTTATAAATTCTGGATATAAATTCCTTATCTCATATGTCATTACCAAATACTTTTTCCCAGTCGGTGGCTTCCCTTTTTACCCTGTTGGAGAAGTTTTTGGATGTGCATTACATTTTTTCTTTTATCCTTACTTCAGCTGTATTTTAAAATTAAGAAATTGAGGCTTAGCCTGCTTGGAAAAAATGACCAATGATTATTGCCCCTGTAAATGGCAAAGCGAGGATTCATACTTAGTCTGTGTCACCAGCTAGCTGGCTGAGCTGCTCTATTCTGTATTCTTTTCTGCCTTACATCAATCATATTTCTAGCAAAGTTCTGAGCTATTATTCTTAGAGTAGTTATGAGTTATAGTGATGTTTTCAAAGACTCCATTTTACTTTAATTCCATAATTAACACCCATAGCAGCAGCAGTCAGGAAGTGAAAAGATGTGTTGCATTGAAGAAGTCTGTCAAGAACCTCCACAGAGTGTTGTGTGATGACATCAGTTTAAAGGAACACCTGATCCAAACCATTTTCTTTTCAGTTGATCCCTGTGCTTCTTTAGCTTGGATAATGAATAAGGAATATCAAAGAAGAATCTGTGCATTTGAATTGTGGTACTGATAAGAGTGAATATATTGAATATATCATGGACTGTCAAGAGAACAAACAAATCTGTCTTGGTTGAGGTGCAATCAGAATGCTCCTTAGAGGCAAGGATAATGAAACTCCATCTTACATATGTTGGTAATGTTGCCTGAAGGAGCCAGTTCTTGGAAAAAGACATCATGCTGGGAAAAGCAGGAGGTCATTGAAAGGGGACAGTACTCAATAAGTGGCTGTAACAATGGGCCTTGAGCAACAATGGCAGAGAGCATAAGGATGGTACAGGATAAAGCAAGGTTCTGGTCTATTACTCACAGAGTGACTATGAGTTGTAGCTGATCAAATAGCACCTATTATTAGTAACAGTTTCTATACATCAGAAGTTTGGATATAAGATTAGCAGAGTCCTCTGTTGAGAGCCTCAGAAGGCCTAAAATGAAATTATCAGGCAAGTTTTCAGACTCACCTAAGGACCAGGGTCATCATCTGAGATCACATTGGTTTGCAGAATTCATTTTCTTGCAGCTATAGTAGACTTTTTCAGAGTTAGTTCCAAGAAAGATATAAATTCTCTTGTAAAGGACTCATTAAGTCAGATCAGTTCATGATAATCTACCTTTTAATTAACTCCAAGTTAAATTTATTGAAGATTGTCATTTTAATTGCAGCTGCAGTATTGTCATATAATGTAACTTAACCATGAAGGTGATATGTATGATATTTACAAGTCCCACCTACACTCAAGAAGAGTTAAGAGTCTTGGGATTTGTCTTAGAACCCTTTATTTTTCCTCTGCGTGGAAATATGCTATCCTATTGCTTTATGATTTCTGTTGTTTCGAATGAGAAATCAGAATTAATCTTACTATGAGATCTTTTTCTTTTTCTCTTGCTACTTTCAAGATTCTCTGCTTGCCATTGGCTCTCAGCTGTTAGACTATGATGTGTTTAGTTATAGATCTCTGTGTTTGCCCTACTTAGTGTTTATTCAGCTTCTTAGATGTTTAGATATTTGTGGGTTTTAGTTAAGTCAGTTCTAACTTAAATGTGACCCTGTATATAACAGAACAAAACACTACCTAGCCTTCTGTCATCTCTAGGATTGTTGTTATATAGAGCTCATAGAGGTAACCACTGTGGTAGTCCATGTCTTTAAGGAAATTATTTTTCAGTGACTTTCTGCCTTATCCTGGCGTAATGACCTTCTTCAGGCACTGACCTCTCCTGACAACATATCCCAAGGAGGTCTTGCCGTCCTTGATTCTCAGGAGCATTCTGGTTGCACTTCTTTCATGTGCCAAGGCCATAATTCAATGGCATCGAATTTTCTTCGGTCTTCCTTATTCGTTGTCCAGTTTTCGTATATGTATGAGACAATTGAAAAAAACCTTGGCTTGGATCAAGCATACCTTAATTCTCAAGATGACATCTTTTTAACATTTTAAAGGGATATCTTGCAGCAAATTTACCCAGTGCAATTTGCCATCTTTTGATTTCCTGACTGCTGCTTCCTTAGCTATTGTGTAGTTTTTATAAAATATAGACGTTTTCTCATTTTGGAATGCTCAGTACAGATGTTTTCATAGGTTTTATGGCATCCCCTGGTTCCATAAGGCTCTTCATTCTATTTTCGCTTGTTCTTCAGAATGCAGAGTTTCTGTTGATTTGATTCTTTTATCTGCTAACTCAGGTCAGCTGTTGATAACCTTTAGTGAATTCTTCTTTACAAGTATGGTACTTTTTACCTCCATAATTCTAGTTTGATTATACTTGATGAACTACTGAAGATTTTCTGTTCAGTGAGTCACTGTCATCATGTTGTATAAGCTTTTGACTCATAACAACCCTATAGAACTACCTCATAGTACTCTTAGTCTGTAATCTTTATAGAAGCTGATCACAGGGGGGGTGTCCCCCATAGGGCTGGTAACAGGTTTGAACTAGTGACCTTTTGCCTCCCCAAACGTTGTTTATTTAACCAGTTTGTAACCACCATTCATTTTTTATAGTGTTGTTGTTATTCTTAGGTGTTGATGAGTCGAATACGACTCACAGCAACACTATCCACAAAAGATCTGAACCCTGTTCTATCCAGTGCCATCCTCATAATTTGTGACACACAAGAGCCCCTTGCAACAGTAACTGTGCCAATCCACCTGGTTAAGGGTCTTCTTCTCCTTTGCTAACCCTTCATCCTTCCTAGTATCATGTCCCTCTCCAAGGAGTAGCAGCATGCCTCCTAGCAACATGCCCAAAGTATGTGATGAAAAGCCTCATCATTCTTGCCTCCAAAGAGTGTTCTGGCTGCTTCCTCTCCAAGACATATCTGTTTGTTCTGTTGGCTGTCCGTGGGATCAATTCTTTTTCTATGATCCTTGTTCATTTTCTAGCTCTCGGATGGATAGCAAGTTATTGGAAAGACTGTGGCCTGAATCAGACGTACCTTAGTCTTCAAACCAACATCATTACTCCTCAGTAATTTGGAGAGATCCCTAACTGCAGATTTTCCCAATGCAGTGCCTGACTGCTGGTACCAAGGGTGTTGTAAATTGTGAACCCAAGCAAGATGAAGCTGTTGACAGTTTCAGTCTCTTCATCTATCATCACATTGCCTGTTGGTACAGTTGTAAGGATCCTTGTTTTCCTGACGCTGAGATGCAATCTATACTGAATACTTTATTCCTTGTTTTTCTGCAGCAAGTGCTTTAAGTCCTCCTCACTTTTAGCAAGCAAAGTTGGCGTCATCTGCAGAACGCAATTTATTGATGAATTTCCCTCCAATCCTGATGCTGCATTTCTCATCATAGAGAACAGATTCTTGTAAAATTTGCTGAGCTTACAGATTGAATGCAACCCAGACACATTCTCCTCTCAATTTTAAGCCATGCATTTTTCCCCTTCTCTGTTCATGCAACATTCCTCCTGATCCAGGTTTAGTTCCACATGAGCACAATTAAATGCTCTGGGACTCCCATTCTTCTCAATAGTAGCCACAACTTGTTATGGTCCACACAGTCAAATGCCTTTGCATAGTCAACAATGCACAGTGTTTGTAGTGTTTGATAGTGAGAGGATGGAAGTAGAGAAATATCCTTGATTGACCTATTTTGAGGTCTGGCACATTGAGGCTATGGTGGACTACAGGCAGGCTCTAGATTACAACTAATAAAGGCAAGAACTTGGAAGTTGCATAAAGCAAAACCCCAGGCAAAAGCAGGCTCCTCGCCTGTCATTTGTAGCTGTGCACAGAAAAGGATCTGCACTAGTAGGAAAGGCCTTCTGGAAAGCTCCCACCGGAGGCCTGGGCCAGTTGAGTGCTTTGACTAGTATGATTTCTATAGTAGTATGATGTGAAAGATCTGGAGGAGAGTGATGTTCACCCTGGCCATGACAGGCTCGCCTGCAGCTACTTCTCACACTGGTCCATTAAAGCCTTGGTGTGGATGAAGCCCTGCTTCAGCTTGAGCCAGATGTTTTAGCCACAGTGGGTACTGAGAACATATGTCCTCTGCAGGGTGTCTAACAGAAGCAGATGGACACCCTGCAGCACTCCTAGCTCTGTTTCAAGTCAGTGCAGATAGAGTAGATGTTGAGGTTTCAGTCATTGGGGTCCTCGGGCTCTGCAGCAGAACAATATTTCTGAGCAGTCATTGAGTCTCTGGAAGTCATCCCAGTAGATCCTTCCTTGATGTTGACGATGAAGAGCTGAGCCGGTCTAGAATCCAGTCTTTGAAAATGGAGGAACAGGGAGAAAAACTTGAGTAAGGAGGTGTTCTCTTAGAGGACTTAGGTGCAACTGGAAAAGCCCAGCAGTGATATGTCTCCAGCGACTACAAACAGCCAGGAAGAGTCCACACCCCTCCTCCCCTCAAGCCCAGAGGCCATTGGCCAGGACTCCCAGCACCCAGAAGACAGTATTAGACCCAAACAGGAATGTTTCCTGCAGCTGCAGTCAACCTCAGGTTTCTGGAAATGCTAGTGCTTGTCAGGCATGGTGATCAGCCATCCTCTGGCTAAAGAAGTAGAGCTTGGAGCCTGGACTGGAGCTGCACTTGTGGCTTAGTTAACTGCTAGCCTTTTGGCTGACAGCTGAGCCCTTACCATTGCACCACCATTATTGTAATAATGCTTTCTTTTAAATTTTAAACTGCACTTCCTTAGCTCTTTGCAAATATTTATTTCTGTTTTGAAATCTTTATCTACTAAGTCACTAACAACTGACCATCCTCAGAAATAGTTTCTATTTATTTTAATTTTTTTCCCTTTTGTATTATACCCTTTTTCTGTTTCTTTACGGATCTCATAAATTTTTGTTAAACATTTTAGATAATATAGAAACTCTTGAGTTTCTGATAGTCTTCTCCCCTTCCTCGAGGAAACTCATAGCTTTTTTTTTTTGAGGGTTTGGAAACTTGCCTATACTAAGTCTGTAGAGTCTACCTCCCCCACAGTGTATAGCTTTCATAACTTAGCAGTCAGTTAATGACTGATAAGAGGTTGTGCATAAGTACTTCGAGTTAGTAATGCTTCTACCCTTGGCCAGTGGATTTGTGTATAGACTGAAGAAAGCATTTGTATTTCAGGCAGTTAATAAAGTAACCCCAGCTTTCACTTTGTGCCAAGTTTTCTTCTTTCTTCTGTTCATGCAGAACCTCTTATATTCATGAAGCAGTGTTTTGATAGCCAAGATCTTTTCAGTCTTGACTGAGCTTACACACAGCCTTGCCTATGCACACAGTTCTTCAGCCCTGAAGAGTTAAGTAGGAGTTTATCAGTGCTTGCACATCTGCCACATTCCTTGAATCTCCCCTGAGTTATTTGTAGGTCTTTTGGTTTATTGCCTAGTACCTTGACTTTGGGACTTTGGACTGCTGTGATATTGGCCTTCCTTCATCACCACTTTGATACGGGACGTTTCTGCCTTCTACTGATTGACAACCCCCTGTGATAGCAATAGTGTGGAGTTTTACATTTTACTATACTGGCAGAACTTTTTATGGAGTTGTTGAAGGAGGAAGGGAATGAGAAGAGTAGTAAACTAAAACTATTAAAAAACAGAAACCTCAAACTCATTGTCATCAAGTCAGTTCCAAGATTTCCTCTTGTCACCTTTGCTTTTACTGTGTTGATTTATAGACAGTTCTTTTCCATTTCTAATAAGATGAAGATTTTTAAGTTAGTGATTTAGACACTGTCAGATAATTAGAACAATAATCACTCTTTGTAGGGTTTTATGAAAAGAATAAGATACTATAATGGCATTGCTGTCAATCTGCAGGTTTAAAACATGCATGTGTGTAGTGTTTAATGTCTGTCTAGTTGCTCTTATTAATAGCTAATCATTCTGACTACAGGAGAAAAGAGTCTATTAATATATGTATCACTCATGTCTTACAGAATTAAGACTCATTAAAACATCCTTTTTTAAAAAGAATTTTCCAGGTAATACTATGTTTGGAAAAACAATTCAACTTCATTGTTTATGATATAGTTAACTATTTCATACTATATATTCTTAGTTAAAGGTTAATCAAATTATTTATTGTAGAGAGAGCAGCTCAGTCTTTTCTTTAATAACCTTGCCTTTGTTTAGACTGGAAGAACTTCATTGTAGGTTGTTATAGCAGATTCTTAATGAAGGAAAACATTTTTGCTAGATAATTCTCAGTGAGCTAACTATTTTGGATTATCTGGAAACTTCAGCACAATCAAGTATTAATAAGGAAGCAAAAAGAAGTAAATAGCAAAGTTAAAAATAAATTACACTTGAGGTACCAACCTTTTACATATGAAATTCTATCCTTTAAAAATCTAAATTTGATTCTTATCTATCAAAATTTTACCAAGGTTAAATTGTTGATTCAGTTATCTATTGCTCTGAGTTCTGGCAGCCTAATCCAGAGAGTGACTCTGACCAGTTTGAATCTACCCAGATACTCTGAGGGAGAAAGGGCAGATGGTCTCCTCCAGTGCACTTTACAGCCTTGGAAAACCTGCTGGTGGGTCAGCTGAGTTACTTCTGACTCAGCAGCAATGAATGTGAGTGAAGGATTGCTATATAACAACCAGTCCCATGATTTGGTGATTTAAAGTTACATTCAGTCGTTTTACAAGCTTGCAGTTTGGTCAGGTCTCAGAAGGGAAGCTTCTCTCTGTCATCTTGGCATTTGATGAACACCTTGACTGGCACTGGAGGATTCGACACCTGGTAAATTAGTGTCAACTGCCGGTCAAGAACTTGGTTGGGGTTGTTGATAGGGTTCTTGGTTGTCTTCAGTGTAGATGTCTCAGAATAGTGGCAGGGTTCCTGAAGAACAGCACAAACTCCAGTGTACAAATATTTGCTAATAATATCTTTGTTTAGAGGCAGCCACACATGGCCAAACCGTTATGGGGAGGATACAGAAAGATGCTTAAATACTGAGATGCATAGTTTATTCTAGGCCATTGTCATACTTAGTATTATTGTAATGAAAATACTGCAGATGAGTGGCTCTAAAGAGCATAAATTTGTTTTTCTCACAGTTTAGAAAGCTCGAAGTTTAAATGCAGAGTGTGACTCCAAGAGGCGGCCTTTCATTTATCTTAACTGCTAGTAGCCAGCAATTCTTGGTTCCTCAGTGATCTTCATGTGGCATCTGTCTTCCCTGGTTTATACTTGATTTACTCTATGTTAATACTGCTATTTAAAACTGAGAAGTTATGACATTTTAAAGCTATATTCTACATGAATATAGCCTCACTAACATAACAAAGAAAGCCACTTTCCTAAATAGAGTTAACATCCACAACTATAAGGTTTGTAGTTTCAAAACATATTTTGGAGAATATGCAATTTAGTCTGTAGCAGCTGCCGAAATAATAAATAGTCCATGACATTTATGTTCCTTCTCACCTACTACAAAACGTCTTGTTGTTGTTGTCATCTACCATCATTCAGAACCAGCCCATAGCTGATCCTCCAATGGGTTTTCAGTGGCAGGTTAATCACATAGGAGGAAATTGCCCATCTTGCCCACAGATCAGCTGGTGAATTTGAACCAGGTGCCTTTGGGATGGCAGTGTAGCTCCTTACCACTTAGCCATCAGAGCTCATTTTAGAAGAACAATTTGAGATCTTTAGGAGTTAAGCTTAAGGAAGATCTGTAAATTGTCTTGAGTCTCTTATCTGGACCTCGAACCCATTTTAGTCAGTAATGGTGTTTTGCCCAGGCAAAGCAACTGATTAATGAAGGAGTTGGGATTGATATGTTTCTGGGTGTTTTGCACTACACTGTGTCTCACCTCAATAATATATGTGATTGTATTAATAATACCAGATGAGAAGCAAGTGAGTATGTAAAATGATTTTTAATAGTAAGAGTATCTTTTCATAAGCCAATCATACAAACTCAACCTAACGTGTGTGTGTGTGTGTGTACACATACATACCCACTTTTCTTTCTGTTGAGTACTCTAATATTAGTTTCTATTCCTCCATCTAAACATTTAAAGGCCATGAATTATGGTTGTAACTGCTATCTATTAAATCTTAAAATAGTTCTTTACTTTAAAAAAATTTTTTTATAAGTTTACTATTAATGTAACTCCTTGAGGAAGATGCCTTTTGAGATTCCTATAGTCTATTTTATTATTGTTGTGTTCCGTTGAGTCAGAACGAACCCATAACTGACACTCTAGCACGTTTTCAGAGGCAGTTAATCATAAGAGGGGAGATTGCCCATCCTTCTTCCCCAAGGCTGCTGGTGGGTTCAAACCACATGCCTTTGTGATTGCAGCACAGCTTCTTACCACGAGGGCATGGAAGATCACTTATAATAGGTAGAAGAATGATACTGCATATATAGAAGTTTAATGTACACTTACTGAACAGATCTTGACTAATATTTTTCAATTTGTTTCCACATCATAATTTTACTTATATTTTATACTCATAGTGTTGATTTCAGTATCACTTCCCTTGTTGCTGTTGTTAAGTGCCGTTGAGTCGCAGGCGACTCATAGCGACCCTATGAAGGAGAGTCCTTGAAACTTGGGTGCCTTTCATCCTCTCTCCAAGTTCGTAGGGTTTCCGGAGGCAAGCTATTATGGAAGTGGACGCCACTCCTCCTTCCACACTTGTTCAGTCAGGGAGCTCCACCCCATTCTCAGTCTGCATTGGGTAGCCAACCATTAACGTATTTGACACATCTGTGTCACAGTGTTCAGCCTCACAGCAACCACAAGTGACCCCGGGACGGCAACTTGTACACCAGGGCTATACGACCTAGAGGAATGTCTGAACACAAACAGTGAAAGACTTTTCGGCTTGAAGCCGCTCTGCCTTCAACCCAAGGCCAAGCGTGGCTTCCCTGGCTTCTGGAGGCAGAGTCGCCTTTCTCCAGAGACTGCCACAACACAACACAACACAACACAACACAACACAACACAACACAACACAACTCCCATATACACAGCACCATCCTCTCTCTCACTTCCCTTAATATGATAAAATATTGCTAAACTATTCCAGCTCAGCCACTAACTGAAAGGTGGGTGGTTCAGACCTATCCAGTGTCTTTGAAGGAAAAAAGACCTAGTTAACTATTCCCATAATGATTAATAGCCTATGATTAAAGATTATCTTATGGAACAGTTCTGCTTCGTTGTATAAAGTTGATGTAATAAGTCAGCATCTACTAGATGGTATGCAGCAGAGCTGTGCTTGTCAGCCCCAGCTACATCTTTGTTCTTGTTAGTAACCATGGAGTTTGTTGTGAAACATGGCAGCACCATGTGTATAGAATAGAACTTTTCCATAGGGTTTTTAAGACTGTGACCTTTCAGAAGTGAATCAGCAGGCCTGTCTCCAAAGATACTTCCAGATGAGTTCAGATGGTCTTAGAATCACCTGAGGATGCTAATTTTTCAGATTCTTCTCTTACCCAATTGATACTGAACAGTGGTGGCATTTGGCTTTGTGTGTGTGTGTGTGTGTGTGTGTGTGTGTGTGTGTGTGTGTGTGCGCGTGCGCGCACAGATGTGCATGTGTGTTTAAAGCTCTTGTCTAAATAAACATGTTGAGAAGACAAAGTTTTGCATCTTTAAAATTGTCTAAAAATGGCCTTAGACTATTAATAGACAGTTTCCTTTCTGCATAGCCTGCGTGATTATATAAATGTTCATGAACAGTTAGACATTTCCTTATCACTGCACAATTTCATTAAAATTGTTCATTGAAAACCTTGCATGAGCGTTGCAAACAGGTATTTAAAGTAGGGAGGAGTTGTACAGAAGGCTATGTCCTTATTTTAAGGGGGGGGGAGATGAAGAAGGAGAAAAGAAAGAAACAAAACGAAATACTTTGGCTTAGCGACAATCTGCATTTCAAAGGTTCTCCAGACTAAAAGCTTATTCTTCACTTAAGTGACTTCTCCCCAGCCATATTTAGGGTTCATCTGGGTTATAAACCATATCCAGTTATTCGTGCTGTTCAGATTGGGTAAAACAAGTATCAAAAGTACTGAAGGGAGAGGTGATAGCTTAAGCACTTCTCAACTTATCCTTTATCTTTTTAGATGGAGATATTTGGAGAAATGCAGCCATTTAATAAGGACTGTAGTGAGGCATTCATTTACATCTCTTAGGAGTGGTTGAATAGAGTATGGCTTATTGAGTATACTTTTGATGTTGTTGCCAGTCTCTTTTTTTACCCCCCAAATGTACATGTGACACTATCTGAAGAAATACTAGAAACACCTAGTAAACATTTTTTTAGTACCTATTGTTAAGGTATATTCAAGTGATCACATCTTTCAGCTTGGTTTTCAGCTTGGCTATCAGTGCTAATCAGGTTATGTATACGGTATCTGTGAGCTGCTGACTTTAATAGGTCAGCCAGTGTAAGACCTACCTTTTTGGGAACTAGTAATGTGGCAATTTCCTATGTTTAGACCTGAAGAGATCACTTGTTTTTGAGCCCTATACCAAGGTTTCAAAAATCTGTTCTTTGATATTATAATGTAATTTTGTATATCTCATGATCTTACCTTGTGCAATTAGTAGTTTATTTTGTGGAAAAATGACTGGCTTCTTTATATAAATTGCAAATTAAAAGTGTCTGTCAGGCATACAGACATCTCATGACATTTCTTTTTTTTAAGTTTTATTTTTAGTTATATTACTAGAATAAATGAATAGCAACAAAATAGTACTTGATCAGTTCTCTGTAGGAGTTTCATCTTTTCTAGTATTCTGAATGTTTTAGGTATCTTACATAACTTTTTCATGGTCTTTTCAATCACTTACTAGTATCTGAGCCCGGAACAGTGAATAAGGATGATAGAAAAAGAATGGACTCCTTTGAATTGTGGTGTTGGAGAAAAACACTGAATAGGGACTGCCAAAAAAACTGAACAGATATGTCTTGAAAAACATGCCGCCAGACTGCCCTTTAGGGGCAAGGGTAACAAAGCCGTGGCTCACATATTTTGGGCATGTTGCTAAAAGAGGCCATTCCTTAGAAAGGTGCAGGATTGGTGAAAGAGAGGAAGACCCCGTGTGGATATGGAATGCTGTGATGACTGCAGCAGTGGGCTCATTGTCAGAGACAATGAAGATGGCACAGGATAGAAGTCTGTTCATAGAATCACTGAGAGTCATTCAACAGCAACTAATAATCATATAGTTAGCCTATCCCCTTTTCATGAGCTAAGTAAAGTGTATTTTCATCATGTAAAAAAGGCAAGGTACACAGAAGTTTGAGAATTGTACTCTTGGCTCTAGCAGTCAGGAATTCTGCTGTCAGGGACCTCTCCAGAGTACTGAGAAGCAACGATGTCAGTCTAGAGACTAAGCTGCGCCTTATCCAGCCTTTGGTCTTTACACTTACTTGCTTTGTATCAGAGAGCTGCACAGTGACTAAGGATGACAGAAGAATTGATGCTTTTGAGTTGTGTGGGAGAAGAGTCTTAAACATACTGTGGACCGACAAGAGAACAAACAGGTCTGTTTCTCCTCAGAGGCTAGGATTTTAAAGCTCTGTCTTACATAATTTGGGCACGTGGCGTTGTGCTTGGAAGGGTGAAGGAACAGTACAGGAGAGGAAGACCCCAGATGAGATGTATTGACACCATAATTTAGGCAGTGGGATTAGGTATGTGCCTCAGGATAGGGCAGGGTTCAGAGCTGTTGTATTTGGGGTCACTAAGAGTCACGGGCGACTCAGAAGCACATTAACAACAACAACACAGAAGTTTGGGGAATTGCAGTGTATTTCTTGTGAGACAGGTACAAATGTCCATTGTGGCCAAGTGGACTATAAAACTTCTTGCTCCGTCTTCCAAGTCAACAAATTATGAACATATTTATTTACTTAAACATTATATATGTATATACTTAAGAATTCACACTGTATTTGATAAGGAGTGGGTGATTAAGCAGTGAGTTACTAACTAAAATGTCAGTAGTTTGAATCATCCACCACTCTGAGAGAAAATGAAATTTTCTGCTTTCATAAGAATTCTCATAGTGGTTTTTAAGTGCCCTCAAGTCAAATTTTACTTTTAGTGACCCCCTGTGATGAAAGTAGAATTGCCTTATAGGATTTTCTAATCTATAATCTTTTGGGGATCAGATCATGAGGCTTTTCTCCCATAGAGCAGCTGGGTGTGTTTAAGCTTCCAGTTTTCTGGTTAGCCAGTGAACTTGTACCCATTGCACTACTAACACTCCTTTCCTAATGGTGTAAGCCAAGCAGACAGCTATACCACAGAATTACTCACTGCCATAAAGTTAATTCTCCATTAGGTGTCTGAAACTTAAATGGTAACCTAAGAAGACTGCTCATCTTTCTTAGAGCTGCTGGTGAATTCGAACTACCGGAGACCTGAAGTCACACACAACCAAATTTTATTTTAAAGTGCAAGTATGAGGATTTTAAATAAAGACACCCTTATTAAATTTAAAAAGACAGCAAAAAGATAACTTTACTGACCTCACATTAACCTAATAAGTCATTAAAAGGGCAAGCTGATACATCTCTCTTGCTGTGATACACTGATGGGACTTTAATCATATAAGCACATTCTTGCCAAAAATGCCTAACATTGAACCGAAGAGGGAGGAAGCAGATAAACCCAGATGTAAAATATACCAGATCTCTGGCTGCCTTAAAAATGTCTGTTTTGAATGGCAAAAGGGTTGAGGATATTGATTAAAGACTGATAGCCAAAAGAAGCCTTAGTGGTACAGTGATTAAAGCATCCATTTGCTAGCAGAAAGATCAGCAGTTCAGGCTCTACCTGCTCCATCAAAGAATGATACAGTCTCCTTACTTGCATGAAGATTACAGCCTAGGAAACCCAATAGGACAATTTTGCGCTGTCCTGTAGGATCACTTGTGAGTTGGAATTGATGGCAACAGGTTCTTTTTTGCATTTTAAAGAGACAGTCAGGTTGCAGTGTTGAATTATTAATTTCTGCTTTTTAAAAACTTAAAAAGACTACCATTGTAACATCTGGTAAAATTTGAATAAGAACTGTATACTATGTTAAGCTCATGCAAAATCTGTACTTAGACCAGGAAGCTGTAGTCCAAACAGAGCAGGCAAACATTGCATACTGCATGTTTCAAAATAAAAAAGCATTGTGTCATGGATGTGTCATTTCTCCATACTTTTTCAATCTACATGTGGAACAGATCATTCAGGAGGCTGGACTTGATGAAGAGGAATGTGGCATCAGGATTTGAAGAAGACTCTTCAGCAACCTGCGATATGCAGATGGTACAACCTTGCTCATGAAATCTGAGGAAGACTTGAAATGTTTGCTGCAGAAGGTGAAGCGTTTGCTGCAGAAGGTCAGGGATTGCAGTCTTTAGTATGGATTTCATCTCAACATCAAGAAAATAAAGATCCTCACCATTTGGCCAATTGGCAGCATCATAGTAGATTAAAAGATTGAGGTTGTTAATAATTTCATTTTGCTTAGAGATCCCCAATCTTTTGGCACCAGCAGTCAGGAACTCAAAAGATTGCTTTAGAAAAGTCTGCAATCAAGTGTCTCTTGAGTGCTAAAGAGCTATGATGTCAGTCTAGAGACTAAGGTGCTGCCCAATCCAACCTCTGTGCAGTTGCTTGTTAGGCCTCAGAGAACTGGACAGTGACGAAAGATGGCAGAAGAAGAATTGAAGCCTTTAAGTTGTGGTGCTGGAGAAGAGTATTGAACATACAATAGACAGCTAAGAAAACAAACAGGTCTGTCCTGGAGAGGCTGATGCCAGGTTGCTCCTTGGAAACAAGGATTTTGAAACTCCATTTCACATATTCTGAGCATGTTGCCAGGAAGGGTCTGTCCTTGGAGAAGGACATCATGCTTGGAAGAGTAGAGGGTCAGCACAGGAGAGGAAGACCCTGGGTGAGATAGACTGACACAGTGATTGTGGCAGTGGAGACAGTGAGATTGGCTCAGGATAGAGCAGGGTTCAGAGCTGTTGTTTATAGGGTTGCTGTGAGTCATAGATGACTCATTATAGAAGATGGTAGATAATAACTACTAAGTAAATTCCTATATATAGTCTTTGTGCTGGAGTCAGATAAGAGAATGTCCTTCTTTGGAGATTCACAATTAAGTCCTTAGGGAAAGGATTGTGCTTTCTGAAACCTACCCTCAAAAAGATTTAGCAGAAATAATTCTCTCCTTCCTCCCTTTGTCCATTCCTCTCTCCTTTTGTGTATCGGTATGTTTAAGTAAGTGTAGAAAATTTACTAAGCAGATATAACAGAGCCATAGCTATTATAAAGATATAGAAGACTTCATTACAATAGGAGAAATTGGTAAATTAAAAAGTTTGAAGAAGATGCAAAAAGAATGTTTTAAAGGCTTATTGTGTATTAAGTATACTTATAAGTATTTTGCATCTGTTCATTTAATCATTAAAACAACTGTATGAGATAAAGAGTACAAGCACATATTTTCTCTAGTTTCTTTCCACTGTTAATTAATTTCCTGAACAACGAATGAGGAAGAGAGAAACGTTGATGCCTTTGAATTGTGGTATTGGCAAGGAGTTTTACACACATGAGCTGACAAAAGAACAAACATATCTGTCTTGGAGGAAGTGAAACCATGATGCTCCTTAGAGGCAAGGCTAGTGAAACTTGATCTCTTTTTGAGCATATTTTCAGCAGGACAAGTCCTTATAGAGAAATATCATGCTGAGAAAGGTAGAGGGTTAGTGAAAGAGAGTAAGACTTTCAGTGAACTGCATTGATACAGTGACTCCCACAGTCGGCTTGATCAGGACAGAGAGATCACAAGGATAGGGCAAAGTTGATATCTATTCTTAGATTTGCTGTGAGTTAATAGTCAAGTAAGAAAGCTGAACAGAAAATTTCAAAGGGCAGCTCAAGATCACAAGCAAATTAAAATATTATAGTAAAACATGCAAGGAGCTGGAGTTAGAAAAGCAAAAGGAAGGAACACATTCTGCATATCTCAAGCTGAAAGAATATAAAGAAAAATATTCATGCCTCGAGTTAAAAGACTGAAATGTTTGATGGACAAAATTTTGAGTGGTCTAGGAATCATCAAAAGAAGATGGAAGGAACACAGAGTCACTGTGCTAAAAAGAATTGCTTGACACTAATGGAAACATTTCAAGAGGTAGCATTTGATCGGGATCTAGTAGTACTGAAGGAAGAAGTCCAAGCTGCACTGCAGGCACTGGCAAAAAAATAAGGTCCCAGGAATGAAAGGATTCAGTGGTGGTTGTTATGTTCTGTTGTGTTGGAACCGATTCATAATTGAGCCTCCACTGGGTTTTCAGAGGCAGCACAGGAGATGATTGCCCATCGTCTTTCCATAGAGCAGCTGGTGTATTTGAACCATGTACCTTTGGCTGACCAGCACAACTCTTGACCACTAGGCTGCAGTAACTCCCATATTTAAATATTTTTAAAACTTTTCAGTGCCATACATGAGTATTATTATTGTGTTCTAAGTTTCTTCCTGTTGTTTTAACATGAAGACCAAGTAAGATATGGATGACATCAATGATATCATCCATTTTAAAAGGGGGTGCGGGGGATTACAAAGACAGGAATAAAAAAACCAAAATGGATGTCAGAAGAGACCAAAAATCACATTAGAAGGAAGAAAAACAAAACAAAAGGAAGAAATGCTGAAGTAAAAGAAATGAATAGAAAATTTCATGGAACTGTTCGGGGAAAGCAAGTAAAGAATTATAACAAAATGTTCAAAGAGCTGGAGTAATAAAATCAGAAGGGAAGAACACATTTGGCATTTCTGAAGCTGAAAGAGCTGCAGAACAAATTGAAACCTCAAGTTACAATACTGAAGGATGCTGTGGGCAAAATCTTGAGTGATCCAGGAACCATCAAAAGAAGATGGAAAGACTATACAGAATCACTGGGCCAAAAAGAATTGTTTGACACTGAACCATTTTGGGAAATAGCGTATAATAAAGAACCAGTGGTAATGAAGGAACAAGTTCAAGCTGCACTGAAGACATTGGCAAAAAGACGACCATTTGAATTAATGAATTACTAATTGTAGAGTTTCAAAATGCAGATATTCCCTGTATGTACTCACTAGCCTATGCCAAGATACTGGTAGACATCTATTGGCCTAGGTGACTGGAAGAGATCCATATCTGTTCCCATTTAAAAAAAAAAAAAGGTAAACAGCAGAATGAGGAAATTATTTTTAACATCATATGCAAGTAAAATCTTGCCAAAGATTATTTAAAAACAGCTGGAACAGTAGATTGATAGGGAACTTCCAGAAATTCAAGCTAGATTCAGAAGAGGTTATAGAACAAAGGATGTCACTGCTGATGTCAGATGGATCTTGGCTGAAAGCAGAGAATACCAGAAAGATGTTTACTTGTGCTTTGTTAACTATGTATAGGCATTTTTATGGATCATAACAAAATATGGATGACATTGAGAAGAATGAGACTCACACAGCACTTAATTTTGCTTTGTGGGAAACCTATGTATAGATCAAGAAGAGTTGTCTGAACAGAACAAAGGAACATTGCAGGGTTTAAAATCAGAAAAGGTCATTATATAAATTATCATTGTATCCTTTCTCCATACCTTTTCAATCTATATATGGAACAGATCATTCAGGAGGCTGGAATTTATGAAGAATTTGGCATCAGGATTTGAGGAAGACTCATCAGCAACTTGCTTTATGCAGATAACACAACCTTGCTTGCCAAAACTGAGGAGAACCTGGAGCATTTGCTGCAGAAGGTCAAGGACTGCAGTCTTCAATATGGATTGAAGCTCAATATCAAGACAAAGATTCTTAGAACTATGATAAAAGGAGAAGAGATTCTTAGAACTATAATAAAAGAAGAGATTGAGGTTGTTAACAGTTTCAGCTTGCTCGACTCTACTTTTGGCATCAGCAGTCAAGAAATCAAAAGACAAATTGCACTGGGAAAAGCTGTCAGGGACCTCTCCAAAGTGCTGAAGAGCAGTGAAGTTAGTCTAGAATCTTAAGGGGTGCACCTGATCTAGGCCATGGTCTTCACAAGTACTTGCTATGCATCAGAGAACTTGACAGTAACTGAGGATGACAGAAGAATTGATGCCTCTGAATTGTGGTGCTGGGGAGGAGTCTCGAACATACCATGGACTGCCAAGAGAACAAGTCTGTCTTGAGGACAAAACCAAGCTGCTCCTTGGAGGCAAGGAACTTTAAGCTCCATCTCACATACTTTGGGTACCAGGCGAGGAGAGATTAGTCCTTAGAGAAGGAAATCATGCTTGGAAGGGTGGATTAACAGCACAGAAGAGGAAGACCCTGGATGAGATGGATTGGCGCAGTAACTGGGATTAGTGGGGGTAGGTGTGTCAGAGACAGTGAGTTTGGGTCAGTATAGGGCAGGGTTCAGAGCTATTGTGCATAGGGTTGCTATGAGTCAGAGGTGACTTGATGACAGTTAACTATATGAAGAATAATTTTGCAGTAGGATTGGAGGAAGACTGATCTTTTTATGATCACTGAGAGCAAGCTAATCTATTATTTCCTATAAACAGCAGGTAAAATATTTTCTGTATTTCATACAAAAGTCTGTGTTTGATACTTAAGTCTGATAAGAAGTCAGCCATTAGTTAGGGTGAAACTAGAGGTTTCCAAATTATTCTGAACCTAGAATTGAACGACTTTTCTGAAATTGGAGGTAGAATGTGAATAGCAGGATAAGAGAATACTAAATTTTGTCTTTTAAATTTCAGAAGTTTTTGTCACCTTGAAGTAGGTTAACCACACTTAGGTTTAACTTGAAGTTCAGCACTTTTATTCTTGATAAGTCTAAAGTATTTTAAATTATAAAGTAAAATATCTTGGGAATTTTTACTGTGATTTGCCTTAGTAGTCTTTCCATATTCTGCAAACAGATAAACCTAACAGTCAACTAGACGCAGCTGTTGTTAGAACCGCTCCTTATGCATACACATAGCTAATTCATCAAGTTCTACTTTTGTGCTAGCTTTCTTTGTTGCCTCATTTGCTAATGCTCTAACTCTAGGCTAGAGTTTTAACATAACACTTTTCTGTTCAAAGATGTTTAGCAACTCCTCTTTCATTCAGTAGGTAATTTAACTAGATGGTCAGTGCCCCATCCAGTATAATCTTTCCAGATTCCCATCCTGTTTTAGATTATATAGAACTGTTGTTGTTGTTGTTGTTGTTGTTATGTGCCGTCGAGTCGTTTGCAACTCATAGCGACCCTATGTACAACAGCCCTAAACCCTGCTCTGTCCTGTACCAATTTCACTGTCTCTGACACGCCCATCCCAATTACCCCACTGAATCAATCCACCTCATAGAGGGCCTTCCTCTCCTACACTGTCCCCCACCCTCCCAAGCATGATGTCCCTCTCCAAGGACCAGTCCCTCCTTACAACATGTCCAAAGTATGTCAGACGAAGCCCCAGAATCCTTGCCTCCAAGGAGTAGCCTGGTTTAATTCTCTCCAGGATGAATCTGTTTGTTTTCTTGGCAGTCCAGGGTATATTCAATACTCTTCTCCAGCACCACAGCTCAAAGGCATCAATTCTCCTTCTGTCCTCCCTAGTCATTGTCCAACTCTCTGATGCATAACAAGTGATTTCAAAGACCATGGCCTGTATCAGACGCACCTTAGTCTCCAGAGAGACACCGTTGCTCTTGAGTACTTTAGAGAGGTCCCTAACAGCAGACTTTCCCATCACAATACATCCTTTGAACCCCTGGCTGCTGGTGCCAAGAGTGTTGACCGTGGAGCCAAGCAAACTGAAGCTATGAACAATCTCAATCTCTTCACCATCCATCCTGATGCTACCAATTGGTCCAGTGGCGAGAATCTTTGTCTTCTTGACATTGAACCTCAGTCCATACTGAAGGCTGCAGTCCTTGACCCTCTGCAGCAAGTGCATGAGGTTGTGTCATCTGTATAACGCAAATTGTTAATAGATCTTCCACCAATCCTGACACCACACTTCTCCTCATAGAGCCCAGCCTCTCGGATAATCTGCTCTGCATACAGGTTGAAAAGGTATGGAGATAGGACACATCCCTGGCGTATACCCTTCTCAATCTATTTCTTATATAGAATTACTTTCTAAATATTTTCCAAACTTGCTACTTCTGTGCATTGAATTCTTACTATTTTCTCCATTTTAGGCTGCTCCATAACTTAGGAGACTCTGGGTAACTCAATTTTAAATTTCTTTGTTGTTATTGTTATGTGCTGTCGAGTCAGTTTCGACTCATAGTGACCCTATGTGCAACAGCCCTAAACCCTGCTCTGTCCTGTACCAATTTCACTGTCTCTGACACGCCCATCCCAATTACCCCACTGAATCAATCCACCTCATAGAGGGCCTTCCTCTCCTACACTGTCCCCCACCCTCCCAAGCATGATGTCCCTCTCCAAGGACCAGTCCCTCCTTATAACATGTCCAAAATATGTCAGACGAAGCCTCAGAATCCTTGCCTCCAAGAGCCGCCCATTTTAACCCTCTCCAGGATGAACTTGTTTGTTCTCCTGGCAGTCCATGGAACCCTCAATACTCTTCTCCAGCACCACAGCTCAAAACCATCAGTTCTCCTTCTATTCTCCTTAGTCCTTGTCCAACTCTGATGCATAACAAGTGATTGCAAAGACCATGGCCTGTATCAGACACACCTTAGTCTCCAGAGAGACAGCATTGCTCTTAGTACTTTGGAGAGGTCCCTAACAACAGACTTTCCCATCACAATTAAGTCTTTTCATTTCTGGCTGCTGGTGTGGAGAGTGTTGACTATGGAACCAAGCAAACTAAAGCTGTGAACAGTCTCAGTCTCTTCACCATCCATTCTGATACTGCCAGTTGACCTAGTGGTAAAAATCTTTGTCTTCTTGACATTGAGCCTCTATCCATATTGAAGGCTGCAGTCCCTGACCCTCAGAAGCAAGCGCTTCAGGTCCTCCTTAGTTTCAGCAAGCAGGGTTGTATCATTTGCATAATACAGATTGTTGATAGATCTTCCACCAATCCTGACCCCACATTTCTCCTTATCGAGCCCAGCCTCCCAGATTATCTGTTCTGCATACAGGTTGAAAAGGTTTGGAGACAGGACACATCCCTGGCGTATGCCCTTCCCAGTTTTGAACCATGCAGTGTTTCCTTGCTCTGTTCTGACTACTGCCTCTTGTTCCAAGTATAGGTTTCTCATTAGCACGATCAAGTGTTCTGGGATTCCTGTTCTTCTCAGAGTCAGCCACAGTTTGTTATGATCCACACAGTCAAACGCCTTTGGATTGTCAATGAAACACAGATAGACATTCTTCTGGTATTCCGTGCTTTTAGCTAAGATCCATCTAACATTAGCTACAGTGTCCCTAGTACCATGACCCCTTCTAAACCCAACCTGGACTTCCAGCGGTTCTCTGCCGATGTGCTGTTCCAGTCATTTTTGCATAATCTTCAGTAGAGTTTTGCTTGCATGTGAAATTTAATTCCTTTGTACTGTTTAAAATTATACAAATAGTATCATGTACTGAGTACATTTGCACTCACTCACTCATTGCCCTTGAGTCAGAACTGACTCATAGCTGACCATCCAGCAGATTTTTCAGAGGCTGTAAATTGCATAGGAGAAGATTGCCCATCTTTCTCCTGTGGAGCAGCATGAATTCAAACTGCCTGCCTTTACATTGTGTAACTTTTTACTCACCAGGCCTCCAGAGCTTCCTAAGTACATGTAAACATCTTTCTAGTCATTATATAGCTAAAGTATATGTTGTTGGTTACCTTCGAGTCGAGCATGACTCACAGCGACCCTAGGAACAAAAGGCCTTTAGCAAGCCCTCTACAACTATAGACATTTATCAAAGTTTATAGAGTTTCCAGGGTTATGTTATTTAGAAAGTGGATGCCACTCCTGCTTCCAAACCTGTCATAGTATGTTATGTGCCATTTAGTCACCTGTGATGTACAGCAGCCCTATGTACAGCTGCTCTGAACTCTTCCCTGTCCTGGGCCAGTCTCACTAATTACGACACACCAACCCCCAAAAGTCTATAAGACTACGTAATATTTTATGGTTGTAACAATAAATTAGGCTGGTATTCTAGCTTTTTTGTTTTGCCATTATGTAAACCAGTGCTAACATAAAATGACTATGTATTGATTTCTTTCTATACCTGTTGGGAATATTTGTGGAATTATTCCTAGTAGAATTGTTGACGGAACAGTGATTTTGTAACTATTTCCTAACTTGACTGGGACTGGAGAGCATTACGCTGAGTGAACTAACTCAGTCTTGTAAGGATAAATATTATATAAAACTATTATTGTATAATAA
>NW_006399763.1:2937782-2953730 GCF_000299155.1 Elephantulus edwardii
CATAAAAATATATTTAAAATAGTGATAACCACACACACCCCAAATTAATGATAAATCCAAATGATAATCAATTTCCATTAAATTGGTTCCAACTCATAGCAACCCTCTGTTTCTGAGATTTTTGAGACTGGAAATTCTTACGGAAAGAGATTGCCTATCTTTATCCTGAGAAGTGACTGGTAGATTGAAAGTGCTGACCTTCCACTTAGCAGCCAGTTTGGACATGAGGGCGCCACACCTTGTCAAAATAATGTGTAGATGTCATATTCTTTAAGGTAGTGCCAGTTTTCACTGCTTTCTACAAGTTTTTAGAGGCTTGTCTTTCTCTTCTCTGAACGACTCTGAATATTAAAATTTATTTCTTGCCCATGTGGTAAGTAAAAAATAGGACCTTACTATTTTAATTAACATTTCTTATGTGAATGAAGTTGGACATTTTTGACCCCTAGATTTTCTGTGTTCTGCCTGTTTTGTCAATTACCTTTGCATTTTATTGCATTTATTTGTATTTGAAGGAATTGGCTTTCCTCCACAGTTTATTTTTTGTCTTTCAAATTGTTGATGGTTTATCATGGTTTTACCATGTAAATCTAAATTGCTATATAATTATCTTCTACACTTCTAACTACATTATAAACTTTATAATGGACCAGAAGTGCAAATGATTTGTCACTGTATTTCCATTCTATCTAGTGCTCAAATTTTATAGTTGTTTAGTAAATAATAGTTGAATTAATACTTCCAATGCTGTACGGAAAAATAATTCTTTCTCTTCTTCAGAAAACAAAGGTAAATAAATTTTTTTTAAAAGTTAAATTTAAGTAAGAGTTTGTAATTTACTAATAGATCAGTAGCTTAAACAAGTTTTAGTACTTTTTGTGTGTTTATTTTGACTAAGTTAAATTTAAGTTTTAAAAATGATTGAGAAAGGAGCCCAGGGAATACAATGGTTAAGTGCTTGGCTGCTAACCAAGATTGGCAGTTCAAACTCACCAGCTGCTCAACTGGAGAAAGTTGTAGCAGTCTGTTTGTAAGAAAATTTCAGCCTTGGCTATGCAGTTCTGCTCTGCCATATTTATAGGATCACTGAGTTGGGGCCAGCTCAATGGCATGGGTTTAATTTTTGTTTTGGTTGATGATAGAACAGAAATTAAGAGGCAAACTTAAGTTCTCTAACTATAATGGGCAAATAGTATGGAGAATTTCTTGACATAACTCTAAAGATGTCTTCATGCAAAAAGAAATTACAGCCAACCAAGAAAAATAAAAGAATATTCTTAAACTAAACTGTTATCCTCTACTCCATAAACTACCCAACTATTAGCTAATCAAAGCAGAGAAGGAATTCCCCCTTCAATGCCCCCTGAAAGGTGGGATCTACTTGCTCTATTAAAGTGAGTCAGATAAAATCATGATTGTGTCAAAAGTTCAAAAGGGAAAATGGAAGGTAAAATGAGCTGAGTTGGCACTTTTCCCTCAACATTGTACCTGTAAGCTTGATATGTTGTTTCAGAGATTAACTTTATAGACTTCCGTGCCCAGAAGTATGAAAATTCTTAGGGAACTCTTTTCACAAGCTTGATCTTAACATATTGAATAAAGAGAGCAGTTAATCCCTCTTGTAAAGTAATTTGAGAGGAGGGAATTCAAAATGTAAAATCTCACCTGCAGAAAACACTCAATTTTGTAAAGGCCTTTCTATCTTTAGACACTTACAAAGACTTAATATTTTAATGCGGAAGAGGTGAACTTGGTTAAAAAGCCAATGGGTGAAATTAGAGAGAAATAATCCAGTGCTTTCTTTCTGGGAATTATCATCCTGCTCTCCAGGGGACTTAATTTTATTCCCTGTGGGGGATGAGAATACCCCTCTCTATAGCAAGCCAGCGTCTCTAAATATAAGCTTGACTTTTAGTATAATAAGAGTCTTGTTAGGTGCAATTTTGCTCTTAGTCATTAATACAATGAACAAATGTTGTGGTTACCTGGGAAAGAAAATTCAAGTGCTTTTAAACCTCTTGTGAGATTTAGTTTCATGCTTGAAATCTATCCAGTGTTATGCCCAATAGCATCTGTAGAAGATTTCAAGCTGTAAGGTATACAACATGGTAGTTAATACACTTTAGAAAAAATTGAGACCACTACAAATGAGTTTCAGGTCACAAATAAAAAGCTTTTCTTTTGCTGTATGACAATTCCTTACCAGTGGCATTAACTTTGACAGAAGACTGGAATTTTCTTAGGAGTTGAATTTTGCATGATGTTATTGTTGTACACAGAGTAAAAAGTGAATCTTACCTTTAAGTTGCGGTTAACTTTTCTTCTACATTTATACATGTTCAAAGACTAAATAAAGGACACTATACAGCCTAAGAAGATTTAGAGCATTAAATAGCCTTTTCAGCAAGTTACTGCCTGAAATGTGTTAAACCATGTCTGTCCCCTATAAACTTTAAATATTAGTAGTGTTATTTGTTGCCATTCAAATCCATGCTGACTCATGGTGACCAGTGGATTAGAGTCAACCTGCTTCACAGCATTTTAAAGATCAAGATATTGTAAAGGGAGCAGAGCACTAGGCCTTAACTTCCAAGACACATTTATATGCATTTTTAAATCTGTTCTTGAGCTCTGGTGGCCTAGTGGGTAAGGAGTTCCATTGCCACCCCAAAGGCAGTCTGTTTGAATCAACCATCTGTTCCACAGGAGGAAGATGGCCAGTTGACTCCTGAGATTTATAGCCTCTTAAAACTCCATGGAAGGTCAGCTATGAGTTGGTTCCTGAGTGAGTTTATCACACAGCTTCTGCTAATAGTTTAAGAAATGTTTCTTCTATCTTTAAGGCTCAGGATCTATGAACTTGCTTGCTCTAATGTTTATAACTTCTCCTAGTGGTAGGGGTATAGATGCTGCTGCTCTCTATCTGCTATTTTCTGATTTTACTTGGCCTTTTTTTAAAAAAAAAAATTTATTACTACTTTGTGTGTGTGTGTGTACCGTCAAATAGGATCTGACTGGTCCAGGAGGAGATTGCCCCTCCTTCTCCAGCAGAGCGTCTGGTGGATTCAAACCACATATCTCTGGGATTGCAGTACAGTTTCTTGCCACTAGGTCACCATAGCTCCCTCTACTTGGCCATTTTTTAAATATGCAAGAGAAAATCTAGTCCTCACACTTAACTGCCTCGTCAGTTCCAACTCAGAGTTGCCTTCCTTCTGGTTTCTAGTCTGTAAATCTTAATAGGAGAAGAAAGAGTGTGGCCATCTTGCTTCAGCAGAGCCACTGGTGGGTTTGAACTGCCCGAGACCCCAGCCCTTTTGGTTAGCAGTGCAACACACTCTACACTATGCTACCAGAGCTCCTTAATCTAATCCTCGTAATGAGTTATTTTGCATTTAATTTTAAAGTAGTTAAGATCTCTTTCCACTATGAACTTTGTCTAGTAGGTATTCTCTAAAATGGATAGCAGTCAGAGGCTAATAGCTATATTTATATAAATAATTTAAGGTGTAATGAGGACCTAAAAATACATGTGAATGCATTTTAAAAGTTATACTCTTAAAAAAAAGTTATACTCTAATGTAAATTAAAATTTTTAACAATTAGCCTGGTTTTCTTTTTTAGAGGTAAAAGGTCATCTTAATAACTGTTTTTTTAATTGTCTAAATGCAACTAGGCTAAGGATATTAAAAAATATAGTAGACAAGGAATATTTAAAAAACATTTCTTTTAATTTGCAAATCCTCTTTAACTTAGAAGTAATTTTTTTATTCTTTCAGACAAATCTTCCTATTTTTAAGCTGAAGGAATCTACAGTTAGAAGACGATACAGTGACTTTGAATGGCTTCGAAGTGAGTTAGAAAGAGAAAGCAAGGTAAGAGGTTTTTTTAAAAGATCTGTTGGTTTGTTAAAATTTTTTTATTATTATTCATTTTAATGAAAGCTTACAGAGACTGAGGATTTCTGTTCATTCATTGTTGCACTTTTCTCCCTCCCCACCTCTCCCTCCCTCCAATTTGCTCTTCTCTTTGAAAAGTAAAACAAAAAATTCTTTCATGTTATACAGTCCTCCCCCCCAAGTCCACTCCACTATGCAGCCTTCATCCTGGACTTTTGTCATGACAGTAATACCTAATCACATATCCCTTTTAAACAGTTCTCTCCCTCATCTCTTTCAGTCCTGTTTTACAACAGTGGCGCTATGCAGTATTTGTCCTTTTGTGACTGAGATATTTCACTCAGCGTAATATTCTCCAGGGTCACCCATTTTGAATAATATTGCATTGTTTTTCAATGCAGTGTAGTATTCCATTGTGTGAATATATCACAGCATCTATACCCATTCGTTTGTTGATGGACACTTAGGTTGTTTCCACCTCCTTGCTATTGTGAACAAATGGCAGTTATGGTCTCTTTGGGGTATATTCCCAGTAATGGAATTGCTGGGTCAAATGATATCTCTATTTGCAACTTTTTGAGAAAGCACCATACCGCCTTCCACAGTGGTTGCACCATTTTACACTTCCACCAACAGTGAATAAGGGTTCCAGTTTCTCCACAACCTTGCCAGCATTTGTTGCTTGTTGTTCTGTTAAATTTTGCTATTCCTACTGTGGTGAGATACCTCATAGTTGTTTTGACTTGCATCTCTCTTAGAGCGAGGGATTTTGAACATTTCTTCATGTGTTTGTTTGCCATCTGAATCTCTTCTTTGGTGAAGTGTCTGTTCATATCCTGTGCCCATTTTTCAGTTGGATTGTTTATCTTGTTGTGGTGCTCAAGCATTTTATAAATTTTAGATATAAGTCCCTTATCCTCACATGTCATTTCCAGATACTTTTTCACAGTCTGTCGCTTCTCTTTTTACCCTGTTGGAGAAGTTTTGGGATATGCATGGGGATTTGATTCTTAGAAGATCCCATTCATCTATTTTACCTTCTCCTGGTTGTAGATGAGTTATTTCTAATGTAACCTTCCAGCAAAACATTTCAAGTTTTAATGTTACGCTTTCTCAGGAAAATCTTGATGAGTAAAAGTGGATGGGAGTCATTGCCTGTCTCTACCCCCATAGTTTTATTTCATCTTATTTTAAGGGAAATGAGTCTGTAATATTTTCAATTATCTAATTAAGGTGTTTAGTGACTCTCACTTGGCCTGTAATTTATTTACTACTTAGCACTTTCTTGCTATTATCTTCCTGTTCTACATTCCCTCATTCCCTTTGCCAGGTTTCTATGACTGCATCATACATGTCCATATATTCCTTTTTTTCCCCACTGAATTATAATGAATTTTTTTATCACAAAATATAATATCACAAGTAGAAAGTTCTGGTAATATGTGATGTTCTCTTTAGATTAACTTTTAAAATTATGACCATGCTCTACTATTAGATTCACCTGAGTTTGACAGACACCTTGGCTATTATATACAGGTTTACCAACACCAAGGCAATTATAGATCTTGATAATAAAGATTGTCTTTTAGGAGAATATTTGGTGGCTTTATCTCCTAAGTAAATTGGAAAGAGAAGAGTTTCATGCTAATACCACACATTTGAGTTCCATTATGTTCAGTATGGTATCAAAGACGAGGACTGAAGGACTCAGAAGGGTAAAAAAGTTGTTTGTGAATAAAGCATACTAGGGAAAAGGTGGATATAATAAAGGTTATAAAGTAGATTAAGGCTATATTTTGTTCATTTCTGAAGTTTATGAAGCTAGAAATAAAACTCCTTAATCTAAATAAATGTGGCTGGATATGAGAGCAACATACAGGAATCATAGCATTATATATAGTCAGATGAGTAGTACGCTCTTTAAAAAAAGGCAAAATTAAACTGAGAGATAGGTACCAATTCTGAGGAGTCCTTTTAAATTTACAGTTTTATTTATGAGCCTTAATATCAGCAGAGAATTGCCAGAAGTCCAGGCTGGGTTTAAAAGGGGTCGTGGTACTAGGGATATTGTAGCTGATGTTAGATGGATCTTAGCTGAAAGCAGGGAATACCGGAATAATGTCTATCTGTGTTTCATTGATTATGCAAAGGCGTTTGATTGTGTGAATCATAACAAACTGTGGCTGACTCTGAGAAGAATGGGAATCCCAGAACATTTAATTGTGCTAATGCGAAACCTATACCTCGTCCAAGAGGCAGTTGTCAGAACAGAGCAAGGAAACACTGCATGGTTCAAAATTGAGAAGGGTGTATGCCAGGGATGTGTCCTGTCTTCATACCTTTTCAACCTGTATGCATAGCAGATTATCTGGGAGGCTGGGCTCTGTGAGGAGAATTGTGGCGTCAGGATTGGTGGAAGATCTATCAACAATCTGCGTTATGCAGATGACACAACCCTGCTTGCCGAAACTGCAGCCTTCAGTATGGACTGAGGCTCAATGTCAAGAAGACATAGATTCTCACCACTGGACCAATTGGTAGCATCAGGATGGATGGTGAAGAGATTGAGACTGTTCACAGCTTCAGTTTGCTCAGCTCCATGGTCAACACTCTTGGCACCAGCAGCCAGGAAATCAAAAAACATATTGCGATGGGAAAGTCTGCTGTTAGGGACCTCTCTAAAGTACTCAAGAGTAACAGTGTCTCTCTGGAGACTAAGGTGTGCCTGATACAGGCCATGGTTTTTGTCATCAGTTGTTGTGCATCAGAGAGTTGGACAATGACTAGGGAGGACAGAAGGAGAATTGATGCCTTTGAGCTGTGGTGTTGGAGAAGAGTATTGAATATACCCTGGACTGCCAAGAAAACAAACAGATTCATCCTGGAGAGGGTTAAACCAGGCTACTCCTTGGAGGCAAGGATTCTGGGGCTTTGTCTGACATACTTTGGGCATGTTGAAAGGAGGGACAGGTCCTTGGAGAGGGACATCATGCTTGGGAGGTTGGAGGGACGGCGCAAGAGGGGAAGACCCTCTGTGAGATGGATTGATTCAGTGACTGGGGTAATCTGGATGGGGGTGTCAGAGGCAGTGCGATTGGCACAGGATAGAGCAAGGTTTAGGGCTGTTGTACATAGGGTCATTATGAGTCGCAAGCGACTCAATGGCACATAACAACAACAATATCAGAGAAAGCTCCAGGATAACCAAAACATTATTTTGAATAAATACTGAAGTATTAGACATCAGTCTGTCAGTTTATCATACTGTGGTAAGCCATGGCACTGGTAAATCAGCTGGGTCACCAATAGTGGACAGGTTTCAGTGGCACTTCCAGACTTAAGACAGACTAATTAGGAAACAGGATTGACCATCCACTTCTGAAATAGCAGGCCCTAAAAAAACCTCTATGAATAACAGTGAAGCATTGCCTAATGTTGTTCTAGAAGAGGAGGCCTTCAAGTTCGAAGGCACTCCAAGTACACCGAGGAGTTATGGGGAAACTGCCTCCTCAAAGTAGAGCCTACCTAATGGCATGGATGGAGTAGAGGTTTCATCTACACGTGTCTTCTATATTCTTAGGTGTTACAGAAAGCGCCACACTCAACTGTTGTTGAGGTTCCAGCTCATAGTAATCCTCTTTTCAGCTTCCAATTCATAGTAATCCTCGTTTTTATTTCCAAGGCTGTAAATTGCACTGAGAGGAAACGTGTTTTTCCTACAGCAATGCTGCAGAACTGAATTCAGAAACACATAACTTTTGGGTTAGCAACACAGCTTTCTATGGGCCAGAGTTCTTTACTAGGCATTAGCAAATTGAATTGGACCATTTTGAATCAGACTGTTAAATAGACTGCTTTACTAGCATTGACACATTGAAGAGGAAGGTAAACATTCATTGTAAACAAAAAGAAATTTCAAGATCTATACTGTACTATAATGCCATCAATGATATGATAATATTCACATGTATGTTGTAATAGGTTGATTATTCAAAATGGCTTTCCTAGCCAAAGTAAGCAGCAGGGCTGGGTGGGACTTTGCTAATAAGATGAGGAGCATGTTTTGGGTGGAACCCTGCCATACAAGGTATGTCACCTTTTAATGAGATTCTTGCCTAAGGCAGACTTACCTAGACCACAGAAGCAGAAACAACAGCCGCAGAGATGGCAGAGAATGAGGCCCAGAGACAGAGCTGAATTGGAACTGCCACCCCATAGAATCACAGAACTCTGGGCCTTTGCAGAAACTTACAGGGAGAGGGGAGAAGAGAGCTCATAATTGACAGGCTTGAAAGAGCTATGTAGCACTTGATTTAGAGCCTCAAGACTGAAGTCAAATGGCCCAAGAGGCTGCCTCATATGTTATTCAAATATATGAACCAACCATTAAAGGCCAAGATGAAGAAACTGAGAAATTCTACCAAATTCTGTAATCTGAAATTGGTAGAACATGCATTAATTTGGTGATTAAAAGGCAAAAGTTGAAAGTGAAGAGAGATTGTCAGCCTTGGTGACAGAAGTGAGATCTGAGATTATATGATAGAATTTTGTACTGCCAGTGACTCAGTCACTGCAGGTACCTTTTTCAAAAACCCATATTTATTGCAGCATTATTCACAGTCAAAGAGATCAAGCACCCTCAAGTGCTCACTAACAAATAAATGGAGAGACTGATATATTAATACAATGGAATATAATACAGCATTGAAAAACAGTGAACTTGGAAAAGTTCATCGTGGGTGAGCCTGGAAGACATTATACTGAGTGAAATTACTACATAAAACCACAGTTACAAAAATAGGATGGTTACAGCCTGTAGGGGGAGATCAGGAAAAGAATGGATAGACAATGCACAAGAATAGGTGAAGGGACTGTATGTACCAGTTAACAAAATGGAACAGGTTGTGCATTGCAATTGAATATGCAAGGCACTAAGGGAGGAAAGGTCAAGGATTGGAGTTTTCAGCTCAGCATCAAGAAAACAAAGATCCTCAGCACTGGACTAGTTGGACCATGATAGATGAAGTGATTGTTAACAATTTCAGCTTGCTCAGTTCCACAATCAATACTCTTGGCACCAGCAATCAGGAAATCAAAAGACACTGGGAAAATCTGCGGTCAGGGACCTCTCCAGAGAGTTGAACAACAACTATGTCAGTCTAAAGACTGTCTGACCCAGGCCACTGTCTTTGTAGTTACTAGCTATGCATCAGAGGGCTGGACAGTGACTAAGGATGTCAGAAGAAGAATTGATGCCTTTGAGTTGTGGTGAGTCTTGAACATATCAAGGATCACCAAGAAAACAAATATATCTTTTGGAGAGGGTAAAACCAATCTGCTTATTAGAGGCAAGGATCTTGAAGCTCCGCTTGGAGCTTGGAGAAGGACATAATGCTTTGTGGGGGGGAGGGTCAGTGCAGGAGAGGAAGACTCTGGATCAGATGGATTGATAGAGTAACTGGAATAATGGAGATAGGTGAGATAGTGTTGGAAACAGTGAGACTGGCTCAGGATAGGGCAGGCTTCAGAGCTATTGTTCATAGGGTAGCTATAATTTGCAGTTGATTCAATGACAAATTAACAACAACAGGGAGGAGAATGTGTATGAATGAAAAACCAGTTTCTTTATAAACTTTTACTAAAATAAAAACATTTTTAAATGTTACTAGTGACCATATCTTATCTGGGAATGCCGGCTGTGGGGGTCCTTGGCTAGTATCCTGTACCTGAAACACTATGTCGAGATCAGGAATGCTCTGAATCCGTTTCCTCCCCCAGTCCCAAAACAATTTCATCAACAACCTACGTTATGCAGATGACACAACCCTGTTTGCTGAAACTGAGGAGGACCTGAAGTGCTTGCCACAGAGGCTCAATGACTGCAGCTTTCAATACGGATTGAAGCTCAAGAAAACAAAGATTCTCACCACTGGGCCAATTGGCAGCATCAGTATGGATGGTGAAGAGATTGAGATAGTTAACAGTTTTAGTTACTTGGCTCCACAGTCAACACTCTTGGTACCAGCAGCCAGGAAATCAAGAGACGAATTGCATTGGGGAAGTTAGCTGTCAGGGACCTCTCCAGAGTACTGAAGAGCAATGACGTCAGGCTGGAGATGAAGTTGCACTTGATCTGGGCTATAGTCTTCTCAGTTGTGTGCTATGCGTCGGAGAGTTGAACAGTGACTAGGGATAATAGAGAATTGATACCTTTGAGCTGTAGTGCTGGAGAAGAGTGTTGAATATACCATGCACTGCTAGGAGAACAAACAGGTTTGTCTTGGAGAGGCTGATGCCGGGCTACTCCTTGGAGGCAAGGATTCTGAAGCTTCGTCTGATATACTTTGGGCATGTTGCAAGGAGGGACCAGTCTCTTGGAGAGGGACATCATGTTTGGGAGAGTGGAGGAACAGCACAGGAGAGGAAGACCCTTGACGAGATGGATCAATTCTGTGATTGGAGTGGTGTGTCGGAGATGGTAAGGTTGGCACAGTATAGAGTAGGGTTTAGGGCTCTTGTACATAGGGTCACTATGAGTCACAAGCGACCCAACAGCACATAACAACAATAACAACAGTGACCATATGCAAGGACTTTATAAGACTTAACTTGATGGAATACACAGGAGTCAAATAGACCACATCTGTGGAAAACAACAGTGAAGAAGCTCAACAGCATTAATCAGAACAATGCTAGAAGCTAATGCTAGAGATTGTCAGTTGTTAATATAGAAGTTCAAGATGGAGATGGAGAAAATAAGAACTGATTTATGAGAACCAAAGTACAACCTTGATGACATGTTGATGTAAAAGCTGAACAAAAGAGAGCAAAAATGGGTTGAGAAGATAAAGCCAGGTATTATAGTGAAATGTACAAAGGCCTAGAATTAGAAAGACCAAAAAGTATAAATATCCTTAATACTTCTCAAGCTGAAAGAACTGAGGGACAACTTCCAGTTTTAATTTGCAGTACGGAAGGATTCTGAGGTGGATTGATTCAGTGACTGGGGTAATCAGGATGGGAGTGTCAGAGACAGTGTGATTGGCACAGGACAGAGCAGAGTTCAGGGCTGTTGTACATAGGGTCGCTGTGAGTCACAAGCGACTCAACGGCACATAACAACAACACTGAAGGATTCAACAAAACATAATGATGTGGAAACAATCCTCCAAAGTAGAAGGAACACAGAATCACTAAGCCAAAAAAATAATTTCTCTGTACTGAGGCATTTTGGAAAGTGGCATATGATCAAGAATCAGTTGAAGGAAGAAGTCCAAACTGCACCGAAGGCATTGGCAAAAAAAGGCTCCAGGGATTGGTGGAATGTCAGTTTAGGTATTTGCTTATCAAAGAGTTGCCACCCTGGATGGTGCTTAGTAGTCTATACCAAGAAACTTGGAAACCAGCTACTTGACCAACTAACTGGATGTTTTGTTCTTATGTACTGTTGAGTTGGAACTGACTCATAGATCACCCTCCGGTGGGTTTTCAAAAGCTGTAAAATAAACACGAGGAATTTGCCCATCTTTCTCCTGCAGAGCAGCTAGTTAATGGACTCAAACCACATGCCTTTGATTTTACAGTGCACCTCCTTACCACTAGGCCACCAGAGTTTATTAACTGACTAGAAGAGATCCATATTTATGTCCATTCCTGTGAAAAAGATCAGGGCTAGGGAGCGCTGGTAGCCTAGTGGCAAGAAGCTGCTCTGCTGGAGATGGAGGGACAATCTCCTCCTGTACCAGTCAGATCCGATTTGATGGTACACACACAAAAATAATAATTAAATAAAAATTAATAAATTTTTTTAAAAAAAGAGCAAGGGCTACATGGATACAGCCATATCTGACCTTCACAAGAGGGAACTGTCCCTATCAGAAGCATCTGCAGCACAAAACCCATTCCTGTGAGGTCAGACATGTCCCCCCACACTCCCAACCTCTTTCTTTTAATTCTAACACCAATCTTGCTGCTCTACTGGATCTGAAATTGTTGTAGTAACTCAGAGACCACATAGAACCATATTAGGGAAGTCACAAGGCTATAATTCAGGTTGGCAGCAAGATACATTCACTCAGGCAGGACAGCTTCCAAAATGTGCTAGCAGGCACCTCAGCCTTGAGCCTCACAGCTTTAGACCAGTGTTACAAAGCTCTTAGTTCTGCCTTAGTTAAGGCTCTCCCCACCTCCAGTCATCCAGCAAACTTGAACAGTAGGGTAGTAGTCCAGATTAGCTCCCTCTGACATCAGGTCTCTGGTTTGGCTGCTATTGTGCTTTCTTGTAGGTCTGGCTGGTACAAGAATCTCTGGCCCTAAAGTGTGAACTCTTGCCTCTTTGCTGGTGATGTAGTTCTCAAAATTTGCCACTGCGTCTGCTCAATTTAGTGGCAAGACTAATACGCTCTGTTCACATATTCCCACCTATTCCCATAGCAAAGTCAAAGTCAATGGCTAAGGAAGCCATTTTGAAAAGGTTATCCTACAGAATGTGGGAATTATCAAACAATATTGGCAATATCACATGCAAGTAAAATCTTGCTCTGAGGATTACTAAAAAAATAATGGCTAGAGCTGTATATCCCCAGGGAACTGCAAGCTGGATTCAGAAGAGACTAAGGAACAAAAGATAACCATTTCTAATGTCAGATGGATCTTGGTTAAAAGCAGAGAATACCAGAACTGTGTATATGCTTATTTTTGCTTTATTAACATATTGCTGCACACTTTTAAATTGACAACTGTGCTTAGAAACAAGAAGAGACTACATGGTTCTAAGTTAGGAAAGGTGTATGTCAGGATTGTGTCCTTTCACCGTACCAGTTCAGTCATGCTGAGCAGATGATCCGAGAAGCTGGACCTTATGAAGAAGAATGTGGTGTCTACATTGGAGAAAGACTTGTGAATTACTTCTGTTGTACAAATGACACAACCTTGTTTGCTGTAAGTGAAGTGGATTTGAAGCACTTACTGAAGAAGATAAAAAAAGTGTAGCCTTCAGTATAGTTTACACGTTAGCATAAATAGAGCAGGGATCTTTACAACTGACCTGTAGACAGCAGCACAATCGATGAAAAAAAGATTAACATTGTTAGGATTTAATTTTCTTTGGATCTACAGTCAACACCCATGGGAGTCAAGAAATCAGATGATATTTTGCAATCGGCAGATCTACCAAGGGCTTCTTTAAAGTGCTAAAAAGCAGTATGTCACTTTAAAGATTAATATGTGCCTGATTCTAGAATCTTTTCAGTTTAAATATGTAAGTTTGATATTGAATAAAAAGATCAGAGAAGAGTTGATGCCTTTGAATTGTGTTGTTTGTAAAAGAATATTGAATATTCATTTACTATTATTCAGCTAAAAAAATTAACACATCTGTGTTAACAGCAACTTAACAGCGACACCCTGATACGGGGTAAGCACGACAGAGATACACCACTATGGGAGAGGATCAGAGAGTCAATCCAGCTCAATTTTATAGGGACTGCACTACACTTATATACAAACAGGTATAAACAGAAGACAGGATAAGGTGGGCTTCCAGACATAGAACATGCGGATTGGTTAGGAGAACCTAAGCCTCGTGTGGACCACTCCCAGCTCAACAGACGCGGAAGCTGTCTTCCCAGGTGGCAAGCTTTCCCAAGCTGGTACAGCCAAACAGGGGAGCTTTCTCTACGCAGTAGTAAAGGCAGTTAGAAGGCTTGCACTTGTCTGGAGCTTAGGCGATCTGTCCTGGCAGGAGACCCTCCCTTCCTCCCCAGTCTTCCTCAGCACCCCATTCTATATCTCCAGAGTGAGGAACCTCACTCAGGAGCTCCCCTGAGCCACACACACACACACACACACACACCCTTTAATAAAGCCACATTAAGCTTTCTCTCTTTTTCTCTGATTCCTTCCTTAAGTCTGCCAGCTTAACAATCTGTCTTAGAATAAGTCCAACAGAAGTGCTCCTTAAAGTTGAGGATGGTGAGACTTGTCTCAGATACTTTGGGCATGTTATCAGGAGAGGCCAGGCCCTAGAAAAGTGTAGCGTCAATAAAAGGAGGAACTTTGAATTAGATTGACACAGTGACTACATCAGTCATCTTAAGCATCCAGACTGTGTGAGGTGGTGTGGGATCAGGCAGGATTTCCTTCTTTTGTGCATGGAGTGGTTCAGAGTCCGAGCTAAGGAAGATTCCAAACAACAGACATCATACCACATTTTAAAATAGAGTAATTAAAAGTACACTGCTTTAGAGATGGGGGAATAAAGTAGTGGAATGATTAGGGAATTTAGTTGATAACAAAATAAACATTGGTTAGTCAATGAGGAAAAGAATGTGTATTCAGTATATGAGATTGAAGCATTTAATATCCATACCTGAAGCACTTGCTGCAGAAGGTCAAGGGCTGCAGTCTTCAATATGGATTGAAGCTCAATATCAAGAAAACAAAGATTCTCACCACTGGGCCAATTGGCAGCATCAGTTATGGATGGTGAAGAGAGTGAGATAGTTAACAGTTTTAGTTTGCTTGGCTCCAAAGTCAACACTCTTGGTAACAGCAGCCAGGAAATCAGGAGACGAATTGCATTGGGAAAGTCAGCTGTGAGGGACCTCTCAAGAGTACTGAAGAGCAACGACGTCAGGCTGGAGACTAAGGTGTGCCTGATCCAGGCTATAGTCTTTGCAGTTACGTGCTATGCATCAGAGAGTTGGACAGTGAACAGGGATGATAGAAAGAGAATTGATGCCTTTGAGTTGTGGTGCTGGAGAAGAGTATTGAATATACCATGGACTGCTAGGAGAGCAAACAGGTTTCTCCTGGAGAGGGTGAAGCCAGAATGTTCCCTGGAGTCAAGGATTCTGAAGCTTCGTCTGACATACTTTGGGCATGTTGCAAGGAGGGACTGGTCCTTGGAGAGGGACATCATGTTTGGGAGAGTGGAGGAGAGGAAGACCCTCGATGAGATGGATCGATTCTGTGAGTGGAGTGGTGGGAATGAATGTGTTTGAGACAGCGAGATTGGCACAGGATAGAATGGCCTATAGGCTCTTGTACATAGGGTCGCTATGAGTCGCAAATGACTCGATGGCACATAACAACAACAACAACATGGGAACAGTGATTTATAACTCACTATATACACAATCCTGCTTGCTGAAACTGAAGAGGACCTGAAGCGCTTGCTGCAGAGGGTCAAGGACTGCAGCCTTCAATGTGGATTGAGGCTCAATATCAAGAAGACAATGATTCTCACCACTGGACCAATTGGCAGCATCAGGTTGGATGGTGAAGAGATTAAGATTGTTCACAGCTTTAGTTTGTTTGGCTCCACAGTCAACACTCTGGGCACCAGCAGCCAGGAAATTAAAATGGGAAAGTCTGCAGTTAGGGACCTCTCCAAAGTACTGAAGAGCAGTGGTGTCACTCTGGAGACTGAGGTGTGCCTGATACAGGCAGTGGTCTTTGCAATCACTTGCTTTGCATCAGAGAGCTGGACAATGTCTAGGAAGGATAGAAGGAGAATTGAGTGTTGATTGTGGGAGGAGCAAGCTGTAATTGCTAAAAACCTCAGTCTGAACTTTACCTCCAGGCAAATGCTGCTCTTTGAGTCATGGGTATCCCCCCTCCCCCCCTCTTATTGTTCACCCTGTAGGCCTGTCTATTGTTTGACTACAAATTTAGGTAAGGGAGTAATTTCAGTTTCAGGCTTGAAGATGACTAAGGATCTTAATCTCAGGGTCTGTCTATCTCCATTAAAGGAGTCACCCTGGCATTTTTTATGATCTGAGATTTTGAACCTTTTTCTCTTTCTGCTCTTGTGAGAGAGCTTCTTTTATGATTCCTTTCTGAGCAGTAGCTATGATAGCCAGGCATCATCTAGTTTTTCTGGTCTCAGCGTAGATATTGAAGTTCAGTGGTCCATTAGTCCTTTGGTCTTTGAGTCTCTTCAGTTTTGTTTTTTTTTAAATTTAGGTTGTTTATTTTTCATTTCAATGAACATCTGCAGAGATTTTGGGATTCCATTCATTCATTGTTGCACCCTTCTCCCCGCACA
>NW_006399763.1:2953906-2958621 GCF_000299155.1 Elephantulus edwardii
CCCCAAACCCCACCCCCTACCCCCAAATATAATCCACTCTGCAACCCTTATTGCATACTCCTACGATAAAAATAATGCCCTAAAATATAATAAGAGTCTCTTCAGTTTTATACTCTGCATGGAGAGATACTGATAGTTGCACTTTAGATGGCTACTCATGTCTGTAAGACACCAGCTGCTCTCACCAGAGGAGGGTGTAAGAACATTGTAGACTGAGTACGCCTTGATGTCCCTTATGACTGTGCAGACTGAGTACACCTTGATGTCCCTTATGTCTGTGCTCCTAAAGCTCCAAAACCCATAGTGATTTTAGTGGGTGATCTTTCCAGAAGATTTCATTTTTATTTCAGAGTTTACAAATCATACTGAATTTTCATTCAGTCATTCAGAAATCAAGGCCTTTCTGGGTGGACTCAGATCCCCAGAGCTTTCATTTAGCAGCTGAGCACATTAACAATTTTAATCATCCAGGGAATCAAATAAACTGCAAGATAGTAATAATTAATTGAAACAAATACTTGAGTTCCAGCTAATTTTCAGAAGTGAACCAGCAGAGTAAGTTGACCCTACAGCATTGGTAGGCCCTGACGTGGAACATTTAGAATGTTGCAGTACAGTGGAAAGGGCACATCTTTGGGAAATGAGAAGAGAATAGGGAATTTGGGAGAAAGCAGAATAGTTTCTTATACTAGGAAATTAAAAAGTGGTAAGAGGTAGGGTTATTTATTATTGTCATCCCCTTAAGTGGTTAGAATAGACTCATAGGCAGGCGATGAAGGGTTCAGAGAATTGGTAACAGAATTTTTATATGTCCATGCCAGGCAGACCATTACTAGCATTTTACTTCTTATTCATTTGAGAATCAATTTTCATCTCTGTGTTTTCATTCCAGTAAAGCATTGTCTTCCCAAAATAGCATCAAAAGTGTCTGAGGGACTTGGTAGCCGTTTTCCAGCATTACTTGAGTTTTCTTTTTCTATCCCTGTGAACAATGATAATTAAACTGTTGTCCTGCCTTGCCTTTTAAAAAATATATATATATTTAATTTGAGGAAAAGTTTACAAATTATTTGTTTTACATTCAGTCATTCATATATATTTTGTTTTATGTCATTATTGTTGTTGTTGTTATGTGCCATCGAGTCACTTGCAACTCATAGCGACCTTATGTACAAGATCCCTAAACGCTGTTTTATCCTGGGCCAACCTAGCCATCTCAAACACATTTGGTCATGTACATTTTTATAGCTTTAATAATAGATTAATTATGGTGATCAGTGTTTGTATATTACTTTTCTCTTAACTTATCGATTTAATGAATTTCCCCCCCCCCTTCCCACCCCTGGTGACTATCCAAAATTAATTTTTTGTGTAAACCTTTCCTTAGATTTTTGTAATAGTGGTCTTATACTGTGAAAGTCTTTGTGACTGATTCATTTTACATAGCATAAAATACTCTAGATACATCCATCTTATGGACTGATGCTGCATACTTTTTTGTAGTTTCCTTTGTTCATCTACTTTTCTATGCTGATTTCATTTTTTAATAGATTTTCTTATCATTTCCTTTATTGCTGTTGTTTAGTTTTCTGTCTTTATGATTTTCCTCATTGCTTTTGATGAGAAAGTTTCTAATTTTCCTAGAAGTTACCCTACAGATTTTTTATTCCCATCTAAATAACGATTTACTTTATCCTGAAATCTTCTTTTCACTTAAAAGTGCTATAATTACACTTCTTTTTCCTTCTCTTTGCTTTGTATTTTTGTCATTTGTGAACTGCTAACCTCATTTCCCATTTTTCAATTCATATATGTGTTACTTTGTATATTTCTGTGTTTGCATCAGTTTCTGGGTGATGTTGCCATGTATGTTAATTTCATATTGTTGTTGGTCTTGTTGCTTCATGGCCCTGCTCTTGACAGACACTTCTGCTATTGGTTATCTTGTCTCTGAAATACTGTCTTATTTCATTGTGTTTTTTGCTGATTCCCTTGTCGATTTAAACTGAGTAGTAGAATGGCTCTCGTAGTGAGGAATGCTGTATGTGGCGCTCTGTAAATATTCACACAACCCAGACACCAGCACGGTTAGCATTAACCTTCTGTGTCTTTAGGTTGTAGTTCCCCCGCTCCCTGGAAAAGCGTTTTTGCGTCAACTTCCTTTTAGAGGAGATGATGGAATCTTTGATGACAGTTTTATTGAGGAAAGAAAGCAAGGGCTGGAGCAGTTTATAAACAAGTAAGTGCCGTGTGTGTGTGTGTGTGTGTGTGTGTGTGTGTGTGTGTGTGTGTACACACACACACCGTCAAATCAGATCTGACTGGTACAGGAGGAGATTGTCCCTCCTTCCCCGGCAGAGCATCTGGTGGATTCAAACCATGCGCCTCTGGGATTGTAGTTGCAGCTCCTTGCCACTAGGCCACCAGAGCTCCCCAAGTAAGTGCCTTCTATACCTCAAGGTGCAAGAATGAACAGCTTCAAAGATTCAAATTTAGGTGATATTAGAAATTTAAGGACACTCCGGTGGCCTGGTCTGTAGAGCTGCACTGCTAGTCGAGAAGCCATCCCTGTGGTGATTTGAATCCACCAGTGGCTCCGAGGGAGAAAGATGAGCAATCTTCCCCCCCTTTTGTGATTTACAGTCTCAGAAATCCACTGCAGGGTCAGTGAATTGGATACTGGTTCCATCTTGATGGCAGTGAATTAATTGAGCTTGAGTACTAGAAATTTAGATCTAAATTACTAATTACCTTTCTTTTTGGTCATTTCCTAACTAACTTTTCATATAATTTAAACAAAGTGAAATTATCTGACAAGTTGAATATCGTGTGATAAATATTAACACACTTGCATGATTGAAATGAGTATCTCTGTATTGACCTGAGTTTCATATTTGTTTTCTTGGCTAATTTATGCAAATTACATTTAAAATTACAGTATTTAAAAAAATATCATTTTACTTATGATTCTTTGATGTAAGGTATGTTCTAGCATGAACAATAAAACGTACAATACACTTGCAATCATTTTGTTTGATTGCAGATGGAGTTATTATCAGCATGTCTTGTGTAAAGGTGCACATTTTAAATTTTCATAGCAAGATGTATTCTTTTGAAAATAGAAGACTTGAGATTGTTTATCTTTTATTTTAGAAAATCATAATAAGCTCTACACCAAAATTTCTAGTTGTCAGTTTTAGTCATTTGAAATATATTTTTTTAAAGGCCAGTATAATAGGGAGCATTATGCCAGGAAGGAGCTTAGTCTAGTTTTGCATTGGCCTTCAGTTTGACCAAATCAAGTCAGATCCTAGTGAATATTCTTGTCTGAACTTACTACTCAGTGAATGCACTTGAATTTTTACCTTGTGAGTTGAAGATCTGCAAGTGGCAAACAGAAGGGAAGGGTTTTACCTCTTGCTTCTCTACCTTGGCACACGACTTAATTGCCTTTTCATGAACATACATGTTTTTGGAGGTCAGTGCTGCTTTGTTGTTGCTTGGTGCCTTTGAGTTGACTTTGACTCATTACATACAACTGCATGTGACAGAATGAAACCGCTCCATATGATTTTCTAGGTTATATTTTTTACAGGAGCAGAGCTTCAGGTCTTTCTCCCAAAAACCTACTGTGTGGGTTTAAATCAGCTTTTTTATTAGCAGCCAACTACTTATTTGTTTTACAGCCACAGCCAAGATTCCTAGTGCTACATTCAGAAACTTCAAAACTTAGTACACTATTAAAGCCAACTCAGAACTGACCCGTCAGTGGGGTTTCAAGAGACTAAATCACTTGGAAAGAGATAGCCCTTCATTCTCCCTCAGGGCTCTTGATGGATTAGAACTGCCAGAGAGACATTACCTTTGGATAGCAGTACAACTCCCTATGGACTGCACCACCAGAACACCCTAATTCTGTATTAGATTTTTTCTGTTTCAAACTGTGGTTGCCAATCTGGTCTTAAGTATAATGTTTAGCCTGTGATGAAACATTTTTCCTAAAAACATAAGAACATCTTTGCCTACTTACTACTATTTGGAGCTTTTATTGAATTTAAGTGTATCTTTAATTCATTTGGTATAATATTCTTACATACTTTCCTTCTTTAAAATCTTAGTATCAATAGCATGCTTCAGTTTTAAAATTAAAATTCATTTAGGTTTCTAACAAATAGACTGATTTACATGTTGAGAAGCTGATTGTATGTGCACACCAGAAGCAGTGAAAAGCTAGTCCGGGATCAAATACTCTGGTGAACTGAAAGATAGAAACTGTACCATTAATTGGTAAAGTACAGATTAACAGGCACTCCAGAGTAACAGTTAGTATTACTACAGTTTACTTGCCTTCTAACATTAACATATGTGTGTTGACATGTCTTCCTATCACTTTTGTAAAATATGGGACTAAACTTGTTTTTTTATTCCTAGGGTCGCTGGTCATCCCCTGGCACAGAATGAACGTTGTCTCCACATGTTTTTACAGGATGAAATAATAGATAAAAGTTATACTCCATCCAAAATAAGACATGCCTGAAATTTGGCAAGAAGGAAGCAAAAACAAACAAACAAACAAACTTTCCATGACTAGTAATGCTATGTATGCACCGGTGAAGAAGTTCTAACTAACTTTTAGCATGCTGCACATCAGCTGGTATGACATGCCTTCAGTATACTAACACTCATTATGATGCTCACTTTTGTTTGTTTTGGCA
>NW_006399763.1:2958841-2974505 GCF_000299155.1 Elephantulus edwardii
GGATTCACTAGAGTATTTCTCTTCTCCCCTTTTTAATGCGTGTTGTCCTAATTTATGTGTAGGATCACTACACTGGTTTCCAGTACGACACATGTAAGATACACAATTGTGTGCAGAAAGTAAAAAACCTTCGTATGGAACATTAATGAGGGACATCTTTATATTCTGTATAAAAAACAAAATCAAATTTATATACTAAAATCATTTGTCTAAAATTTTAAGTTGTTTTCAAATAAAAATGCATTTCTGATATGCACTGATTGTGTTGCCTTGAGCGCCTTTTTCTCTTTTTGGCTTTGCTTCTTAAATCACTTGTTGAGAAGGATTATTTCCTAATTATATACTTCTCATTCCTGTAACTCCATTCCTCTTTAAACATGGTGATATCAAATATGCTGCCATCCTTTGAATGGGGTGTTTTCTTCTAAACAACAAAAAGGTGATGTACTGAAAGAGCATTCCTTAAGGCTTATTGAGTTGTTTATAAAGCACTTTGTGTATTTGAAAACTGCTTTATCATCGCAAGTCATTTTTTAAAAGGCCTTTTGAGATAAGTCTATACCATTTTCAGAAGAATTTGTGTTCTACTTTATCTGAGTGGTTTGTTTAAAAAAACTTATCATTGGTATAATACTCTTTTCGCGGCTGATTTGTGCTTCTTTTTAATTTGGCTAGAGTAGGAGCACACATTAGCCTCTTTAACCAGTGAAGAAAGGCACAGTATTCTAGCCTAATGGTATAAATTGTAGATTGTTGGGTGCCATTGAATTGATGTTACCTCGTAGAGCTAATCCCAGGTGACAGGGTATATAACTGCCCCATGGTGGTTTCTTGGCTATAATTTCTACAGGAACAGAGGACCATATCTTTCTCCCACAAAGCTGCTGGTGAGTTCGAATTGCCAGCCTTTTAGTTAACAGCTGAGTGCTTAACTAGTCCTACCAAGACTCCTACTGCCTAACTTAACATTATGATAAATAATTGTAGCCACGGTATGGTCTCTAGTTTAAATATGAACTGCTTCAGGTAAATTTGGGAATTCACTGTGACCAGGACTTAGACCCCATGATAAGGAAATTTTTCCCTTCCGCTCTCAGGCTTTGTTCAGCCACAACAGTGCACTTGAGAGGAATACTCACCAAGCAAACTGAAAATTGTGGGAAGCTGCCTGTAAAGAGCTTTCCTCGTCAGGCAACGTTTCATTGTTCCATAATGCTACATATTTCAGTCAGTATAGATTAAGAAAGTACAGAATTAAACAACAGGTGGGGGGTGGTCTGAATTTGTTGTTGTTTTTCCTAGGAAAGTAAAATAAAAAACAGTTTTATGTTATGCAAGCGGACTATCTGTAGTTCTGCAAAACTTCTATCCCTAATGGTTCTCAGCCACAAATGATTTTGCCTCCCAGGGGACATTTCTGATAACCTTGATTATGTTTGAGGATACACTTTGGAATTTCTGGTTAGTTCTCACAGTTGGGAAGCTATATTTATTTGTGCTTTATTGACTATGCAAAGGCATTTGACTGTGTAGATCACAACAAGTTATGGCTAACATTGAGAAGAATCCCAGAGCACTTAGTCGTGCTCATGCAAAATATACACCTAGACCAAGAGGCTGTTGTATGAGCAAAGCAGGGGAACATTACATGGTTTAAAATTAAGAAGGGAGTGCATCAGTATTGTATTCTCTCTATATACCTATTCAGTCTGTTTGCTGAGCAAATTATTCAAGAAGCTAGACTCTGAAGAATGTGGCATCAAGACCAGAGGAAGGGGGTTGGGGTCACGGGGGATGGGGGGAAAAATAAAAGACCACAGGAAGACTCATCAATAATCTGTATTACGCAGATTACACAACCTTGATTGCTGAAAAAGTGAGGACTTGAAGCTCTTGTTGCGGAAGAGCAAAGAATACAGCCTTCGATATGGATTGCATCTCAGTATCAAGAAAACAAAAATTCTTAGCACTGGGCCTCTAGGCAACATCATGATAGGTGGAGAAAATACTGAAACCATCAACAACTTTAATCTTATTTGATCCACACCCTTGGTACCAGCAATCAGGAAATCAGGAGACTTACTGCTCTGGGATAATAAGGAGTGTGTCAGGGAGGCATCCTGTCTCCATATCTTCTCAATCTGTATACAGAACAGATTATTTGGGGAGCAGGGCTTTATGAGGAGAAATGCGGCATCAAGATTGGAGGAAGTCTCATCAACAACCTATGCTATGCAGATGACACTACTTTATGAAATTGAAGAAGACTTCAAGTATTTGCTGCAAAAGGTCAAGGACTGGAGTCTTCAATACAGATTGAAGCACAACATCAAGAAGACAAAGATTCTCACCACTGGACCAATTGGCAGCACTATGATAGATGGAGAAGAGATTGAGGTTGTTAACAATTACAGCTTGTTCTGCTCCACAATCAACACTCTTAACACCAGCAGTCAGGAAATCAAAAGACAAATTTCATTAGGGAAATCTGCTGTCAGGGACCTCTCCAGAGTGCTGAAAAGCAACAATGTCTGTCTAGAGACTAAGGTGTGCCTAATCTAGGCCATGGGCTTTGTAATTAGTTGTTATGCTTCAGAGAGCTGGATAGTTACTAAGGATGACAGAAGAATCGATGCCTTCAAGTTGTGGTGCTAGAGAAGACTCTTGAACATTATGGACTGTCAAGAAAACCGAGTCAGGTCTGTCTTGAAGAGGGTAAAACTAAGACTTTCCTTGAAGGCTGGGATTTTGAAGCTCTGTCTCACATACTTTGGGGCACGTGGCCAGAGAGACTGGTCCTTGAAGGACATTGTTCTCAGAAGGGTGAAGGAACAGCACAGGAGAGAAAGACCCTGGATGGGATGGATTAATACAGTAAATGGGACAGTTGGGTTGGTGTGTTAGAATTAGTGAGACTGGCACAGGACAAGGAAGGGTTTAGAGCTGCTGTACATAGGGTCACTCTGGGTTGCTGATGACTTGACAGCAAATAACAACAACATTGCACTGGGAAAGTCTGCAGTTAGAGACCCCTAATAATTGAGGAGCAATGTTGTCAGTTTGAGGATTAAAGTGTGTCTGGTTCAGGCTGTCGTCTTTTTAATCACTTGCTGTGCATCTGACAGCTGGACAATGAATAAGGATGACAGAAGAATTAATGCTTTTGTGCTGTGGTGTTGGAGAAGAGTTCTGAATATCCCATGGCTTCAGATCTGTTATTCATAGGATTGCTATGGGCCATACTCCACTTGATGGCACAACAAGAATCTAGTGAGTAGACATTAGAGATGCTGTTACACATCCTGTGACTTTCAAAACAGTTTTCCCCAACAAAAAAATTTCAGTAATGCTGAGGTTGCGAAGCGCTGCTTTCATAATAACACACTTTTGGCCCCTGAAACTCGGAAAAATCTGTAACACATGAGACAAAAATCTACAAAAACTAACAAATTTGCTAAAGTGACACATGTTTATCATTAAAAACTTTAAGTGAATATTTCAAGGTTTATCTTAGATTTTATTACCTTCTTCCTGGTCTTCCCCCACCACCCCTTAATATTACATGTTACCCATTTCAGATTGAGCCATATGACTCAAACAGCCATAGGACTAGATGAATTATTATTTGAACCACTTCACTGGTTTCACTGGTAAACAGTCACTTTTGGTTCTGGCAGTTCTTTGCTTCTGACTAGCAGTAAATACCTGCCTTGGTATATGAGGTCTTTAATTTTCATCTCTAATAGGTGTTCGGTGAGGCTTAAAATTCTAAACAAAACCTCTTTCCCTATAGTGTGTTTTTTCTCCTCTATTCATTTTAAAATTTTCCTTCTTTCCCCTTCAATGTGGATTACATCTAAGCATCACAGAAGGAAAAATCCTTAACAGTGGGTCAGTAGACAACATCATGATAGTTTGTAGCCTCTGAAAACCCTCTAGAGGGTCAGCTGTGAGTCAGTTCTGACTTGGCAAGGAGCTTGAGTTTTGAATGGCAGGGTCTTCCTCTTTTTCACTGATTGTCCACTGTACTAAGCATGATGTCCTTCACCAGGATCATGCCCCGTGTATGTGAGTTAAGTGCTTACCATCTCCACTTCTAAGGATGATTATGGTACCACTAATCCTTTTAGCCATTTGCTCAGGCAGTTTCTGAATATGTCTATCTGGTGTTTGTTTTGCTGCTTAAGGATTCTGCCATCATAACTTGAAGCAGTAATAATTAGGAACTTTTGGGATAGGGAGCTTCTCTATTACTTCCTGAGGGTTTTCAACTCAACACTCAAGTTAGTGATTACTCTAGATCAAAAAATCTTTGTCCTCTTACTTTATGAAACTTGTTTTGTACTTTTTTTGTTCCAAGAGGAGTCCAGGATAAACAAATTGTTTGAGCAAGAATAATCCTGATACCAAAGCCAGGCAAAAATATCACTCAAAAAGAAAATTACAGTCCAGTATATTTCATGACTATGGATTAAAATATTCTCAACAAAATCTTAGCCAAAAGGTGCCCAACACCATATCCAACAAATCATCCATCATGATCAAATAGGATTCATACCAGATATCCAAGGATGGTTTAACATTGTCAAAACAAAACCGTATAATCTACCACAGCAGTAAATCAAAAGAACTATGTGATCATCTGAATTGATGCAGAGAAGGCATCTGACAAATACCACACTCTTTCCTCACAAAAAATGCTCAACAAAATTCAAAAAGAGAAATCCCTCAACATAACTGAAACAGGTTCATCCTGGGGAGGGTAAAACTGGGTTGCTTTCCTGGAGGTAAGGATTTTGAAGCTTCATCTGACATACTTCAGGCAGGTTGCAAGGAAGGACCAGTCCTTGGAGAAGGCATGCTTAGAAGCATGGAGGGACAGCGCAAGAGAGGAAGACCCTCGAGATTTAAGTGACTCAGTGACTGGGATAATGGGGTAGAAGCATCAGAGACAAGTTTGCCTCATGATAAACTGCAGGGTTCAGAGCAATCATCCATAGGGTTGTTATGAGTCACAAGCAACTCGACAGCACTTAAAAACAACAGCATTCAATATTGAAAGTCTTAGCTAGAGCACTAAAAAGAAGAAAAGCCATCTAAGTTACCAATGAGAAAATAAACTTACTTACCTATTTGTAGATGATACAGTCTTACAGAGAGAGATACCAAAAACAACTCAAGAAAATTACTGGATTTATTTGACCAATTCAGCAAAATGGCAGAGTGCAAGATCAACATACAAAAATTAGATCCCTCTACAATAGCTAGGAGAACTCTGTAAAAGAAATAAAACAATGTCATTTAAAATGCCACTGAAAAGATGGAATACTTAGGAATAAATCTAACCAGCGATACAAAAGGCCTATACAAAGAAAACTACAAAACACCTTTTTCCCAGAAACTCAGAGACCTACATAAGTGGAAAATATATATCATGCTCATGGATTAGAATACCTCACATTGTGAAAATGACAATCAACAAAAGTTTTATTCAGATCCTATCATTTTTTGATGAGGTGGATTGATTCAGTGACTGGGGTAATCAGGGTGGGTGTGTCAGAGGTCATGCAATTGGCACAGGATAGAGCAGGGTTTAGGGCTGTTGTCCATAGGGTCGCTATGAGTTGCAAACGACTTGACGGCACATAACAACAACATCATTTTTCGAAGAGATAAAAAATAACTTCATGGGAAACAGATAAGCAAACTGATCTTGAAGGAAAAGTATGCATCCACCTATGGACAATTGATCTTTGACAAAGAGATGGAATCCATTAAGTAGAAAAAAGGCTTCTGTCACAAATAGTTCTGGCTAAAACTGGATATCTAGCTGCAAAAAGTGAAAACAAAACCCATACCTCACCCCAAACACAAAGTCTAACTCAAGATGCACCAGGGATCTGAGAGTCAAAATCTGAAACTATACAGATCATCAAAGTTAAAAAAAAGGGGGGGGGACAAATTTAGGAGTTCTAATCTATGATCGTTGTTTTGTTCAGACATTCCTCTAGGTTGTATAGACCTGGTGTACAAGTTGCCGTACAGCGGTAACTCGTGGTTGCTGTGAGGCTGAACACTGTGACATGAATGTGTCAAATGTGTTAATGGCTGGTTACCCATGGCGGACAGAGAGTGGGGTGGAGCTGCCCAATTAGAACAAGTTTGGAAGGAGGAGTGGCATCCACTTCCGTAATAGCTTGCCTCCGGAAACCCTATGAACCTGGAGAGAGGATGAAAGGCACCCAAGCATCAAGGACTCTCCTTCATAGGGTCGCTATGAGTCGCCTGCCACTAGACAGCACTTAACAACAATAACATCAACATAGATCAGCTGGCCCAGTGGACAGAAGGCAATGCTACCAAGCCACAGGTGGGTGACTTAATCCGCGGCCCTCAGGCCTGTCTTTCATTGTTTTTGTTCAGACATTCCTCTAGGTCATATAGCCCTGGTGTACAAGTTGCCATACAGTGGTAACTTGTGGTTGCTGTGAGGCTGAACACTGACACTGGTGTGTCAAATGCGTTAATGGCTGGTTACCCCATGCGGATAGAGAGTGGGGTGGAGCTCTTCATTTAAAACAAGCTTGAAGGAGGGTGGCATCCACTTCCGTAATAGCTTGCCTCCGGAAACCCTATGAACCTGGAAAGAGGACGAAAGGCACCCAAGCGTTGAGGACTCTCCTTCATAGGGTCACTATGAGTCACCTGCGAATCGACGGCACTTAACAATAACAACAACAACAATCTATAATCTAGGAGGTTCTGGTGGCCTAGTGGTAAGAAGCTGCACTACAATCCCAAACAGTTCGATCCATGAGCCGCTCCATGAAAGAAGAATGGGCATTCTCCTCCCATGCAGTTTACTGCCTCTGAAAACCCACTGGAGGGTCAGCTATGAGTTGGTTCTGACTTGATAGCACACAACAACAACAATCTATTTTATAAACAGACTATTAATATAACTGAAAATGTAGAAACAGCAGCAGATAAAATAAGAGAACTAGGACCTACCAAAAAAATTTAAATCCTTAATGTGTGTATTAAGACTTCTCTAAAAGAATAAAAAGAGAACCTACAGAATAGGGGGAAATATTTGGCAATGACACATTGATGCCATCGAGTTGTGGTGCTGGAGAAGAGTATTGAACATACCGTGGACCACCATGAGAACAAATAGTCCTGTGTTGGAGAGGATGAAACCAAGTTTCTCCTTGAAGGCAAAGAGTTTTAAGTTCATCTCAAATACTTTGGGCCCCTTCGAGATGTACATCATGCTTGGATCAGTGGAAGGACAGAGCAGGAGAGGAAGACTCCAGATAAGATGGATTGACATGGTAGCTGGGGTAATGGGATTAGATGCGTTGGAGTTAGTGAGACTGGCTCAGGAGAGTGCAGGGTTCAGAGCTATGGTACATAGGGGTCACGATGAGTCACGGGAGACTCAGGCATATAACAACAGTGACACATCTGACAAAGAACTCATAGAAATTAAGTTATTATTATTCCCCAAAAAAACCCAAAATGGTAGGATTTCCACCCTCCCCCTAAAAAAGGACCTTGACATGGAAACCAGGAAAATCCATTTGAAAACACAAAAAGAAAGTTTTAGAGGTTGCTGAGGAACACCTAGTCACAACTGCTTTTTACTGTCAAAGTAAGTGCCATAAATGGAAGTAGCTCAACAAAATCAACTGCAACACTAAGCACTTTATATATGTAAAGTGCTAACATAAGCACAGGAAGTAGACAAAAGAGGTCAGACATCAGCCCTTTTCTCAAGCTCACTGTTAAGATGTCATGAAAAGCTCACTGCTAAATAGAGCCAAATAGGAGACATACGGCAGATTGAAGGACAAGAAGCAACACAGGAGTTAAGATGAAGGGTAGGGACTGGTCATTCAATGTACAACAAGGAGACTTCCAGTTTCAGCTACAACATATTAAAGAACTTCAAAGTTATCACTCTCACCGTTACACCAAGAATGACAGGGAAACTGAAAATCAGTGACTTCATGAATCTATCAGAAGAGAGTTTCCAGGGAAAATGAAACTATCACCCCAAATCTGAAAGGACAAGCTTATCCAGGGAGAAACAGCCTAGATATTACCTGAAGAAGAAGTTTATTGTATAAATGTATGTTTTAGAATATAAACGGATAAGAACAATTACGTGGTGATGGAAATGCATTGCTAGCTGCTGAGACATGAGAGAGAGACTCCTGGAAACAGTAGTCTTAGAGAGATGAAAAGTCCTCCAGGGGCCCCACCAGAGTCCAACAGTGAGGATCTCAGAAAAATTCTCTACTAACTGGCAAGAAAAGGGGAAGAATAATCATTGTGAAAATATCCAGAGTTTTCTTAGTAGCAGAGTCTGGTTCTTTTGGGAAAAACAGCTTGACCAGAGCCTTATCCAAGTTGATGGTTTTCCTACCATGCCAGCCCCTCTGGCCTTTCTCTCATGTAAGGGAGGAAAAACCCCAAACGAAACACTTGTCATTAATACAGGGCAGAATTTCGAGGAAATAGATGAGGATTGATGTAACTAGGAAGATGATATCACTTGAGAAACATCTGTGAAGGTCACAGCCCCAAGGCACAGACTCACTGAAAAATTGAAATTTATAATCAGTTGAGTATAGACCACTCCCCACCTGAACCTTTACCACCACACCAAGAGGGCTCCAGGACACTAAAGAGTAGACTGTAAGTTCCCTGTGGTGGACATAGGGAGGGAGATGTAGGAGGGAACACTAATCTCTTGACATTTCTTATTTCTGTTGACAAAAACTTAAATTGTGATTGTGTAGTTCTGAATGTACTAATAAGCCTCAAACATTGTACTTTGAGTAAATGAGTGTATCTCATTTAATTTTAATGGTACCTCAATAAAATTGTTTTTAAAAGAGTGTATTGCAACTAGAATTGCTTCAAGATAGTAGACAGAGTACCCTGATTCCCTAATATATAGTCTTTCTGACCCTAGGTTTATAATTCTGCTTAAATATTGTTTGGGTCACAGTCTGCCCTGTGAATGTTTTCTTTTACCTTGTAGGGATTGGTTGGTTAGCTAGCTACTCAGAAGGAAGGTTGATGCCCAATAAAATGGAGTGACTTGCAGTCCACCAAGGATATTGGTTGGTTTGTGGTCTGGCTGGATTCTGTTTTAAAATGGATAGAATTAGATCATGTAAACAGCCAGTCCCATAATGGATAACAGAAATGAGTGAAAAGATGAAGAAGGAATCAGAAAACTAAGAAGGGTGCTATATGCTCATCTGCTTCCTGAATCTGATCCTGAATTGTTACTGTTAATTCTGAGTGGACTGGGATCCTGAGTTTTAGTTTGTTACTTCTCTGATAAACCACATAACTGAGAGAATGATATTGTAAGCTTTGTGTGGTCATTACAGGGAATTATCACACCTAACAGGAAGACTGGGAGCAGCAGGAAAACAGTTGGTATCAGAAATAGTGAAAAAGTTGGAGAGTGGAGGTGTGTCTGATTGCCACCTTATAGGAACCAATTTTGTGCTGATCCTGATTCTTACCCTTCCTCAAGTTAGACCCATCTTTCATGCTACTTGACAAAGACCTAGACTTTCTCTCACGAAGAGTAAGCAGAAAACTTTTAGTCATGATGGAAGTTAAAAAGAATACTAGAGGAAATTGAAGCCTCTAGCATTTATAACTTAAAGACACATTGTATTGGAAAAATCTGCTGTCAAAGATCTCTCCAAGGTGTTAAGTACTAAGGTGCTACACATCAAAAAAATTAAACATCTCCAAGATGTTTAAAGACTAAGTTAAAGACTACACATCAAAAAAACTTCTCCGACAGGATAAAAAGGAAAGCCACAGAGAGGGAAAAAAATACTTAGTAATGCCATGTCTGAAAAGGGAATTATATCTAGAATTTATAGACTAGCAAGATAAAGGTAAACAACCCAATCACAAAATGGACACAGGATATGAGCAGACACTTCACCAAAGACATTCAGATGGCAAATAAACACATGAAGAAATGTTTATTCCAAGGAAAAACCCATCAACAGTGAACCTGAGGAGGCTGACAACAAGGTCAAGAAGAAAAAAAAATTTAAAAAGCACCCCAGAAAGATTAGAATGGACATTTCTTGGGGATAGGAAGGGCATACTTAAATGTTTCCCAGTTAAAAAAACAAAACAGGGTGGGTTTTGGTTGGTTTTTTTTTTTTTAAAGAAGAAATGTTCAAAATCCCTAGCTCTAAGAGACGCAAATCAAAACAACTATGAGTTATCATCTCACTGCAGTAACAATAGCAAAGTTCAACAGAGCAGCAAACAACAAATGTTGGCAAGATTATTCACTCTTGGTGGGAGTGTAAAATGGTACAACCACTCTGGAAGACAGTATGGCGCTTTCTCAAAAAGTTGGAAATTGAAATACCATTTGACCCAGCAATTCCTCTACTGGGAATATACCCTAAAGAAACCAGAACTGCCACCAAAACCGATATATGCACACCTATGTTTATTGCTGCATTGTTCACAATAGCAAAGAGATTGAAGCAGTAAGCTACCCAAGTGAGTGCCCATCAACGAATGGATAGAGAAGCTCTGGTTCTGGTATATTCACACAATGGAATACTATTCAGTACTGAAAAACAAGGAACTCATAAAATATTATACAAAATGGGTGACCCTGGAGGACATTTTGCTAAGTGAAATATCTCAGTCACAAAAGGACAAATACTGCATGATGCACTTATAAACCAGGATTGACATGGGGGTTGGGGAGAAAATAAGAAAAGAGGGACTAAATAATGAACACTGCATTGAAACAGATGAGGGAAGTAACTGTTTAAAATGAATATATGATTAGGCATTATCTGCATGACAGCAGACCAGAATAAGAGGTACATAGCAAAGTGGATTGGGTGGGGAGGGAGGAAATTGTGCAACAAAGAAAGAAATTTATTTTTGTTAATTTTAATGAAAGTTTACAGAGACTTTGGATTTCCATTCATTCATTGTTGCACTTTTCTCCCTGCCCACCCCTCTTCCCAATTCACTCTTCTCTTTGAAAAGTAAAATTATTTTGATTTTATGCAATCCCTCCTCCCCAAGTCTACTCCACTCTGCAGCCTTCACTCTGGACTCCTGTCATGACAATAATGCCTAGTCATATATTCCTTTTAAACAGTTTTCTCCCTCATCTGTTTCAATGCAGTATACATTATTTATCCCATCTTTCTCAGTCTCCCCCCAATACCAATGTCAATCCCGTTTTACAACAGTGGCACTATGCAATATTTGTCTGAAAGAATTTTTTTTTAAAGAGAAAAGTGAACTGGGGTGGGTAGGGAGGAAAATGTGCAACAATGAATGCAGGGAAAACCAAGTTTTCTGTAAACTTTTGTTAAAATTAAAAAAAAAAAGTAAGGTGCATGTCGCCCAAATCTTAATCTTTTCAGTTATTTCCTATGCATCTGGAAGTTGGACAATATATAAGGATGACAGAGAATTGATGCCTTTGAGTTGTGATGTTTGAGAAGGGTACTGAATGTCTTATGTACTGTCAAAAGAACAAACAAGTCTTGGAGAAGGTGCTCTTTAAAGGCAAAGATGATGAATCTTTGTCTCATATATTTTGAGTATGTTGTTAGGAGGGGACAGCACTTGGAAAAATGGAGCGTCACTGAAAGAACGGAAAACCCTCAACAAGATGAATCAAAACAGTGACTACAACAATGAGTCTATCAGGAATGATGAAGGTAGCACAGGACAGGGCAAGGTTCAGATTCATTGTTCAAAGAATCTCTATGAGTCATCATCAACTCAATGACACCAAACAAGAAGAAGCATTTGTAGCTAAAACCCTAGGTGATATAAACGATTTCTACTCAATTACCAACCTAAAGGCTGATGGTTTGAACTCACCTTGTCATACCACACATAGTCTTTTCAGTCACTTGTTATGTATCTGAGAGCTGAACAATGAATAAGGATGACAGAAAAAGAATTGTTGTCTTTGAACTGTGTTGTTGGACAAGAGTAATGAATAGCCCATAGATGGCCAAAAGAACAAACAGACTTGTCTTGGAGAAGATGGAGCCTTGCCTTGGAGGCAAGGATGATGAGGTTTCATCTCACATACTTGGGGCAAGTTCCTAGAAGAGGCTATTCCTTGGAGAGGGACATCAAGCTTGAAAAGATGGAGGGATGATGAAGGAGAGGAAGACTCTCAACCAGTGGACTGACACAGCGACTACAGCAATGAGCTTGAGTATGTCAGAGATTGTAAGGATGGCACAGGATAGAAGAGAGTTCAGCTCTGTTATTCATAGGGTCGCTATGGGTTGTACTCAATTTGACGGCACCTAACAACAACAACAACAACAAGTCCCACCACAAAAGAATGACCTTGTGAACTACTTCTGTAAACATTATAACCAAGAGTACCCAATGGAGGACAGTTCTACTCTAACCCACAGAATCTCTAGTTCCTATGAGTCACAGTCAACTCAACCACTAAGGGGTTGGTGTTTTTGGTTAGCACTTATAGCTCCAGCAAGTATTAAATACAAACAACTTTTAGCTAGATTACAATAAATCTTTGCACTTTAACCCTGTTTACCACTTAAATGTGTCTAGCTTATAACAAAAATTACAAGGTGTTCCAAAAAAGCAAGAGGGGAAAATCTATAGCATATGGAGAGAAATAATCATTAAAGCTGAAGTCAGATATGACATAGATATTGGGATTATCAGATATAAAATGTGACATATTGTGGTTTAATATTAAGGACAATAATGGGAAAAAAATAGATAACATGAAAGAACAGATGAATAATGTAACCAGAAGTGAAAACTAAGATTCAAAAGGAGCTCTTCCGCCCGTCCGCTGCCGCGCAGCCATCATGGATACCAGCCGCGTGCAGCCTATCAAGCTGGCCAGAGTCACCAAGATGTTGGGCAGGACCGGCTTGCAAGGGCAGTGCACGCAGGTGCGCGTGGAGTTCATGGAAGACACGAGCCGCTCCATCATCCGCAAAGTGAAAGGGCCCGTGCGCGAGGGCGACGTACTGACCCTGCTGGAGTCAGAACGAGAGGCACAGAAGCTGCGCTGAGGCCGCCGCGGCATCCTCGATGTCTCTTCTGCTTGGCCCCGGGAATAATATTCATCGTTCATTAAAATCTATGTTGTGCTAAAAAAAAAAATCAGAAGGAAATGCTAGAAATCACAGTAACATAAATAAAGAATGTCTTGGATAGGCCCATAGGTAGAATTGATACATCTTAGGAAACAATCAGTGAACTTGAAGATAAGGCCATAGAAACTTCTCAAGATGAAAGGGGGGTGGGGGGGTGGGGGGAGGATTAGGGTTAAAGGACAACGGAAACAGAACATTTTAAAATGGTGAGGTGATTTCAAAAGGTATAACATACATGTAATTGTAGTAAAAGCAACTATTTGAAATAATAACGGCTAACAACTAATTAATGACAACATACAATAGGACAAGGAAGTTATAACAACAAGCAGGATAAGGTTTAAAATGTAAAACAAAGCATCAAAATCAAAACCCACTTAGGTATGTCACATTCAAACTACAGAAAACCAAAGACAAATTCTTGGAAAAGTTGGAGAGAAAAAAAGCAAAATAAAAGCAGTGCTGGCTTGACAGTTCTCATGTAAATTTTGTAAGTAATCTTAAGTTTCATGGTGGCGATATTTTTATTATAACCTCTAGGTTCCATAATCAACACTCTTGGTACCAGCAGTCAGGAAATCTGCTGTCAGGGACCTCTCCAGTGAAAAACAGTGATGTCAGTCTAGAGACTAAGCTGTGCCTAATTCAGGTCATCATGGTCTTCTCAATTACTTGCTACGCATCATAGAGCTGGACAATGACTAAGGGTGACAGAAGAAGAATCTATGCCTTCATATTGTGGTGCTGGAGAAGAGTCTTGAACATACCATGGACTGCCAAAAAAACAAGTAAGGCTGTCTTGGAGGGGATGAAACTAAGTTTCTCCTCAGAAGCTAGGATTTTGAAGCTCTGTGTCACATATTTTGGATACATGGCCAGGACAGATCAATCCTCGGAGAAGGACATCATGCTTGGCAGGGTGAGGGACAGTGCAGGAGAGGCAGACTCTGGATAAGATGGATTGATATAGTAACTGGGGTAATGGGGGTTGGTGTGTTGGAATTAGTGAGACTGGCTCAGGACAGGGCAGGCTTCAGAGTTGTCAGTATGGGTCACAGGCAACTGGACAGCATATAACAATAAGGTTCTTAAACTGAGGTCTGAGTTTGTATTAGAAAATAATTACACATTTATTATTCTGTAACTGAAATTTAACATTTCTTTCTATTGTGAATGTAGGAGCAAACCACAGCATTCTTTTAAAAGTAGAAATTTGTTGCCAATGTAAACACAAAATTTTTATGTCATAGTTGCAGCTGCAATTGTTAAATACTTACACTGATCACTGTTTCAAACTTACTGTAGTTATCGTTGTTGTTATGTGTCCGTTGAGTCACCTGTGACTCATAGCAATCCTATGCACAACAGCTCTGAAGTCTGTCCTATCCTGAGCCAGTCTCACTGACTGACACACCTAACACCATTGACCGAGTTACTGTATCAATCCATCTTATCTGGGATCTTCTTCCTCTCCTGCATTGTCCCTCCACGTTTCTGAGCATGATATCCTTCTTCAACATTATAGCGACCCTATAAACAAAAAACCTCAACGCTGTTCTGTCCTGTGCCACCTTACAATTTGTGACACACAAGAGCTCATTACAGCAGTCACCATGTCACCCCATCTCATTGAGGGTCTTCCTCTCCTTTGCCGACACTCCAGTCTTCCTAGTATCATGTCCTTCTCCAAGGAATAGCCCCTCTTAGCAACATGCCCAAAGTATGTGAGGCGAAGCCCCATCATTCTTGCCTCCAAAGACCACTCCAGCTGGACCCACTCCATGGGATGCTCAGTGCTCTTCTCCCACACCACAGTTCAACTGTAGTTATTAGACTGAAGTTACTATTTTATATGTCAAAAAGAACTTCTATTACTTGATAGATACTTGTATTTACTTGTAATTGTAAAGTTGACAGTGACCCTTTGTACTTTAAAAGTTCTTTATTAAATGTAATTTATTTGCTTCCTGATTCTTTGCATTTTATGTTTTTCTTAACTCTGAGCAGAGATCTCTGCTTAAAAAAGTTAAGAATCCCAGATGTAGCCCATCCACAAATGAATGAATGAATAGAAAGACTATGGTACATTCACACAATGGAATGTTATGCAGCATCGAAAAAACAACGATATTGTAAAATATTACACAGCATGGGAAGCCTGGAGCAAAGTAATGCGGAGTGAAACATCTCAGTCACAAAACAACAAACACTACATAACATCACTGTTATAAAATAGGATAGACACGGAGGGTTGGGGAGAGAATAAGAACAGAGTGGATAGATAATGAACGCTGCATTAGAACTATGAAGGGAAGAAATGTCCAAAAGGAATATATAATTAGGCATTATAGGTATAACAACAATCAAGAACAAGGTGTGCATTGTGTGCATTGCAAGGAGGGCTGGTTTAGGGGAGCTCTGGTGGCCTAGTGGTAAGGAGCTGCAACTACAATCCCAGAGGCGCACGGTTC
>NW_006399763.1:2981598-2984593 GCF_000299155.1 Elephantulus edwardii
CCAACTGATTTTTGTATGTTGATCTTGTATCCTGCTACTTTGCTGAATTGGTCAACTACGTTCAATAGTTTTCTTGTTGAGTCTTTTGGGTTTTCTAAGTATACTATCATGTCATCAGCATAGAGGGATAATTTTACCTCCTCGTTGCCTATTTGGATACCTTTTATTCCCTTCTCTTGTCTTATATGAGTAGCTTTCTACTTCACAAAATTACGTTGCTTTCTCTTTTTTTGACTCCAGGATAATGTTTAAAATGGTTTAAAATTTTAAGTGGTTTAAAATCAGGTAAGGTGTGCATCAGATTTGTATCCTTTCTCCATATTTATTCAATCTGCATGCTGAACAATCATTCAAGAAGTTGGACTATATGAAGCATCAAGATTAGAGGCAGATTCATCAACAATTTGTGTTATGCCGAAGACACGACCTTTCTTGCAGAAAGTGAAGAAGACTTGAAGCCTTTACTGCAGAAGATTAAAGACTACAGTCTTCAACATCAAGAAAACAAAAGTCCTCACAACTGGACATTGGACAACATAATTATAGATGGAGAAAAGATTGAAGTGGTCAAGGTTTTCATTTTACTTGAGTCTACAATCAACACCCATTGTAGCAGCAGTCTAGAATTCAAAATATGTGTTGCAATGAGGAAATATGCTGTTAAGGACCTCTTCAAAGGGCTAATGAGCATGAAGAGTAAGATGTGCCTGATGTAAGCCATGGTATTGTCAATTCCTTTGTATGCATTTTCAAGTTGGACATTGAATAAGGAAGACTGAAGAAGAATTGCTACTTTTGAATTGTTGAAGAGTATTGAATATTCTATAGACTGCCAAAAGAACAAACAAATATTTCTTAGGAGAGGTACAGTCAACATGCTTCTTAGAGGCAAAGATGGTGAAATTTCATCTTACATACTTAGGCATGCTGTCAGTGATTAGTCATTGGAGAAAAATATCATGCTGGGAATGGTGGAGGCTGATCAAAAGTGAGGAGTACTGTCAACAAGATGTATTGACCTGGTGACTGTTCAACCATGGGCTTGAGCATGGTGGAGATCATGAGGATTGTACAGGATAGGGCAAGGTTGTGGTCTCTTGTTGAGAGGGTAGCTATGAGTCATAGTGAACTAGATAGCCTCAAACAACAAAAATCCAGGACAAAGACATCTTTTCATTCAGTTGTACAGGGAGTTGCCATGAGTCAGGGCCAACTTGATAATAAACAACAAGAGCAATTATTTAGCTAAAGTGATTTTGGCCTTCCATGCAGGATACCAGGGTTTGAGTCTCAGTAAGTGTACCTCATGCATAGACATCATCCATCAATAGGAGCTTAGACACCACCCATCTGTCAGTAGGAGCAGTTGCAGCAGAGCTTCCAGATTAACACGAACTAGGAAGAAAGGCCTAGAAATTTCCCCTCCAAAAAATCAGCCTATGAAAACCAATATGGTTCACAACAGTCCAATCCTCAACCAACCATGAAGATGACACAGGACTAGGCTACACTTGGATCAACATAAGTCCAGGACAGACTTGACAGTAGCTAACAGCAACAAATCATTTGCTTATCACTTCTTTGCTGCCTCATTGCTCTTCACCACTCTACTTCTCCAGCTGTGTCTACTTCCTGCTCCAGAATACAGCCTTCACTCTGTGATAGAGAGGTTCAGTCATGAGAATTCTGACACTTGACATAGTCTGATATAATCTGACATAACCTGAAGTGAATGGAACTTGATACATTGGTGATTATATAGGGAAACAGATCTTCATTCACAGTGAATGCTGTTGTTAGGTGTCATCGACTGAGTACGACTTATAGCAGCCCTATGAATAAAAGATCTGGACCTAGTCCTGTCCTGCACCATCCTCACATTTCCTGACACATAAAAGCCCATTGCAGCAGTTACCTTGTCAATCCACCTGGTTGAGGGTATTCCAATCCTTCGCTGACCTTCCACCCTTCCCAACATGTCCTACAAGGAATAATAGCATGTCCTAGCAATATGTCCAAAGTATGTGATGAAAAGTCTCATCATTCTTGCCTCCAAAGAACACTCTGGCTGCACCCTCTCTAAGACATATCTATTCCTTTTCTTGGCTATCCATGGGATGTTCAATGCTCTTCTCCCAACACCACAGCTCAAAGTCATCAATTCTTTTTCTGTCGTCTTTATTCATTGTCCAGGTCTCAGATGCATAGCTAGTAATTGGAAAGACCATGGCCTGAATCAGATGCACCTTAGTCCTCAAACTGACATCACTACTCCTCAATAATTTTGAAAAGTCCCTAACTGCAGATTTTTCCATTGCAGTGTGCCTCCTTATTTGCTGACTGCCTGTACCAAGGGTATTAATTGTGGATCCAAGCAAGATGAAGCTGTTGACAGTTTCAATCTCCTCTCCATCCATCATGACACTGCCTATTGGTCCAGTGGTAAGAATCTTTGTTTTCTTGATATTGAGACACAGTTCATTCTGAAGGTTTCATTCCTTGATTTTCTTCAACAAGTGCTTCAAATCCTCCTCACTTTCAGCAAGTAAGGTTGTACTGTCTGCATAACATAGGTTATTGATGAGTCTCCCTCCAATCCTGATGTTCCATTCCTCTTCATAGAGTCCAGTTTCTTGGATAATTTGCTCAGCATAACAGGTATGAAGATAGAATATATCCCTGACACACTCCCTTCCCAATTTCAAATCATGCCGTGTTCCCCTGCTCCATTTGCACAACAGCCTCCTGGTCTAGGTATAGGTTCCTTATGAGCACATTCAAGTGCTCTGGGATTCCCATTCTCACTGTCACCCACAATTTGTCATGATCCACACAGTCAAATACCTTAGCATAGTCAATAAAGCACAAGTAGATATTCTTCTGATATTTCTTACTTTCAGCCAGCATCCATCTTACATCAGCAATGATATCCATGGTGCCATGGCCTCTCCTAAATCCCACTTGAACTTCTGGAAATTATATATATATATATATA
>NW_006399763.1:2984693-2988442 GCF_000299155.1 Elephantulus edwardii
GACTGTCAAGAAAACAAACAGATTCATCCTGGAAAGGGTCAAACCAGGCTGTTCCTGGGAGGCAAGGATTCTAAGGCTCTGTCTGACATACTTTGGACATGTTGCAAGGAGGGACAGGTCCTTGGAAAAGGACGTCATGCTTGGTAGGGTGGAGGGACAGCACAGGAGAGGAAGGCCCCCTATGAGGTGGATTGATTCAGTGACTGGGGTAATCGGGATGGGTGTGTTGGAGACGATGTGATTGGCACAGGACAGAGCAGAGTTTAGGGCTGTTGTACATAGGGTCGCTCTGAGTCACAAGTGACTCGACGGCTCATAACAACAACAACATGTTTGACCAAAACCAAAACCCCAGATGTAAAGTATTCTAAACCACCTGTCGGAGAGTGAGATTTGGGTGCCCTCTGAGTTAGCATGATGCCAATTTTGCTAGGTGTCTGGGTGCATAAGGGAATGAGAGAAAGGGGGAAAGATCTACCTAAGTGCTTATCTGCCAGCCTAGGCTCTAAGTTCTTCTGTTCAGCTCTTACTTCAGCATCTCTTTCCTTTGCTATGTCTTCTCTATGCTCTAATGCAATTTTCAGAGTTTCTTCTGACATCCATTTTGGCTTTTTTCTTTCTCCTGTCTTTGTAATGAGCTCTTCCTCTCTTCATGGATGATATCCTTGATTTCATCTCTCAGCTCCTCTGGTCTTGATCATTGGAGACCTATGTCCCACAGCTGGCTTTTAGGTGTTTTTTTGTTTTGCTTTGTTTTTATTTTTTCATTTAGGTGGAATAGAGTCAAGGTTGTATTTTGGTTCTTGTGGATTTGTTTTAATCTTCTTCAATTTCAGTTTGAACGTTCATGTGAGTAATTGGTGGCCTGTTCCACAATCAGCACCTGACTTGGTTCTGACTCCCATTACTGAGCACCTCCAATGATTCTTACCATAGACGTACTCAATCTGATTCCTTTGCAGTCCAATAGGTAAGGTCCATGTTTAAAGTCACTTTTGTGCTTTTTTGAAAACGCATGAAACTCATACATTGAGCTAAGCAGAAGTTTTCAAAGGGCAGCTCAAGAAGACAAATTATTATAATGAAATGTGCAAAAAGCTAGAATCAGAATAAAAAGGGAAGAGCTTGGTCAGCATTTCTCAAGCTGAAAGAATGGAAAAACAAACTCAAGCCTCAAACTGCAATACTGAAAGATGCTGTGGACAAAATCTTGAATAATCCAGGAAGCATTAGAAGAAGATGGAAGGAGCACCCAGAATCACTGTACTAAAAAGAATTGGTCGACACTGAAATATTTCAGGAAGTACCATACTAACAAGAGCCAATGATAACAGAGGAAGGGCTTCAAGCTGTGCCGAAGACACTGGCAAAAAGAAGGCCCAAGGAATAGATGTAATACCAACTGACATGTTTCAGTTTAATAGATGCAACTCTAATTTTGCTCACCAGTCAATGCCAGGAAGTTTGGAGGATTACCTGACTGAAAGAGGTTCATATCTGTTCCCATACCCAAGAAGGGTTATCCAGTAGAATATGGAAATTGTCAAATAATATTAATATCGCATGGAAGCAAAATATTTCTGAAACAGTACATGTACAAGAACTGTTAGAAGTTCAAGCAGGATTTAGAAGAAGCCATGGCACCAGGGATATCATTGCTGATATCATATGGGTTCTTGCTCAAAGCCGAGAATACCAGAAGCATGTCTATTTGTACTTTATTGACTATGCAAAAGTATTTTTATAGATCACAACACACTATGGCTAACATTGAGAAGAATGGAAATCCCAGAACACTTAATTTGCTCATACGGAATCTATACCTAAACCAAGAAGCTGTTATCTGAATGGACTAAGGGAATAATGTATGGTTTAAAATTAGGAAAGATGTGTGTCAGGATTGTATCCTTTCTCCATACCTATTCAATTTGTATACTAAGAAAATAATTTGTGAAGCCAGACTTTATGAGAAGAATATAGATATCAGGATTGAAGGAAGAATCATCAACAACCTACCTTATGCAGAAGATGCAATCTTGCTTGCAGCAAGTGAGAAGGACCTGAAGCATTTGCTGTGGAAGATTAAAAACTACAGCATTCAATATGGATTACATCTCAACATCAAACAACAGTCCTTACAACTAGGCCAATAGGGAACTCTTGATAGCTGGAGAAAGGATTAAGTCGATGATTTAAAATTATTAGGATCCACAATCAATAACCTTGGTACCAGCAGTCAAGAGAAAAAGAAATGTATTGCTTCAGACAAGGCTGCCAGGGACCTCTCCAAAATATTAAAGAGGAAGGATAAGAATTTTAAGACTAAGGTGTGCCAGATTCAGGCCATGATCTTTTCAATCACTTATTAAGCATCTGAGAGTTGTGAATAAGGAGACAGAATAATTGATGCCTTTGAGTTGTGGTGTTGGACAAGAGTACTGAATATCCCATGGTCTGCCAAAAAACCAAACAGATATGTCTTGGAAAAGGTGCTGCTAGAGTGTTCCTTGGAGGCAAAGATGGCAAAGCCTTGGAAAGTTTCTCATATTTTGGACATGTTTCTCGGAGAGATTATTGCTTGGAAAAAGATATCATGCTTGGAAAGGTGAAAGGTCAGTGAAAGAGGAAAACCTCTAACGAGATAGATTGACATGGTGACTGCAGCAATGAGCTCAAGTGTATCCAATATGATAAAGATGGCATACGGGAGGACAGGATTCAGATCTGTTATTGATAATGTTGCTATGAGCTGTACTTGACTCAACAGCACCTAACAACAGCAACAAACTCTAAGACAATCTCATTTCATTATCAAAACACTTATTAGGTGAGTATTAGTCCTGTTTAACCAAGAGAAGAATTGAAGCAGAGTACTAAACCTGAAGAAAAGTGAAACAGGGATTCAAAGTGAGATCTCACTGATCCTGAAAGCTGTAGCTGGGCAATGATCCCTCCCATAATTTCCAGGACTTTTAGCACTTGGGCCAGGGCCCATCTTGGAGTGTCTGCCCTGACGGGTGGTGGCTGTGCTGTTCCAGAGCCTCCAACCACTTGGACCTCCAGGCCTCTATTGCTTGTTGTTGATTTCATAGTGGTGCCACTTTCAGTGAGGCCACTAAGAGCAGAGACTTAGTATCTTAATCTAAATTAAAGTTAAACATTTCAGAGAATTGAGTGTAAAACTGGAATGACCATCCTCGCTTGGCAGTTGTAAACACAGCAGCTTTGTCATTACTTAGCTTTCTCGGTACATTTCATTTCCCTTCTAGCTAGATTATACTTTAATCCAGTTGTTTTCATGTTCAGTAAATCCAAACCATGTTTAACCGGTTTATTCATTGGGTTGTCTGTGAGGCGAAGAAAGTTTTGTCCTTTCAACTGCACTTGGGGGATTTGCTGTCTTCTTTCTGCAAAGGGATTTTCCAGGACCTGTAATTTGAACACTTTGACCTGTGGGGTTTTCCCCCCCACTAGGAGTGAATTTGTGAGACTTGACCCTTTGTGTGCTGTGGAGCAGAGACAATACCCCTCTGTGAATGTCTTTTCTTGAGGATAGTAATAATCTATTCAGGAATACTTACACAGGAGTAATAGAGTTGTGCTGCCAAACCAAATGCAAATGGTTTGAATGCACCAGTTGCTCCACAAAGATGGGCAATCTTTCCTCTGTGGTGTACAGTATCTGAAAATCCTCTGGAGGGTCAGTTATGAGTAGCTTTCTTTTTTTTTTATAATTATATTTTATTAAT
>NW_006399763.1:2993498-3011841 GCF_000299155.1 Elephantulus edwardii
CCATGGCCTCTCCTAAATCCCACTTGAACTTCTGGAAATTATATATATATATATATATATATATATACTGTTCTAGCCATTTTTAAATGATCTTCAGCAGTATTTTGCTTGCATACTATATCAACAATATTGTTTGATAATTTCCACATTCGGTTGGATCACCCTTCTTGGGAATGGGAACAAATATGGACCTCTTCCACAGTGAATAGTAGGGGATAAATTGGTTTACCTTTTGTGGAAGGCAATTAGGCCATAACAATCAGAAATTGTTGTTGTTGTATTTTGTCAAGTGAGAACTGACCCATTGCTGACCCTCCAGTAAATTTTCAGAAGCATTAAGTTACATGACAGGAGATTGCTCATCATTCTCCCATGAAGTAGCTCATAGATTTGAACCATGTACCTTTGGATTGACAGTGCGGTACCTTTACCACTAAGCCATTAGAACAACCAGGAATTTCACTTCTAGGAATTGATCTCACAAATGTGCTTTGTGTTCCAGACTGTGATAATTACTCAATACTCTTGGAACATTTAAACTAATTTCTATTTTAACAATAAAAATAAATATCAATAGTATAAACATAAAATAAACATAGTTAATATATATCAAACTTTTATAAATAATAAAACCACATCACACAGTGTTTGGAAAAATTACTTACCTATAAATCCACATTCTACCTCATGTAGATTTTCATTTTATAATAATAATCACATAATAATCTTATAGCTATAGTAATAATGTAGGTGATAGTGTTTGTGCTACCAACTTAGAATCATTGCAGTATTATTAAATATTTATATTGTTTTAAAAAATTTTCATCATGGTAAATGTGGTGTTGTTGTTAAGCGCTGTCAGGTCATAGACAACTTATAGAGACACTATGAACGAAAGACCTGAACACTTGTGTAACTTTCATCATTTCTCCATGTTCATAGAGTTTCCAGAGGCAAGCTATTTCGGAAGTGGATGCCACTCCTGCTTCCAAGCTTGTTTTAATTGCGGAGCTCCACCAAACACTGCCCACCATGGGTAACCATTCTTGCATCACTGACACTGACACATCAGTGTCACAGTATTTAGCATCACACCAACCATGAGTTATCTCTGAACAGCAAATGGACAGACAAGTGCTATACCACTTAGAAGAATGTTTAACCAAAAACAATTAAACCCAAGCCCGAGGGCCTCAGATTAAAATCACCCACCTTTAGCTTGGTAACATAACTTTCTATCTACTAGACCAACAAAGTTCTCTCGATGATAAACATACAGATAGAAAAACACTTGCCATTTTAACAATGTTCATGTGCAATTTATTGCCATTGAGTTTCTGGGTTTTAACATTTTACATAACACTATGTATTTGGAAGCAGGGTGGCATCTATTTCCTAAACAACATGCCTCTGAAAACTCTGAACTTTGATAAATGTTGTTAGTTATGGAAAGGCTTCAGGCCTTTTGTTCATAGAGTTGCTATGATGTTGTGCTCCACTCGATGGCAATGAACAACATCATATATGGATAAGGCACTTATTCTTGTTTGTGCTCTTTCTCTGAGCTAAATACATCCAGAAACACACCCAGTATTATATGTGAATATTTTAATTACTAGTGGTACAAGTTGATAAGCTGTTTTCCAAAGATTGTGTATCAAGGTACTTCCAGGTTCAATTTATAAGAATGCTAATTCACTACATTTTTGCTACATTTTCATTGGGAGCCTTGAAGACACAATGGTTAAGAGGGAGTGAGGCTGCTAATAAAAATGTTAGCTGTTCAAAGCCACCAGATGCTTCTCCTGAGAAAGAGCTAGTGATTTGTTCCCATAAAGATTGTTGTTACTTACCCTCAAGTTGAAACTGATGCATAACTGACCCTTCAGCAGGTTTTCGGAGTCAGTTAATCACTTGATGGAGATTGACAATCTTTTTCCTGCAGAGCAGCTGGTGGAGTCAAACCATATATATACCTTTGGGTTGGCAGCCTAATTCTTTACTACTGAATCACCAGAAGTCCTTCCCACAAAGATTACAGCCTAGGAAACCCTGTGGGGTAGTTCTACTCTCTTACTAGGCAATCAACTAGACAACAGCAACCTTAGAGAAGACGCCTTATTGGTAGGTATAGTATAATCTTTCAGCTAGGAGGTAAAGTAGGATTCTAACCCTTCTGTTGACTTTCCCTCTAGAAGGGGTGTACTATTTCCAGGCCTTAGTTACTTAGTCAATATCGCCTGTTGACCTAAATCCCCTCTGGTATTCACTACCTACATTTCTGAACTATCATAGAAGCAGTGTTGTGCAATAGATGACTACCATTTTCTTTCTCCAGGGGTATCTAAGTTTTAGTTACAGGTGAGCAGATTTAAAAACCAAACAAACAAAAAACAAATCCATCAGTAAAGTCTTTTGGAACAATGCAAGATGAAAGGTAATCCACAGAGAGATGTCAGATGCTTGGTTAGGCTGAAGGATTTGATGGAAAACAGGAGTCAATAGCTACCGAAGGACTTCCAGGTGATCACAGAGTTTACTGATTGAGCGAGAGGAAGAATGAAAACCCATCCTGGCCTTAGCTTTTATATTTGTCAGTGAATGACTAGATCTTTCCATCACAATTAAAACTTTATACTCAAAATGAATTCATTTAACTCCATTTCTAAGTCTAGTTAGCAAGTGTATGCTACTGTGGCTGTTTTAACATAACATGAATTAGATGTGAATCTTGCCCATAAAGAGCTTATAGTAGAGTAGGACAGTGAAAGAATAATATGCAAAGGAGGACACTTCAGGTAGAAAAATGTGTTAAGGAAAGTTGTCCCTGCTCATAAAAATGTAGCCCCAAACTATTCTTTTACAACATTATGTGCCACCCTCACCCCCTCTGAACTTCCAGCACCCTTCAACCTTGAAAATTTTGACCTAAAACCAATGGCAACAAGCTGTTCCATGATACATGCTGTTTCAGCTACACTGCTGTTCCTTCCCATTACACTTGTCTCACTTAGCTGTGTCCAGCCCACAGAAAGTGTACTGCATGCTCCATGGAAACGGTTTCTTCTCTGGTGTTTCCTGGGCCAAGGGACTACATCTCTAGTTGGGATGGTGTACCTCTACTATTTGTAATTCTTTGCGTATCTGTCTCTCCCTTACTAGACTAGAAGCCTCTTGAGATTTTCACAATTATATTTGGCTTATGGTGGCCTGAACTCTTGAGCTAGACAGGAGTTTAGATGTCTATCTAATTTAATCTTTCTTTCACAATTGAGGTGATTTGCCCAGCTCTGAAGAGCTAACGTAAGGAGATACAAATTAAACTCTCTAGAATTCAAATGTGCAAAGATATTTCATTTATTTAATTTATCTGCCATTTATTTGGTTTGCCTTATAAATTCATACTGGTTGCTTAGATTAAAAATTAACTTTTCCTTCACCAAAGAAGACATTCAAATAGCAAACAAATGCATGAAGAAATGTTCAAAATCCCTAGCTCTTAGAGAGGTGCAAATCAAAACAATTATGAGACATCATCTCACCCCAGCAACAATAGTGAAGTTCAACAGAGCAGCAAACAACAAATGCTGGCTAAGTTCTGGAGAAATCGGAACCCTTATTCACTGCTGATGAGAGTGTAAAATGGTTCAAGCACATGAAAGGTTGTATGATGCTTTCTCAAAAAAGCTGGAAGTAGAAATACCCTTTGACCCAGCAATTTCATTATGAGGAATGCACCCTAACGAAACCAGAGCTGAGGACATCCTGACGGTCCTCTGGGGCTATGCTAAGGGGGCCCTTTGGAGACAGTGCCCTCCCCCTCTCGCAACTGCTATGTCTATGACTTTCTTCGGTCTCCCTGGTCCCCAGCCCCCAGGGCCACTCACTGGACTTATCTGCCCCTAAGGCAAGGGGTGGTAGTGCACTGAGGATCCTTGACCAGTGATCTCAATAAACTTCTGTCACTTGGGAAAAAAAGGAAAGAAACCAGAGTTGCCACCCAAACAGATATATGCACACCCATATTTACTGCTGCATTATTTATAATAACAAAGAGATAGAAGCAACCCAAGTGCCCATCAATAAATTAATGGATAGAAAAACAATATTTACACAATGGAATACTATGCAGCACTGAAAAACAAGAAAATCATAAGATATTACACAACATGGATGACCCTAGAGGACATTATGCTGAGTGAAATATCTCAGTAAGAAAAGGATAAATACTGCATAACCCCACTGTTATAAAACAGGACTGACATGGAGTTGGGGGAAAACTAAGAAAAGAGGGACTAAATAAACAACACTTCATTGGAACAGATGAAGGAAAGACTGTTCAAAAGGGATATATGATTAGGCATTATTTGTATTACAACAGTCCAGAACAAGAGGTGCATAGCAAAGTGGACTGGCGGAGGGGTGGGGGAGGAAGCAGGAAATTTTGCAACAATGAATTTTTTTTAAGTGAACCAGAGAGGTAGGGAGAAAAATGTTTAACAAAGAATGAATGAAAACTTCTGTAAACCTTCATTAAAATCACAATTTAAAAAATAATTTTAAAAAATATTTCATCCTATTTTGTGTAGGGGTTGATTGAAATGGCCCTTTAATTAGTCTCTCAGAAAGGAGTCTTTCCCTCAGTTTCCTCCACTAGAAGATGTCCTGTTTAATGGGGACTGATGTGCAGAAGTTTGCCTCTGACTATGGAAAAGCTGGGTTCCTCACACATGATGTCCCTGCCACACTGGTCTCTGGAAAGATGTCCCTGTCATCCAAGATACTGACCACCAATGGGTGTTGGCATTGAGCTTTGCAACAAATGTAAACTATGGTCTGGTCTCCAGGTTTAGCCACAATCTGTAGTGGAATCTGAATACTACCATGTCATCCCTTGCTAGTGATCAACCTCTAACTCTTTCCAAAGTTTCCAGGCACATACCCAGACACTTACCTCTCTGTCCTGAAGGTTAGTCACTTCCCTGCTGTGGTTAGCCTCTAGTTCCTGGGTCAGCTTCTACATCACAGGGACACTGAAAGAAAGTGGAACCTTCTACCATCACCACTTATTGTTAGATGTTGTCAAGTCAAGTACAACTCATAGCGACCCTATAAACCACAGATCTGAAACCTGTGCCGTCCTCCCAATCTTTGACACACTTTAGCCCATTGCTGCGGTCAATGTGTCAATCCACCCAGTTGAGGGTCTTCCTCTACTTTGCCATCCTTCCATCTTTCCAAGCATGATGTCCCTCTCCAAGGAATGATTTCTTCTAGCAACATGCCCAAAGTACGGGAGACGAAGCTTCACTATCCTTGTCTCCAAGGAGCCCTCTGACTGCACCTTCTCTAAAACCTTATCTGTTTGTTCTTTTGGCAGTCTGTGGGATATTCAGCCCTCTTCACCTACACCATAATGCAATTGCATCTCTTCTTCTCCTGTCATCCTTATTCATTGTCCAGCTCTCAGACGCATAGCAGATAATTGGAAAGACTATGGCTTAGGGAGCTCTGGTGGTCTAGTGGCAAAACGGTGCACTGCAATCTCAGAGGTATGTGGTTCAAATCTACCAGATGCTCTGCTGAAGAAGGAGGGGGAAATCTCCTCCTGTACCAGTCTGATCTGATTTGATGGTACACGTAAAAATAATACAATAAAAATTTAAAGAAAAAGAAGAAAGAAGAAAGGCTATGGCTTGAATCAGGCATACCTTAGTCTTTACACTAACATCATTGCTCCTTAGGATTTTAGAGAGATACCTGACAGTAGACTTTCTCAATGCAGTATGTCTCTGATCTGATACTAAAGATATTGACTGTGGATCTAAGCAAGATGAAATTGTTGACAATTTCAATCTTTTCTCCATCATGTTGCCTATTTGTCTAGTGGTAGTTTTCTTGATGTTGAGATGTAACCCACATTGAAGGCTGCAGTTCTTATTCCTCTGCAGAAAGCACTTCAAGTCCTCCTCACTTCAGCAAGCAAGGATATGTTATCTGCATAACAAATGCATTTAATGAGTCCTTCTCCAATACTGATGCCACACTCTTCTTCATAAAGTCCGGCTTCTCAAATTATTTGCTCAGGATACAGATTGAATAGGAATGGAGAGAAGACACAGCATGACACACAGCTTTCCAGATTTTAAACCATGCAGTGTTCCCTCATTTTATTTGGACAACAGCTTTTTGGTCTATGTATACATTTCTGATGAGCACAATCAAATGTACTGAGATTCCTATTCTTCTCAATGTTAACCATAAATTGTTACGATCCACACAATATATTTGTACAGTCCACAAAATACAAGTAACCATCCTTCTAGTCTCTGCTTTTAGCTAATCTCCATCTGACAATAGCAATAATGTCCCTAGTGCCATGGCCACTTCTAAACCCAGGCTGAACGTCTGCCAGTTTTCTGTAAAGGCACTATTCTAGTAGTTTTTGAATGATCTTCAATAATATTTTACTTTCATGTGATATTAGAAGCAGAAGTGGCATCTACTTCCTAAACAAAATGCCTCTGGAAACTATGAAATTTGAGAAATGTCAATAGTTATAGAAAGGCTTCAGGCCTTTTGTTCATAGAGTCCCTATAAGCCATGCTTGACTCGACAGCAATCAACAACATGTGATATTAATGATATTTTTTTATAATTTCCACATCCTTTTTTAATCACCTTTCTTGGGAATGGGAACAAAAATTAACCTTCCACTCAGTTGGCCAGGTAGCTGTCTTTGAAAGAAATCTATCGATTTTAAATTTATTTATTTTGCCAATGCTTTCAATACAGGTTGAACTTTCTTCCTTCATCACCATTGGCTCTAAGAATATAATATAGCTCTAAGATAATATAGCTTTTTGATCTTAGCGAAATCATTCCCTCTCCTATGTGGAAAGTGGATGTTTGGGAAGAGAGAGCTCTATGAGGTCATCTGACTGTTGCTGTGGCCTAAAATCAAGAAATACAGCCAATCAATGGTGATTAATATTTTAAGACACAACGTGTGGGAATGACAATATGAAACACAATGTGAATTAAGGAATGTGTGCAATATAATGTATATTAATTTAAAAAACTTAGAAAAAATTTTAAAAAAGAAATGCAATCAACCCACACCAACCTCTCAAGAAAGCCAACTTCACATTCCTCAGCTCTAATTTCCCAACATCTGGTTCTCATTAGCCAAACCCAAGTGAAAGCTGAGACATAGAGGGTGTGTTGATGCCGTCCACTGAGGTCTGTCTCTACCACACAGAGCACACTGAGGAAGAGGACAGAGCCATCGAGCCACTCCTCACCTGTAATGAGCCTCCACTGGGTTTCCAAGCCTGTGAGTTTTATCTGTAGATTACGTTAACTTTCTCCCGCAGAGATGTTGGTGGATTTGAACTGCTGACCTTTTGATTAGCAGACCAACATGTCACCATTTGTACCATTAGGACTCTTTGTGTAGAGGGTAAAGCATGACATCATCAAAATGACCTAAACAAGTATGACTCAAACCTACCTTTGAATATTTGCATATTAAAAGATACATTTATATATTTAAATGAACTTCTAATTAATAAACTATCTGAGCAGGGCAAATGTGCAGGGCCCTTTCTATCTCGTTCCTAAGTAGAGAAGAGAGTCAAATTGAGCCTAGGAAAAAAATTCAAATCCATCAAGCCTTGTGTTTGGAGTTTCTGGCTCCCATGGGCACTTGTCTCCCAGGAGGTAAGAATCGGCTTCTCTTGACTCTGGAGCCCGATCATGGCTCTCCATCTCTCCTCAGTCCCTCCCGAGAGGCGTGACACCGTCTATAGAGAGTTGGATTCCTTGACACTTGCACCACAGTCGTAAAAGAAATTTTAGGAATATTATCAATTCCATTAAAATGTATTTTGAGATTCATTTTTGAAATAAAGGGTGCTAGAGAAATCTATTGATTTTAAACTATAATGTTTTGTATATTAGTTTTGCTTATAAAGTTCGTATATATTGTGTTTCATTCATGTACATTGTGTTTCACACATTCCTTCATTCACATTTTGTTTCCTATTCATTCATACACTGTGAGTTTTGAAAAATTTTTATTTTGCAAATAAAATTTGTATACATTGTGTTTCACACTTTTCTTCATTGACATTGTGTTTCATGAAATCAATCCCATACACAGTTTTATAAAGTTAGTCACCATTGATCTATGCCCACTGTCATCATCTGCCCCCCACCTTGTCTTTTCAGGTCCCCACTAGATATCCGAATTTCTTTCCTCCCTCCCCCCACTCATCAAACCTTGCAATCCAGTGATTTCCAGCACCTCTCATCCTTAGGCCCCTTGCACACTTTCCTTTCCCCCCTTAGACTTTTATCCACATCTTACTAATTATCCTTCTATTTTTACAATTGTTTTATTCCATATTTGTCCTTGTGAGACTTAGTTCACTTAGCATAATTCTCTCCAGCCTTTCCCATGGTATACAGTATTTTTCCAAAATGTTGCTCCTGAGTGCTGTGTAGTAGGTTATTTCTTTTTAAAAAGAAATCATGTAGCTAATTGAAGAGGTTTTTTCCAAGTTTCCTAGTGCGTTTTATCATTGAATTTCCTCCCTTAAGTGGTGTCAAGTTACATTAACAAGGCAATTAAGAAAACAAAAACTAAGTGTAAATGAAGATAAGAGGAAGAATTTTTAAATTTCAGTGAAGGTTCACAAAGAGATTGGTTTCATTCATTCATGCATGCACATTTTCTCTCTCTCCCTCTCCAATTCCCTTTGTAATGTTTGTCCTGTTCCAAGGTATTAATTGTCAAACTTAACATTTCTAATCATTCACTCCTTTCAGATTGTCCTTCTTCTCACCCATTCCAGTGCAATGTTCATTACCTCTTCTTTACCCCCTCTATTCTCCCTTTCCCCATATCAATCCACTTTTAGAACAGTGAGTTTATATAGTATTTGTCCTTCTGTGACTGAGATATTTCACTGAGCATAATTACATCTTCCAGACTCATCCATGTTGTGTAGTGTTTTGCGAGGTCATTGTTTTTCAAAGCTGCATGATATTCCACTGTGTGAATGTACCATAGTTTCTCTATCCATTCAGTTGTTGATAGGCACTTGGGCTGCTTCTATCTCTTTGCTATTTTGAATAATGATCAAGTAAACATGTTGTTGTTGTTCTTATGTGCCATCAAGTCACTGGCAACTCATAGCGACCAATAACTCTGAAGCCTGCCCTGTCCTGAGCCAATCTCACTGACACCCCATTGCCCTAGTCACTGTATCAATCCATCTCTCCTGGGCTGTCCCTCCACCCTTCCAAGAATGATATCCTTCTCCAAGAACTGTCCCTTCTGGCCACATGTCCAAAGTATGTGAGACAGAGCTTCAAAATCCTGGCCTCTAAGGAGAAACTTGGTTTCACCCTCTTCAAGACAGACCTATTTGTTTTCTTACTGGTCCATGGTACGTTCAAGACTCTTCTCCAGCACCACATCTCAAAGGCATCAATTCTTCTTTTACCATCCTTAGTCATTATCCAGCTCTCTGATGCACAGCAAGTAATTGTGAAGACCATGGACTGGATAAGGTGCACCTTCGTGTCTAGACTGCTGACTTACCTAATGCAATTTGCCTTTTGATTTCCTGACTGCTGGTGCCAAAAGTGTTGATTATGGAGTCAAGCAAGCAGTAATTATTAACAACCTCAATCTCTTCTCCATCTATCATGGTGCTACAAATTGGCCCAGTGGTGTCTTCTTGATGTTGAGCTTCAATCCATATTGAAGACTACAGTCTTTAACCTTCTGCAGCAAGCACTTCAGGTTCTCCTCAGTTTCCACAAGCAAGGTTGGGTCACCTACATAATGTAGGCTGTTGATGAGTCTTCCTCCAATCCTGATGTCACATTCCTCCTCATAAAGCCCAGCTTCCAGAATGATCTATTTTGCATATAGATTGAAAAGTTTATATTAATGCTATTTAGTTCAATAGTTTCCACATTTTGCTGGATCATCTTTCTTGGTAATGGGAACTAATACAGACCTCTCCAATACATTGGCTAGATAGCTGTCCTCCAAATTTTCTGGAACAGATTGCTGAGGGTCATCCAAGACTGCATCTATTAATTAAAGCAAGTCAATTGGTATCCATCATGTCAATTCTTAGGACCTTATTTTTTGCCAGTGCCTTCAATGCAGCTTATACTTCCTCCTTTATTACCAGTGACCCCTGCCCATATGGTACTTCCTGAAATTTTTCAGTGTCAGTCAATTCTTTCTGGGTATTTTTCCCTCAATCTTCTTTTGATGCATTCTGGGTCATTCAATATATTGCTTATAGCATCCTTCATTATTGCAACTTAAATTTGTTTTTCAGTTCTCTTAGCTTAAGAAATGCAGAGTGACTTCTTGGCCTTTTTATTCTCCCAATTCCAGCTCTCTGCACATTCCATTATAATACTTTTCTTTGTCCTCTCAAGCTGCCCCTTGAAATCTATTCAGCTCTTTTTCTTTGGCACATTTTCCATTTGTTTGGCTTCTAGATTCTCTAGTGCTATTTTTAGTCTTCACCAACATCCATTTCAGTTTTTTCCTTTCTTCTCTGTTTTTGTAATGACCTTTTTGCTTTCTTCATGGATGATACCATCCCACTCATTTGGTGTTCAATCACTGATGTTCAAGACCTAAAATATATTCCTAGAATGATCTTGAAATTCAGATGGAATTGATTCAAGATCATATGAGGTGCATTTGATTCAGGCCATGGTCTTTCTGATCACTTGATATGTATCTAACAGCTGGACAATGAGTAAGGATGACAGAAGAATTGATGCCTTTGAGCTGTGGTGTTGGAGAAGAGCACTGAGCATCACATGGACTGCCAAAAGAGCAAACAAGTGTGTCTTGGAGATGGTGCATCTCGAGTGCTTTTTTCCAGGCAAAGATGATGCTTAGAAGGCTAGAGCGTCCCCAGCAATTCCACTACTGGGAATATACCCTGAAGAGACCATAGCTGACATCCAAGCAGATATATGCACACCCATGTTTATTGCAGCTTTGTTCACAATAGCAAGGAGTTGGAAACAACCTAAGTGCCCATCAACAAACGAATGGCTAGAGAAGCTGTGGTATATTCGCACAATGGAATACTATGCTGCATTAAAAAACAAGGAACTTATGCAATATTATTCAAAATGGTTGACTCTGGAGAACATTATGCTGAGTGAAATATCCCAGTCACAAAAGGACAAATATTACATGATGCCACTGTTGTAGAATGGGACTGTCCTTGGGGTTGGGGAGAGACTGAGTAAGATGGGTTCAATAATGTATACTGCACTGAAACAGAGGAGGGAGAAAACTGTTTAAAAGAGATATATAACTAGGTATTTCTGTCATCACAGGAGTCTAGAGCGAGGGCTACATGGTGGAGGGGACCTGGGGGAGGGTTTGTAAAACAATGAAAGAATCTTTTCTTTTACTTTTCCATAATTTTTGACTCATGTACTTATAACTTGTTAGTCAAATTTGTGTCTTCTAGGTTGCAACACCCCCATGATACATCTTCAAGGATATGAACATGTACGGCCAAGCACAATCAATAAGAGTGCATCTAAATTCCAAAATCAATCTCCATAATAGTCTATGTGTTTCCTACTGCCAAAGGGGCCCTTTAGAGTAGTGAGAGAAGATCTTCACCCTGAAACCCACAGCATCCCTTTTCAGCAGGAAGTAGCTAAGAGAATACGCCATCCCCTTTTCCTTAAGACTTGGGGTAAAGTCTCTCTCAGGGAGGAGTGATAGGGAATGGCAAAGGACACACTGACAAAGAAGACTAATCAGAACTGGCTTTGACAAGCACTGTGGCATTTGGACAAGAACAAACTGGGAGGAGGGTAGAGAGAATAGTGCAACAAGGAATGAATGGAAACCCAAAATCTCTGTAAATGTTTATGAAAATTAATAAAATATAATTATAGAAAAAAAAAGAAGAAGGCTAGAGCGTCAATGAAGGAAAGGAAGACCCTTGACCAGGTGAATTGACACAACGACTCCTGCAATGCACTCTAGTGTGTTAGAAAGTATGAGGATGACACAGGATAGGACAGGGTTCCGATCTGTTGTTCATAGGGTCAGTATGTTGTTGGCACCCAACAACAACAACAAAAAAAACACAAGAGGATCAACTATGTGTTGGTTCCAAGATAACAATAATGAGAGAGATATGTTATCAAGGGCTGCTAGAATAGAACTATCACAAGTAGATAACTTCAACAAACAGAACTTTATCATAATTTCTCTTTAGGTGCCTCTGAGTTGAATATGACCCATAGCGACTTTCCAAGCATGATGTCCCTCTCCAAGGAATAGCCTCTTCTAGAAAAATGACCAAAGTATGTGAGGTGAAGCTTTATCATCTTTGCTTCCAAGGAGCACTCTGGCTGCACCCTCTCCAAGACATATTTGTTTGTTCTTTTGGCCGTCCTCGGGATGTTCAGTAGTGCTCTCCAACACCACAGTTCAAAGGCAAAAATTCTTCATCTGTCATCCTCTTTCACTGTCAAGCTCTCAAACGCATAGTAAGTTATCAGAAAGATCAAGGCCTCAATCAGATGCACCTTAGTCCTCAAACTAACATTCATTGCTTCTCAGTAATTTGGAGAGGTCTCTGGCTGCAGTCTTTCCCAGTGTTACAGGTCTCCTGATTTCCTGACTGCTGGTACCAAGGGTGTTGATTGTGGATATCACCGTTTAGGAGGCTAGAAACATAAATTAAGATTCCAGATCTAGGAGGAGGCTCTTTCTCTTTGTCCATCCTGGAGAAGGTCCTTGTGTCTTTTTAGCTTCTATTCCTTGTTTCCTTAGCAATCATGGGTTTGCCAAGATAAAATCCATATCCTTTCCCTTCATTTGTGCTTTCTTGCTTAATCTACTTTTAAATCTCAAAAGAGCTTGATTTAAGACAAACCTTACACTAATATTGCCTCATTAACTCAACAAATAAAATCCATTCCCAAATATGATTATAAACTCAAATAAAAACGAAAATAAAACTCAAACTTAAGCTCATTCTCAAAACTGGGCCAATAAGCAGCATCATTATGGATGGTGAAGAGATTGAGATTGTTAATAGCTTTAGTTTGCTTGGCTCCACAAACAACACTCTTGGTACCAGCAGCGAGAAAATCCAAAGATGATTTGCATTGAAAAAGTCTGTAGTCAGGGACCTCTCCAAAGTACTGAAAAGCAATGATGTCAGTCTAGAGACTAAGGTGTACCTGATCCAGGTCATAGTCTCTGCAATTACTTGATATGCATCAAAGAGCTGGATAATGACTAGGGATGATAGAAGGAGAATAGATGCCTTTGGCCTGTGGTGCTGGAGAAGAGTGTTGATTATACCATGGACTGCCAGGAGAACAAACAGGTTCATCCTGGAGAGAGTGAAACCAGGCTGCTCCTTGGAGACAAGGATTCTGAGGCTTTGGATATGCTGCAAGGAATGACCAGTCCTTGGAGAAGGATGTCATGCTTTGGAGGGTGGAGGGACAGCGCAGGAGAGAAAGAACTTCAATGAGATGGATTGATGCAGTGACTGGGGTAAAAGGGGTAGGGGTGAGATTGGTACAGGATAGAACAGAGTTTAGGGCAGTTGTACACAGCGTCGCTATGAGTCCCAGGCGACTCAACAGCATACAACAACAACAAGCTCACTGTCATCCAGTTGAATCAACACATAGCTGAAATTTCATTGAATTTCTAAGGCTGAAAATCACAAAGGAGGAGATTGCCCTTTTTCCCTCCAGGAACCACCGGTGGATTCCAACTGCCCCAGGTTGGGTTGTAGCTGTGCAGCTCCCTATAACTACTACTAGAGCTCAACAGCAAGGATGGTGTCCTTATTGTGTACCATTGAGTCAGAACTGCCTCATAGTTGACCCTACAGCATGATTTAATGGACAGGACAGTAAATCACAGGGGGGTTGATTGCTTACCCTTTTTCATGGAGCATCTGGTGGATTTAAAACGTCTACGTCCTGGATTGGCAGCACAGCTCCTTACCACTTAGCCACCACTGTTGTGTGCCACTGAATCGAAACTGACCTATAACTGACCCTTCAGTAAACTGCACCGGAGTTAATTGTTCATCCTTCTCCCATAGCACAGTGGGTGAATTCAAACCATATGCCTTTGGGGCAGCAACACAGCTTCGGACTACTAGGGGTTAGGGTTTATAGCTCATGTATTGGGGGACACAATTCCATTAAAGTGCTATAATTGTACCTGTGTTAAAAATATATACATGCATATGCAATAATTGTTGACAGATTATCCGGGAGGCTGGGCTCTATGAGGAGAAATGTGGGGTCAGGATTGGTGGACGATTTATCAACAATCTGCGTTATGCGGATGACACAACCCTGCTTGCTAAAACTGAGGAGGACCTGAAGCGCCTGCTGCAGAGTGTCAAGGACTGCAGCCTACAATATGGATTGAGGCTCAATGTCAAGAAGACAAAGATTCTCACCACTGGACCAATTGGCAGCATCAGGATGGATGGTGAAGAGATTGAGATTGTACACAGCTTTAGTTTGCTTGGCTCCATAGTCAACAGTCTTGGCACCAGCAGCCAGGAAATTAAAAGGCGCATTGCCATGGGAAAGCCTGCTGTTAGGGACCTCTCCAAAGTGCTGAAGAGCAATGGTGTCTCTTTGGAGACTAAGGTGCGTCTGATACAGGCCATGGTCTTCGCAATCACCTGTTATGCATCAGAGAGTTGGACAATGACCAGGGAGGATAGAAGGAGAACTGATGCCTTTGAGCTGTGGTGCTGGAGAAGAGTACTGAGAATACCAAGGACTGCTAGGAAAACAAATAGATTTGTCCTGGAGAGGGTTAAACCAGGTGGCTCCTTGGAGGCAAGGATTCTGAGGCTCCGTCTAACTTACTTTGGACATGTAGTGAGGAGAGACCGGTCCTTAGAGAGGGACATCATGCTTGGGAGGGTGGAGGGACGGTGCAGGAGAGGAAGGCCCTCTATGAGGTGGATTGATTCAGTGACTGGGATAATTGGGATGGGAGTGTCAGAGACAGTGCGACTGGCACAGGACAGAGCGGAGTTTAGGGCTGTTGTACATAGGGTCCCTCTGAGTCGCAGGCGACTCGACGGCACATAACAACAACAACATGCAATAATTAGAAAAATTGGACAAATGAGAATCGTTGTGTGTAGGGAGATAGAATTTTAAATAATTTTTCCCCTCCAGAGTTTCCTATGTGTTAGCTAAAAAAAAAAGAGAAAGTAATTTTTCACTTTATTTTGATGTTGTAGTTTAATTTGGCACCCACTTCCTAAACAACATGCCTTTGCAAACTCTATGAACATTAGAGAAATGATGATAGTTATAGAACAGGGTTTAGATCTTTTGTTCATGGGGTAGCTATGAGTTGTAATGGACTCTACAGCACGTAAGAACAACAACAATTTGAAATACAATGACTACTCCCTTACCTCTGGTCCAGATGCCACCTACCATGTGTGTATAAGATATTCCACTAAGCACTGACTGTTAGAATCAGACCGCCTACCTACCCTAGGAGGGGAAATCTCAACTGATTTCAGGGCCACATTGAGAATGCCCTTGGCTGTATGTGTGTGTGTGTGTGTGTGTGTGATATCCCTGCCCCAAGGAATGTAGAATGAGCATAGCCTCTGGGCTCTGCTTGGTGTGAGCCTCCAAGGCATCTCTAAACAATGGGGCAGAGAACGGGGAGGAAGGCCACATTCTCTTGTGTCTGACAGCTACAACATCTCTTCTGAATTGACAATCTGGATTACTGCATCTCTCAGAAGACCTGAATCCCGGGTGAAAAAACCCAGGGGTGCTGAAGAGACCTTTTCCACATTAGAGTTTGGGGTAGGCAAGTCTGAAGCACTGTTGACAAGAACTGGCTTCCTCACTTTGACTTTCAAGGCAGATGAAGGTCAATGGAACTTGACAAGCTCCTTCCCCCCAATCAGGAAAGAGGGTCACAGAGAGATCTAAGGGTCAGCCCACTGGGCACAGCTCTTGGAGCCAGGCAGCCCCTCCTCCCGCCTCCTACAGACCCTGGATCCGGGGCTCAGACACAGAATCATCCGCTGCTGCCAATTACCAAAGGACTCTTAACTCTGTTTCACAGCTCCTTGATTGATAGCACTGGTGAGTGAAATTATAAGCCTTAATGATCACGTTAATTTCAGGGGAAAGGGAAGCGGTCAGAAGTGGTTCTCAATCATAAGCGCCACAATCAACTGGGTGAGTTCAATGACAGGCCGGAGCCTGTAAAGAAGGAGGAAGAATTAACTTTTTTAAAGGTCATCAGGGAGTCGGAGAGTGCAAGTAGGCATGGGAGATGCAGGCACAGACAATGGTGGGGCCTAAAGAAGAACCTTCTTCGAAGTGTCCCCTATAAACCCAAAGCCTGTGCTGTGCTTCCTACCCTCACACACTGAAGCTCTCCTTAAGCTCCCCACTGCTGGCCCTGCCCCTGTACTTGGGCTGAGGTGTGGTCCAGGCATCCAGAGATTTACAAGTTCTCCAGGTAATCCTTTGTGCAGCTTGGGTGGAGAATGACTTGTCTAAATGAAAGGATGCTTTTGGCAAGGAGACAAGATGAAACGTATTTTAAAATTAGCTTAATGTGATTAGCTCTTACTGCCTTGGGAATTTCTCTGGTGGTCTTTGGTGACCTTTAAAAATAATGACCATGAGAGGTGAGGAAAGAAAAAGGAGGATTCACTACCCTTGAGTCTCTTGCTCCTTAAGAGTGATGAAAATGGGGAGCTCTGGTGGCCTACTGGTAAGGAGCTGCAACTACAATCCCAGAGGCGCACGGTTCGAATCCACCAGATGCTCTGCCGGGGAAGGAGGGACAATCTCCTCCTGTACCAGTCAGATCTGATTTGACGGTACACACACACAAAAATAATAATTTTTTTAAAAAGAGAGTGATGAAAATGCCGGGGTGCAGAAAGGTTAACTGGCTTGCCCATGATTCTGTGGTCATAACTAGAAGTCCAAGCCTTCTGTCAATCCAACCTACTGTCAGGCCAGCTCCTTCCCAACTCAATGCTGCAGCAAGCTTTTCACATGCTCTGGCCTGACAGTAGGTGGGACTGGAGCTAGGGGCTGCTCTCTAGCTTTGATGGTGCTATAGGCTTCCTCTGAGTCTCCCAACGCATGTTGGCCCTTGTGGACATTAAGACTGGACTATTGTGGTCCATACTCTTTTCATTAGTTGATTTTCAGAAGTTGTTGATGTTAGGTGCCGTCAAGTCAGGTATGACCCATAGTAACCTTATGAACAACAGATCTTCAGCCTGTGTGTCCCAGGCCATCCTCATACTTCCTGACACACTAGAGACCATTGCCACAGTCACTGTGTCAATCCACCTGGTTGAGGGTCTTCCTCTCATTCACTGACCCTCTGCCTTTCCAAGCATGATGTCCCTCTCCAAACAATGGCATCTTCTAACAAAATGCCCAAAGTATGTGAGATGAAGCTTTATAATCTTTGCCTCCAAGGTGCACTCTGGCTGTACTCTCTCCAAGACATATTTGTTTGTTCTTTTGACAATCCATAAGATGTTCAATATTCTTTTCCAACACGATAGTTAAAAGGCATTGATTCTTCTTCTGTCATTCATTGTCCAGCTCTCAGATGCAATGCAATTGCTCAGAAAGACTATGGCTTCAATCAGATGCACCTGTCTTCAAACTAACATTGCACCTAAATAATTTGGAGAGGCCCCTGACTACAGACTTTCCCAGGGCAGTATGTCTCCTGATTTCCTGATTGCTGGTACCAAGGGTGTTGCTTGAGGAGCCAAATAAGATAAAGCTGTTGGCAGTTTCAATCTTTTCTCCATCCATCAAGAGATAGATAAGCCCACTGATAAGAATTTTAGGTTTTTTGGCATTGAGATGCAATCTATATTGAAGGTCGTGTTCTTCTGCAACAAGTACTTCAAGTCCTCCTTACTTTCAGCAAGCAAAACTGTGTCATCTGCGTAACACAAATTATTGATGAGTTTACTTACGATCCTGAAGCCACATTCTTCTTCACAGAGTCCAGCTTCTCAAAAAGGTGGATTTTTAAGAAGTAGATTGCCAAAATCTTCCTTTCTAGTCTTTCTTGGTGGTGTAATCTGCAGGAAATTGCACTGCAAACTGTGGCTGACTCTGAGAAGAATGGGAATCCCAGAACATTTAATCGTGCTAATGTGAAACCTATACTTGGACCAAGAGGCAGTCATCAGAACAGAGCAGGGCAACACTGCATGGTTCAAAATTGGGAAGGGTGTACGTC
>NW_006399763.1:3012406-3015066 GCF_000299155.1 Elephantulus edwardii
CCTTGGAGGCAAGGATTCTGGGGCTTCATCTGACATACTTTGGACATGTAAGGAGAAACAGGTCTTTAGAGAGGGACATCATGCTGGGTAGCGTAGAGGGACAGCGCAGGAGGGGAAGACCCTCTATCAGGTGGATTGATTCAGTGACTGGGGTACTCGGGATGGGTGTGTCAGAGGCAATGAGATTGGCACAGGATAGAGCGCGGTTTAGGGCTGTTGTACATAGGGTCGCTATGAGTCGCAAACGACTCGACGGCACATAACAACAACAACAACAACAACCTAAGAATGGTACCTTTCATTTTTAATCCACCAACAGTTCTGTGGGAGACAGACAGACAATCTCCTCCCTCGTGATCTGGTATTGGTGTTAGGTGTGTGAAAAGCACTGTCAGTACCCAAAGCCCTGTCTCAACTCCTCTTGACATCTGAACAGGGCCTTTTGCCAAGCTGTGGTAAATGCCTTCAGGCCACCTTATCCTGCATGAATTTGCTGATAAGTTACCAAAAATATTGGCCCCACCAGTGCTCAAAAAATCCAATCTGAATTCAGTCTGAGAGTGAGGTTTTATTAAGTGATTTTGCAAAATCAAGCACCCAAGCCCAGAAAAAGAACTGGGCCTTCCACACAGCCCTCCAAGAATTTTTAGATCTGCTAGCTCAAAAGTCCCTCCTCCAATTCCTCATTAATTGAGTACTAGTGTACATTCTTTCCTGGACATAGCCAAGTCTTATCTCCTCTGTTAAAACCCCTTTCTTCCCTTTATCCCTTTTGCACATACATTCCAGGACTCTCTGGTCTCACATGACAGCTAATATTTTATGTTTCTTTTGGGTCAACTTGTGACTCATTAAACTAGCTTTGTTCTATTTTGCCCTAAAGATGGGAGAGTCTAAAGTTTCTTTCTTACAGATGCAATCAAATCAGGTATGGCTCTTATTGACTCAGTGAATAAAAATCTGTACCCTGCTCTGCCTGTTCCATCTTCACTGTCTTTTACCTGTTGGTGCAGTCACTATGTCAATTCACATTATTGAGGGCTTTCCTCTCTTTTCCTGACTCTCCACCTTTCCAAGTACAATATCCCTCTCTAAGGAATAGGCTCTCCTAATAACATGCCCAAGGTTTGTGAGACAAACCTTTGTCATCTTTGCCTCCAAGGAGCATTCTGGCTGCACTTTCTCTAAGACATATATGTTTTTTTGGCAGTCCGTGGGACATTCAGTACTCTTCTCCAACACTACAAGCTCAAAGGAATCAATTCTTCTGTCATCTTTATTCATTATCAAGCTCTTAGATGTGTAGCAATTGATGGAAAAGACCATAACCTGAATCAGGTGCACCTTAGTCATCAAACTGACATCAGTGCACCTCAAAAATTTGGAGAAACCCATGAAAACAGCCTACCCCCAAACAATATCTCTCCTGATCTATTGATGGCTGATACCAAGGGGGTTGGTGTGAATCCAAGTAAAATGAAGTCATTAACAACTCTAATCTTTTCTGCATCTATCATGATGTTGTTTATCAGTCCAGTGTTACATCTTTTTGTCTTACTGATGTCAAGATGCAGTCAATATTGAAGGGTGTGGTCTCTGATGTTCAGGAGTAAGAATTTCAAGTCTTCTTTACTTTCAGCACGTAAGATTGTATCATCTTGAATGATCCAGGAAGCATCAAAAGAAGATGGACACAGGTCAATGATTTTGTAAATTACTATCTAACATGGGAGGGAATTGAGCGCATTATGCTAAGTGAACTAAGTCTCATAAAGACAAATACTGTATAAGACCATTGTTGTAGAATGAGGATGAGGATGCAGGGAGGGGGCTTGATAGGGTCACACGGTTCAATGGGGGTGGGGGATGGATAAAGGAAAGGGGAAAGATCCAGTGTGAAAAAGAACATATATGAATTTTGTAAGTAAACTAGTATAAAATAAATAAAAAATTTTAAAAAATAGCATGAATATACAGAGTCACAGTGTCAAAAAAGATTTGGTTGACACTGAAAAATTTCAGAAAGTACCATATGGACAAGAGCCAATAGTAATGAAGGAAGAAGTTCAAGCTGCACTGAAGATACTGGTAAAAAATAAAGCCCTGGAAATCGATGGGTTACCAATTGACACATTTCTATTCACAGATGCATCCTTGGACATGCTCATTAGTCTCTGCCAGGAAATTTGCAGGACAGCTACTTTGCTGACTGACTGGCAGAGATTAATATTTGTTCCCATTTCCCAAAGAATGGGCAGACCCGTGAGCATGCCCTTCTGGCTTACACACTGGGTGTGAAGCAACTGATTGTTGGTGTTAACAAAATGGATTCCACCGAGCCACCCTACAGCCAGAAGAGATATGAGGAAATCGTTAAGGAAGTTAGCACCTACATCAAGAAAATTGGCTACAACCCTGACACAGTAGCCTTTGTGCCAATTTCTGGTTGGAATGGTGACAACATGCTGGAGCCAAGTGCTAATATGCCTTGGTTCAAGAGATGGAAAGTCACCCGGAAAGATGGCAGTGCCAGTGGGACTACACTGCTTGAAGCTTTGGATTGCATCCTGCTACCAACTCGTCCAACTGATAAGCCCCTGCGTCTGCCTCTCCAAGATGTCTACAAGATTGGTGGTATTGGTACTGTCCCTGTGGGCAGA
>NW_006399763.1:3015841-3022170 GCF_000299155.1 Elephantulus edwardii
TGTGGCAGTTTTAAGTTATTAGTTTTTAAAATCAGTACTTTTTAAATGGAAACAACTTGACCAAAAATTTGTCACAGAATTTTGAGACCCATTAAAACAAGTTTAATGAGGAAAAAAAATTATTTGTTCCCATTTCCAAAAAAGGTGATCCAACAGAATGTAGAAATTCTAGAACAATATCATCAATATCACATGCAAGGAAATGGTTTCTGAAGATCATCCAAAAACAGATAGAAAAATACATAGAAAGAGAACTGTCAGAACTTTAAACTGGATTTAGGAGAGACAGTGGGTATTATTGCTGATGTCAGATGGACCCTGGCTGAAGGCAGAAGAGTATAACAGAAGAATATCTATTTGTGTTTTATTGACTGTACAAAGATATTTGACTGTGTGGGTCATACCAAAATATGACTAACCTTAAGAAGAAAGGGAATTCCAAAATTCCTCATATGAACCCTTTACCTAAACCAAGAATTTGTTGTCTGAGCAGAGCAAGGGAACATTACATAGTTTAAAATCAGGAAAGGTGAGCATCAGGGTTGTGTCCTTTCTCTTATCTATTCAATCTGTATGCTGAGCAAATCATTCAAGAAGCTGGACTCTACGGGGGAAAATGTAGCATCAAGATCAGAAGAAGACTCATCAATCAATTGCATTATACAGACAGAACAACCTTATACAGTCTCAGAAAATCCACTAGAGTATCAACAATGAATGTTTTGTTTGTTAGTCTGGAAGCTCCACTCAAATCTATTTAGCATCTCTGGTGGCAGCTGTTCATGAAGGGCATTGACCAAGAATTAAACCTCGGTCTCCCCTATGGAAACAGGGAATTCTACCACTGAACTACCTCCCACTTCCTCCAGTCTTGGTGGAAGAGTACCTAAGCCTCTCCTAATGCTTGGTGTCCTGGGATTTAATGATTCACTGTTACTAGAGATACCACTGTCATGGCCAGGGTAAATCTCAGTACTCATCTAAGGGTTAAATCCATGTCTATAGTCTCTTCAGTGAATTGACTCCACTCAGAGTTTCCCAATCAAGAATTGCAACACTAGGGCACATCATGACAATGCTCAGAATATGTGGCAACATCCTGCCCTCTGCTGAGATAGCGTAGTTCTCGCTAGTGCTCTATATTCAGATCAGCAATATTCAGAGGAAAAAGCTACGTTGCATTCCAAGAATGAGATTCCAAAATCTAAAACTGTGATTAAAATTTAAAAAGCTGGCTATCTAGAAAATAAGACATTAGTCATTTGTAGCCAAGGTACTAGAACTATTCAGTTAAAGAGAGTGTTGTTCTTCAACTTACAGAAGTGCTTATAAAAACTGTTATTGTAGAATGAGTGGTTTGAGATTCTTAAAGCTGCATCACAGTAGCAGAAAACGTCTACCAATCTGCTTCTATATTTTCATTTATCCTCTTTCTCTCTACCTTCACCATGACACGGGCATTCCTTGAAAGTTCACAGAAATGGGCCTAACCTAAGGAGTTTGGTAAACCAAGCTCTCTTTAACTATGAAAGTAGGGTGAAACCTATTTAAGTAACCCAATAAGCATTTCACAGAGGCATATTTATAATAGAAATATATGCATTCTCTCTATTTTTCTAACAGCTTCTGAAGTGTTCATCAAGCCGGTGTCTGATTAAGCACTTTTAAATTCTGAGCAATGAAATGGCCCTTCTTGTACCCTCTTGGCAGGAGTGCAAATTGATATAACCCTATAAAGAGCCATTTGGCTATATCCATAAAAATTAAAAATGCACATAATCTTTGACCCAGAAACTCCACTTCTAAGAATTTATTCTACATAAGTACTCTGACAATTACACAGAAGTATACATGGAAAGATGATTCTTGGCAATTTAGCTTATTGTGAAAAAGCACAAGCAACCGAAGTTCATCAATAAAAATGGGTTGGATAAATTGTAATCTATTCATAGAATGGTAGATTTTTAAAAACAAGGTAAATCTACGTGTACTTACCAAAAGATATACACTGACAGAGACAGCTGCAGAACAGTAGAGTGTCATCATCATGAGTAAGAGCCAATTACTGAGCAGTTTCTGGCTAATGGGTTTAGTTGTGGGGCTCCTCAGTTGGATGAAAAACTTTCAACTATACATGATGTCACCGACCTCTCCAGAATACTGAAGGACAACGTCAGTCTAGAGACTAAGGTGCGCCTGATCCAGGCCATAGTCTTCACAATTGCTTGCTATGCATCAGAGAGTGGGACAGTGACTAAGGATGACATAAGGAGAATTGATGCCTTTGAGCTGGGGTGTTAGAGTATTGAATATACGATGAACTGCTAGGAGAACAAACAAGTTCATACTAGGGAGGGTGAAACCAGGCTGCTCCTTGGATGCAAATGAATAAAAAGTCTGAAACTTTGTCTGACATACTTTGGACATGTTACAAGGAGGGACCAGTCCTTGGAGAGGGACATCATGTTTGGGAGAGTGGAGGGACAGCGCAAGAGAGGAAGACCCTCGATGAGATGGATTAATTCAATGGAGTAATGGAGTTAGGCGTGTCAGAGACAATAAGGTAGACACAGGATAGAGCTGGGTTTGGGGCTCTTGCACATAGGGTCACTTTGAGTCGCAAGCAACTTGACATCACACAACAACAACATATGAAATCAATAGGCTGAACTTGATGAGGAAAAATGTGGCATCAGGATTGGAGGAACACTCGTCAGTGACTTACGTTATGGTTACGTTACGTTACGTTACGTTACGTTACGTTACGTTACGTTACGTTATGTTACATTACTTTACGACACAAGCTTGCTTGCTGAAAATGAGGAGGGTGTGAAGTATTTGTTGTAGAGGGTAAAGGCCTGTACCCTGCAGTATTGGTGGCTTAGTGGTAAGAATCTGTTCTGTAATCCCACAGATTATGGTTCGAGTCCATCTACTGCTATGCTGGAGATGGATAGGCAATCCTGTGAAATTAACTGCCTCTGAAAACCTGGAGGGTGAGCTATGGGTCAGTTGTGACTTGACAGCACACAACAAAAAGCAAAGATCCTCATCACTGGGCCAATTGGCAGCACTATGATGGGTGGAGAAGAGATTGAGGTTGTTAATTTCAATTTGCTCAGTTCCACAATCAACCCTCTTGGCACCAGCAGTCAGGAAATCAAAAGATGAATTGCATTAGGAACATTTACTGTCAGAGACTTCTGCAAAGTGCTGAAGAGCAATGTCAGTCTAGAGACTAAGGTGTGCTGATCCAGGCCATGATCTTCACAACTGCTTGCTATGCATCAGAGAGTTGGACAAAGAATAGGATGACAGAACAAGAATCGATGGCTTTGAGTTGTGGTGCTGGAGAAGAGTCTTGAACAAACCAGGGGCTGCCAAGAGAACAAACAGGTCTGTCTTAGGGAGGGTGAGACCAAGCTGTTTCTTGGAGGCAAGGACTTTGAGGCTCTGTCTGACATACTTTGGGCATGTTACCAGGAAGGACCAGTCCTTGGAAAAGTTATCTTTCTTCTTCTTCTTTTTTTTAAAGATATCATTCTTGAAAGGGTGGAGGGACAGTGCAGGAGAGGAAGACCCCAGATGAAATGGATTTACACAGTAACTGAGGTAATGAGGGTAAGTGTGTCAGAGACAGTGAGATTAGTTCAGGTAGAGCAGGGTTCAGAGGTATTGTGCATAGAGTCACCATGAGTTGTAGTTGACTCAATGGCACAAAACGACATAAGTGAAATTATTTGAGAGTCTCAGTTCAGTTCCTAAAATAATCTCCTTCAAATTCTCCTCTGTCAAAGAACAACTAAAAGTAATTAAAACTCCAATGCAGAACCCACAACCTAATTATCATGGGATATAAACAATGCTTTTAAAATATAACCTTCCCAAGAAAGGGAAGCAGAAAGTGAAGGAGGGATATATCTCTCATTGCTTCCAGGAATGGCTGCCTCCTTTAACATGAGATCAGAAGAACTAGATGATTCCCAGTTACCATTACAGAACATTTGGTCAAAGATTCTATAGATGAATTCTGATTAAAAAGGTAAAATGTAAATTCAAAGTGGAGAAAACAGAAATAGACTGTTGTTATTATGTGCCATCCAGTCAAGTACAACTCATAGTGACACTATGAACAACAGATCTGAAGCTTACGCCACCCTCACCATCTCTGAAATGCTTTAGCCCATTACTGCAGTCACTGTGTCAGTCTATCTTGCTGAAGGTCTTTTTATCTTTTCCAAATTATTTCACTCTGACTTCAAGGTTTTAAATCCAATCAAGAAGCCTAACAATTGGACCTGTCGACCTGTTCAGTGGTTGACTTTCTTAATCATTATAAAGATGGGAACACTCTGTTGTTCTTGTTGTTAATTGCCATCAAGTTGAGTACAACTGATAGCAACCTTATGGACAACAGATATGAACCCTGACCTGTCCTGCAACATCTTTATCATCCCTGACACACTTGAGCCCATCATTGCAGACACTGTATCAGCCTGTCATGTTGAGGGCCTTTCTCTCTTTCATTGACCTTCTACCTTTCCAATCATGATGATCTTTCCAAAAAAATAGCTTCTCCTAACAACATGCTAACGAATGCCAAATGAAGGTTCACCATCCTTGCCTCTAAGGAGCAGTGTGATTTCAAGACATAGCTGTTTGTTCTTTTGAAACTCCATGAGATACTCAGTTCTCTTCTCCAACACCACAAATCAAAGACATCAATTCTTCTTCTGTCATTCTTATTCATTGTCCAGCTCTCAGGTGCATAGCAAGTGATTAAGAAGTCTATAGCCTGAGTCAGGCATAACTTAGTCTTTAAATTGACCAACATTGCTTTTCAGTGTTTTGCTGAGGTCCTTGAGATCAGACTTCCCCAATACTATACATCTCTAGATCTCCTGACTGCTGATACCAATGGTGTTGATTGTGGATCCAAGCAAGATTAAATCAGATCATTTTCCTCTTTTCTCTGTCTCTCATGATGTCTGTTGGCCCAGTGATGAGGATTTTTGTTGTTTGTTTTCTTGATATTGAGAAATAATTCATATTGGAGGCTGCAGTCCTTTTTCCTCCTTAGCAAGCAGCTCAAGTCTTTGTTTCCAGCAAGCAAGGTTGGGTCATTAGCATAACACAGACTTTTGATGAGTGTTCCTCCTATCCTGATGCCACACTCTTCTTCATAAAGTCCAGATTCTCAGCATACAGATTGAGTAGGTATGGAGAAGGGATTAAGCCCTAATGATTTCCCTGTTTTAAACTATGTAGTCTTTCTTTGCTGTGCTTAAACAACAGCTTCATGCACTAGGCATAGGTTTCATATAAACATAATTAAGTGTTCTGGAATTCTCATTCTTCTTAATTTAGTGATAGTTTGTTATGATCCACACAGTCAAATGCTTTTACATAGTCAAACACACACACACCCCCCTAAAAAAAATAACCACAAATGGACAATCTTCTGACCAGAATCCATGTGACATTAGTAATGATCCCTCTGGTGTCATGGTCTCTTCTAAACCCAGCCTGAACTTTTGTTCAAGTCACTGTGTAAAAAAGAATTGTTTGACACTGAAAAATTTCAGACAGTAGCATATAATAAAGAGTTGCTGCTGATGAAGGAGGAAGTTCAAACTGTGTAGAAAGCAGTGGCAAAAAAATAAGACCCCTCAGAAATCAATGGGATACTAATTTGACATGGTTCGACTAACAGATGCAGCCTTGGATATGCACACTTTTCTGCACCAGGAAATTTGGAAGACAGCTAGCTATCTGGCCAATTGAATGAAAGGGATCCATATTTGTTTCCATTCCCAAGAAAGATCCAACAAAATATTACTGAAGACCATCCCAAAGTGTTTAAAACAATGCATCGACAGAGAACTACCTCACGCTCAGGCTGTGAACACTCCACTTCTCTGCAATTTCCAATTCTCACAGAATGCAAAGATGGGTGACTTTTAATCTGTGGCCCTCGGGCCTGCTTTTCATTGTTTTTGTTCAGACATTCCTCTAGGTTGTATAGATCTGGTGTACAAGTTGCCGTACAGTGGTAACTTGTGGTTGCTGTGAAGCTGAACACTGTGACACTGATGTGTCAAATGTGTTAATGGTTGGTTACCCAATGTGGACAGAGAGTGGGGTGGAGCTCCCCATTAAAACAAGCTTGGAAGGAGGAGTGGCATCCACTTCCGTAATAGCTTGCCTCCGGAAACCCTATGAACCTGGAGAGAGGATGAGAGACACCCAAGCGTTGAGGACTCCTTCATAGGGTCATTATGAGTTGCCTGCGACTCGACGACACTTAACAACAACACAGAACACAGACT
>NW_006399763.1:3022350-3081794 GCF_000299155.1 Elephantulus edwardii
TGGGAGCTTTGTTCACCTGGATATGCTCAATGACCAGAGAATCAACATCTAAACCCTTAAGTTCAGCATTACTTTCGGCGTTTTTAAGCATATGCAGCAAAAACTCAGCACTCTTTTTGGGCCACCGACCCTGTGTCCAACCCCACTGTTTGGCCTGAAAATGGAAACGGATATTATGAGCCACTTTACCCAAACGCAGACTTTTTAAAAAAAAGAAATAATTTTAATGAAAGTTTACAAAGACGTAGGATTTCCAGTCATTTATTGCTGCCTTTTTCTCCCTGTCCATCCCTTCCCCCCAATTCACTCTTCTCTTTGAAAAGAAAAAGAAAAACTCTTTCATTGTTATGCAATCTCTCCCCCCCAAGTCCACTCCACTATGCATCCTTCACTCTGGACTTCTGTAATGACAAGAATACCCATTCATATGTCCCTTTTAAACAGTTCTCTCCCTCATCTGTTTCAATGCAATCTACATCATTCCTCCCCTCCTTCTCTATCTTCCCTCAACCCAATGTCAGTCCCATTTTACAACAGTGGTCCTATGCAATATTTGTTCTTTTGTGACTAAGATATTTCTCTAAGCATAATGTCCTCCAGGGTCATCCATTTTGCATAATATTTCATTTGTTCCTTATTTTTCAATGCTGCGTAGTATTCCTTTGTGTGGATATACCACAGCTTCTCTATTCATTTGTTTGTTGAGGGGCACTTGGGTTGTATCCAGCTCTTTGCTATTGCAAACAAAGCCCAAATTAAATATGGGTGTTCATAGAATCCAGACTTTTTAGAGTCATTAAAGCTGAGTTACTGCTAAAACTATTACACCAAGAAGATCTTTATACCTTAAATCTAAATTATTTTCTGAACTTAGCTTTAAACAAAATAATAGCTTAGTAAATAAATATGTCTTGAGCTTTGTACCCATTTAAGGAATTTCTTATATGAGATCAAATTGACAATAGCAACTTGAAAGGTAAGAGGAGAAACTTACAGTGAATTTATCTTAGTGGTAGTAGAATGATTTGGAAAAAGATACCAAGTCTTCTTATACAACTTCAAATATGTAAGCAATGTAACTGAAGTGTTTATGCAGAAGTTGTTTAGTTGTTGCAGTTGAAGTTGTTGAGTTTTGCAATGCAGTTCTTATTATCTGTACACTTGAAGTTGTTGAGTTTTGCAGTGCATATTTGTTAAAAAAGATATAACCTACAGTAAGGAAAAAAGTTATCAGATTTAGAAAAGAACATTTGTTCAAAGAGAAGCACTAAACATGATTTTTCAACACAAAAACCACATGACTTGACTTATTTGTATCTTATCTTCTTTGTATATTCAAAGGCTGCTTTAAAATATCCTCTATAACACCAGCTATTAAAAATGTCTGTCTTGGGGAGCTCTGGTGGCCTAGTGGCAAGAAGCTGTACTGCAATCCCAAAGGTACACAGTTCTAATCCACCAGATGCTCTGCTGGAGAAGGAGGGACAATTTCCTCCTGTACCAGTCAGATCTGATTTGACTGTACATGCACAAAAAATAATAAAATAAAATTTAAAAAAATTCTAAAGAAAAGTCTGTCTTAAGATCCATACAAACAGTGAGGTTCTTAAGTACCAACACAAATAAACAAACAATAAACCACTCAACATATTCTGAGACCACATCTGACAGGGATCCCAAAATTTCAGAAAATACTGCCACTGAGTTTTTAAACCTTGATTCTTATTTGTAAGGGCAGAAGTGCCAAAATCAAAGGCAATTTCAGGGAGAAACAGTACTTGGAAGCTTGTCACAGGAATCTTTATCCTTTCTAAATTTACTGTAATATCCTAAATAGATTATAATTGTAATGGATTTCCTCATACTCTATGGAATATTCTCCTCTCTCCATGCCTTCTTCACATGACTTTGGCCGTCTCCCTTTGGCCAGTGGAAAATGAGCAGAGGTGATGTAAGCAGCAGCTTTCAATGTGTTTGCATGATTTGGCTCTCCTTCTTGTGTGAAACTAGCACATTTAGGGAAGTTATTAATCCAGAATGAGGAAACACGGGAGCAGACTGGAACCTATTTTGTAGCCCAGCTGATCTCAAGCAAGCCCTGTAGAGCCATGAGTGGTGGGCAGTCCATGACTCAGAATAAATCTTTGTTGTCAAAATTTAGTGTTGATTGTTACACAGTGTTATTTAAGCAAATCCTGAGTAATGAATTAATGAACAGTCTTGGACTCAACTTTATTAAATCTTGACATGTATTTTCATAAGAAATAAAACAGTATAAGAATGTTTTAAGATCCTCTGATAACTTTTTTATCAGTTCCATCCATTACTAGAGATAATAATTTTAGTGTTTACCATATTTGTGCTTCTTTTTATACTTTTTATTTGAGATATATATGTCAATATATATTTATATATATCTCAATATATATACATATAATCAATATATATTTATATATTTTTATATATCTAAAATATGACAGTGTGGTTTTGTTGTTGTTGTGTGGAGTCAGAATCGACCCTTAGTTGACTCTGCGGGTTTTCAGAGGCAGTTAATCCCATGGGAAGAGTTTGTTCATCCTTCTGTGGAGCAGCTGGTAATCTTGAACTTCAACACAGCTTCTTGCCACTTGGCCACCAGAGCTCCCTACAGGTAGTAGATTTCTTTTTTTAATACTGAACTGCTAAGAGAACAAACAAGTTCATCCTCCAGGCTGCTCCTTGGAGTCAAGGATTCTGAAGCTTCGTCTGACATGCTTTGGGCATGTTACAAGTTGGGATCAGTCCTTGGAGAGAGACATCATGCTTTGGAGGGTGCAGGGAACAGCACAGGAGAGGAAGACCCTCGATGAGATGGATTGATTCAGTGACTGGGGTAATGGGGGTAGGTGCAGCAGAGACAATAAGGTTGGCACAGAATAAAGCAGGGTTTAGTGCTGTTGTACACAGCATCACTATAAGTCTTAGGCAACTTGACTGCACATAACAACAACAGAAAATACTGGTACATATACAAGTTCATAAAATTCGTATAGAGGTAGTAGAATTTTTTATATTAATGTTCATCACAGCTGAATCAGCCTGGACTCATGGTGGCTACATATATAATAAAACAAAAAGTTACCTAGTTCTGCACCTTTTCCATGATCAGTTATGAATCAGACCATTGAGATCTATAAGGTTTTTATTAGGTAATCTTTCTAGTCTATCTTAGTTTGAATGCTCTACTAAAATTTGTTTAACCTTGTTATGGATCAAATTATGTCCCCTCAAAATATGTGTTGTAAGTCATAACTCCTATACAGGAAGCTCTAGTGGCCTAGTGGGTAAGGAGTTGTGCTGCCAATCCAAAGGCATGTGGTTTGAATCCACCAGCTGCTCCAGGAAAGAGAACTCTCCTTTTGTGTAATTTATAGCTTCTGAAAACCCACTGGAGGGTAAGCTTTGAGTTGACAGCACATAACAACATACATGTGGTCAGTCTATTTGGCTGGAAGGTGATCCCGAGGGTAAGTTCAGTTTTAGGTTTAAAGAATGTCTAAGGGTTAGGGAGCTCTGGTGGCCTAGTGGCAAGAAACTGCAATCCCAGAGGTGAATGGTTCAAATCCACCAGATGCTCTGCTGAAGAAGGAGGGACAATCTTCTCCTGTACCAGTCTGATCTGGTATGATGGTACACTTACAAAAAAAATTTTTTTTAAAGTTTAAAAAAAATTTTTTTTAAAAAAAAAGAATGTCTAAGGGTTGTAATCTTGTCACTATTACAGGAGTAATTCTGGTCTTTTTTATAATTTTGAATTTTGTTCTATATTTTTCTCCCATTCTCTCCAGGACCTTCTTTTATTATAATCAAGGTGGTTGATAACAGTAGCCAGGCACCATCTAGTTCTGCTGGTCTCAGAGGCAGTGGAGGCTGAAATGATTCATGTGGCCCACTTGTCCTCTATACTAATTATTTAAATGGATCTTTTACTTTCTTCACTTATTACCTCTCAATGGGGAGAAATCAATAGTTGCTTCTTAGCCAGCCACTCACCAGCTGGTAAGACTCCAGTTTTTACTCATTACAGTTAAGATGCAGAGTGTTATCTTTGTAAATGATCATCTGCCAGTTGACTCAACTGTCTCCTAAGACTTCTAGTTCTCTGTCCCCAAGCTCATTCCCAGAAGATGTTTGGTTACAGCTAAGAAATTATCATAGTTTTGTCCTCTATTTGTTCTACTATGTACATGGTTATATTTAGAATATAAATACAGAATAGATCTTCTGCCAAATCTGTATACAGCCATGAGTGTACTCTCAATTGCCTGACGATACAGCCTACATGTCTGCCTATATATTCACTTGTAGATTATTATTTGTTGTTACTGATATTACAGGTTATATGTATAAATAGTATTTACTTTTGTTGTCTTTAAATTTCGTACATCTTTCTTAGTGATATTGTGCTGATCTTTCCCTTATTAGCTATTTAATTAGCCTTTCCTTTTATCCAAATTAATGTGTTTAATCTAGTTAAGGAAACACTGGTGGCATAGTCTGTAGGGAATTGGGCTGTTACTCCAAAGGATGTACCTCTCTGGTAGTTAAAATACACCAGTGGTTCAATTTCCTTCCTTCACCCTCCCTTCTCTGGTAACCATGGAAAAAAAATTTCTTTCTATGTGTAGACATTTTCTTAATTTTTTAAATAGTTATTACATAAATATTTGTCATTTTGTGACTGACTTATTTCACTCAGCATAATATCCTCAGGTTCGATGATTTGAGATGTTTCATGGATCACTTTTGAGACCTAAAAGAGAGATTAGACACAGAAACAAGAAAGCATAAATAAGGAAAAGGTAGATACCATGTGGTGATCTCCAAAGGACTACAAAAAGAATGTGAAAAAAGCTGAGGCCAGTTTTCCCAAAACAGAGAGAGATTTTCTTTTAGAGCCATGAATCTAGACTTATATCTGGATTATTATTATTTGTTTAAAAAATATACATATGTTAAAGTCACCCACTTGTAGTAGTTTTGTTATTGCAGCATTGAGAAATGAAGACAAGCACCATAGCAACACACAAATCTCTGTTGACAGTTAAGTGGGGACTATGCAGGAAAGATAATGGCTGGAAACTGATGTCACATCTCCCCCATGAAAAGTAGGAATGATACCACTGGACCAATGTCCTATGAAACTATATGTAAGTTGTACCAAATTATATGCATCCTGCAATCCCTCCTCATCCTCAGCTACACGCATACACACATATTCCAGGCTTATCCATGTTGATACAATGGCTTTTGTTCATCTTCTTTAAAATAAAAGCCACAACATAGCTTATCTCTGTTGGCAAACAATTAAGTTATTAAAATATGAAGGGACTGTAATGAACATTCTTGTTACATCTTGAATTTCTCACTCTTAAGACTAACTTCTCATTTTCTGAGAACGAAGGGTGCATGACTGCTTGAACTTTCACACATACTACTTGCAAATCTTTTTAGCCAAGCATGTTCCTCTGCCCCAGGCCCTTGCTGGAGCTGCTGCCTGGGAGGAGCCCACAGCACCTCAGCCTTTGGCACCTCTGATTTCTACCACCTGCCTCTGACCATGGAGCGAGTGTCTTGTGATTTTCTGAGAACATCTGGGTGCCATTTCTGGCTGCTCCTTCCAGATCTGACTCATCAATTTCGTTTTCCACTTTATTTCTCTGATCATTAAATGATTTCAGGTTCCTGGTCAGGATTGAAATGTTGGCAAGAGAGTTGGGAACAGAGAAATGAATGAAGACTCTGTTAATTGGCCTATTTCTTCCTTACCCAGCAAATCCCCCCCGACCCCCCCCCCCAGATGCAATTACATTTGAGAGCTGTAGCGCATGGAATCTTATGTTTTATGTCTTTATTCATCATTTTACAAATGGGACACACTGTAAAAAGAAAATTGCCTTTGTAGTTGAGTTCTTCAGACTCTGGGGTGTGATGCTCTGAGCTTCAGATTCTACACCAGCTACTTCTGCCACCTTATTCCTGATGAGTGAGACCAGGCAGGAAGGTGAGCTAAGAAATCAGGCAAAGCATGTTTAAATTCAATATATTTTTATTCTTTGTAAATACAATGAGTACAACTTTTTAACTTCACAAATCAGTTAATTCACTTTGTACAAGAAAATTTTTATTCATCCTATGATAGTCCAAGTGCTGATTTTTTCCCCTCAGTGCTAGTACCTAAGAAATCAAAATGTGAAAAGTACAGCAGCTATTTTTAAATGTTTGTTTCTACATTTCCATAAGTATAGATTCATACCAAAGGAGCAGCTTATAGTGTAGGACTTGTGTGTCTATGTGTATGTGTGTGTACACATGTGCATGTGACCAAGGCTTTACTAGAAACCAGAGTCTTCTGAAAGGCATTGAAGAGTCTCAGACTGTTAACAATAGACCAATGGAGAAACCTGTTAGCGTTCATCTCCTTGAAGGCTCTTCTAGCATCATGTCCGTGTTCATTCACTGGTGTGACGCACTGAAGCACCAGTTTGGACCCCCACTGCCTTTGGTTTCAGCACTATGGGAATGGGACAGCAATCTGCCTCACTCAACCACTCAACTCCACTATTTGGTTTTGGCTGTTTTAATTCATCTTCCCTCAACTGTATTCTTTTAGTAAAGCTCTTCTATGTTTTGAGATGGTATCCAACCACAAGTTTTGGTGAGAGTCTTCTTTTTACCCACCAATTCCTTTGACAAGGTTGCCTGGCCTATGGTATTAAAAAGGAGGAGGGGGGAAAGGAAAAGAGAAGGGGGGAAGAAGACAGAGGCAAAAGCAAATCATATGGCATAAGCTACTTTTCACTTATTAACTCAGTCCTGAAGGCCACTTAATGATGTATTACAACAGAAGGGAACATGTAATAAAATGATTTAAAACCTAACCATTGTTGGAAAATAAATGCTCCAACGTGAGATTGTTCTGAAGGCCGCTGTATGACATTATACACAGAGCAACATTTGGTTCCCCAACTTTATAGGCCAGGAAAGAAAAGAAAGCATTACTTGTGTTTCTGCTTTTGGTAGTTCTGTCCAGTCTTCCAGGTATGAGGCAGAATGACAGACTGTGGCGATCCAGGCTCCACTCCACTCCCAGGGCAGCAGCCACAAGGTCTCTGCTGAGGTGGCCCTCTTTCACTCTCTTTCTTTTTGGGCTACTCTACTCTGGGGGAGGCAGCAGGTCCGAGCTACTGGACTCGTTTTGTGTCAATTGACTTTTTTTTTCCTGAAGGCTACACATTCCCAGGCTTGCTTCCTGAAGGATTTGTTGTTAGTTGAGGATTGTTCTTCATGGGAAGAAGTCCATCTGATATGGTCCCATCCTGAAAAGTGGGTACTTTTGCAGCTTAGATATCACTGGATTTGTACATATCTGAAAGCAGTCTTGTAATGGGCACATTCCCAATGGTTTTTTTGAAAAACACTTCTTCTATGGTTGATGGGCTAATAGAACGTAAAGCTGGCAGAAGCAACAGGAGTTTTCCAAAGCGACATGGCTGGGTGGGATATCTGGAAAATGAGAAGCCATGAAAGCTAGATCAGCTGCTATTACTAATGGCAATTAGTACCCTGTATTTGAGCACTTGTCATATCCCATATAATTTCCAGATTTGAGACTCTTAATAATGAACCCAGGAGTCAATTTGTCCTACTGTGGTGGCTTGTATGTTACTATACTATTGATATTTAAAATACCAGCAGAGTCACTGACAGTGGACAGCAGAGCTTCCAGACTAAGACAGACTGGGAAGAAGAACCTTCTTATCTACTTCTGAAAAAAAAAAATCAACACCCAAAAACTGGCCAGTGGAAAAACTTTAAGGACAGCAGGAGACTATTGCTTAACTCATAGCCAGAGATGAGCCTCAAGATGGAAGATAGTCATAATATGACTGGAAAAGAACAGCTTCCTCAAAGTAGAGTCAGCTCCAAAACATGAATGGGGCAAAGCTTTCAGGACCTCCCCTTGCTGATGTGGCAAGGGAACTCAAAACGAGAAGAAACAATCGCAAACATCCATTTATAAGTGGAAAGTGAAGCGTATGAAGCACGAATCAAGGACATTTGAAAGCTGTAAAAAAATGAAATAGAGTACTTTAAAATTTATATCCTGGGCATTGGAAAGCTAAAACAGACTAGTATTGACAATTTTTAATTAGCAATCATATGGTCTCCTATATTGGGAATGAACTGAAGAGGGATGGTGTCATATTAATTCTCAAAAAGAACATTTCAGGGAGGAAATGGCACAACAATGGAAGAGTCTTTTTAAAGGGAAAAGTGAACTGGGGGTAGGGAGGAAAATGTGTAAGAATGAGTGAATGAAAATCCAAGTTTTCTGTAAATTTTTGTTAAAATATCAATTAAAAAATTTAAAAAACCAAAAAAACAAGGGGAGGGGAGATATATCTTGAAGTGCAATGCTCTCATATCCATATTTGCCTACAGGGAAGACAAGTCAATATCAAAGATGAAGAAAATGAAGGGTTTTTTAAAACTAACTTTTGCATTCTGTAATCAAATATGCAATCAAAATATACTGATAATTATTAGTGATTGAAAGGCAAAGGTTGGAAACAAAAAAGTATGTACTTGGAAAAATATAATTGTAGTGACAGAAGTAACACTAGAGATCAAATAGATCAAATTGTGCAAAACCAATTACTTATTCATTGCAATTACCTTTTTTTTCAACGATACAAAACAACAACTTCACAAGGAAGACTCTCTGGATAGAATACACAGGAATCAAATCAACTACATCTGTGGGATAAAATGACAAAGACGCCCAATATCATCAGTCAGACCAAAGCCAAGGAACAACTTCAGAACAGACCATCAGTGGTCTACCCACAAGTTCAAGTTGAGGCAGAAAAAACCCCCATAAGTCTAAAAGAGTCAAAGTACAACCTTGAGTATATCCTGTATGAACTTAGAAATCATTTTAAGAAAAAAAATTAATTCATTGAATACTAATTACCAAAGACTAGGAAAAAATGTAATATGACAACATCAATATCAAATATTAAGAAAGCAAGAGATAATTTAAAAAGATGGAAAAGGAAAAATAATGTTAGAAAAGATTGGAATTTAAAAGATTGGAATTTGCTCTTGAACATAGACTAACAAAAGCAATTTGAAATAATGGTGAAGTAAAAGAGATGAGGAGAAGATTTCAAATTATGACAGAGAAAGAAGAGTATAGCCTTATAATGAAATGTGCAAAGACCTGGAACTTGAAGATGCAAACAAAATTCTGCATTTCTCAAGTTGAAAGACTTGTTCATAGGCTTGAGTCATACTCAACTTGATGGCACCTAACAAGTTGAAAGAATGAAAGAAAAATTAAAGCCTTAAAGTAGAATAAATATTGAAGGATTCGGTAATCAAAATATTAAATTATGTAGAAAACATCAGAAAAAGTTAGAATATAAAGAGTCATTATATCAAAATGTGGTTAGTGTTCAACTATTTCATGATGTAGCACATGGCTAAGAACAAATGAATGGTACTGAAGGAAAAGGTCCAAGTTGTACTGAAGGCATGGTGGAAAACAAGGCTCCAGGAATTGATAGAATACCAAGTGAAGTATTTTAACAAACAGATGCAATGCTGGAATCATTCTCTCATCTTGGCCAAAAAATTGGAAAAACTGCTGCCTGGTCAACTGACTAGAAGAGATCCATACGCATAACTTTTCTAAAGAAAAGTGACTCAACAGAATATGGAACTTGGAAACAATGTCATTAATATCACATGCAAGTAATATTATATTGAAAACTATTTAAAAACAGCTACTATAGTATAGCAATGGAAAATTGCCAGAAATTCAAGCCAGATTCAGTAGAGAACATAGAATGAGAATATCATTGCTGGTGTCAGATCTTGGCTGAAAGTAAAAAACATCAGAAAGATGTTTACTTGTGCTTTATTGATAATACAAAGGAATTAAACTATGTGAAGTGCAAAACATTTTTTAACAACATTGTGAAGAATGGTAATTCCAGAATTAATTGTACTCACATGGAACCTGTACATAGACCAAGGGACAGCTGTTCAAATAGAACAAAGGAATACTGTATGGTTTAAAATCAAGAAAGGTGTCTATCAGAGTTGTATCCTTTCACTATACTTATTCAATACATGTACAAATAATATGAGAACTGGACCAGGGGAAGAAGAATTTAGCATCAGGACTGGAGGAAGATTCATTAGCAACTTAAAACATGCAGATGACACAAGGTTTTGCTAAAAGCAAAAAAGACTTGAAGCATTCACTGATGAAATAAAAAGACTACAGCCTTCAGAATGGATTACATCTTAACATTAATAAAACAAATCTACTTACAACTGGGCCAATAAGCAGCTTCACGATAAATGGGCAGCGGGGGTGGTGGGGGGCGGTGAGAAGATGGAAGTTGTCAGGATTTCCTTTTATTTGGATCCACAATCAATGCCCAGGGAAGCAACACTCAATAAATCAAATGATGCATTGTACTGGGCAAATATACTGCAAGGGAGCTCTCTAAAGTTTTAGAAGATACTACTTTGAGAACTAAGGTGCACCTTACCCAAGCTAGAATATATCCAATTGCCTCAAAGGCAAGCAAAAGCTGTTGTTGTTGTTATGTGCCATCGAGTCGTTTGCGACTCATAGCGACCCTATGTACAACAGCCCTAAACCCTGCTCTATCCTGTGCCAATCTCATTGCCTCCGACACACCCATCCCGAGTACCCCAGTCACTAAATCAATCCACCTCATAGAGGGTCTTCCCCTCCTGTGCTGTCCCTCCACTCTGCCCAGCATGATGTCCCTCTCCAAAGACCTGTCCCTCCTTACAACATGTCCAAAGTATGTCAGGCGAAGCCCCAGAATCCTTGCCTCCAAGGAGCAGCCTGGTTTAACCCTCTCTAGGATGAATCTATATGTTTTCTTGGCAGTCCATGGTACATTCAGTACTCTTCTCCAGCAGCTCAGCTCAAAGGTGTCAATTCTCCTTCTATCCTCCCTAGTCATTGTCCAACTCTCCGATGCATAACAAGTGATTGCAAAAACCATGGCCTGTATCAGGTGCACCTTAGTCTAGACAATGAATTATGAAGAAGACCAATAAAGAATAAGAATAAATAAACCTATTTTGGAATAAGTACAGCCAAAATACTTAGAAGTGAGAAACTTGAGACTTTCTCTCACATATTTTTGGACACATTGTCAGGAGAGACGAGTCCCCTGGATGAGCAGCATACTTAGTAAAGTACTGAGGCAGCAAACACGAGGGAGGCCTTCAATGAGCTGGGCTGACACAATGAACTCAAACCTAGAAGTGACTGCAAGACATAGTGCAGGATCACAGAATCCTATTCTATTCTGTTATATAGAAATTTAGCAATGACTGGATGGCATCTAACCACCACCACAACAATGCCTCCACACACTAACCCATAGCACTAGCCATGCAACAGAGTCCAAGACAGCTACTACAAGCCTTGTTTTGCACGGAGAATAATTGAGGCGTGGACAACTTAAGAAAGTTGCCAAAATAATAGGGCAAACCTATTTTTCTAACCTAGCAAAAGAGTTTGCATTTTATTTGGGGAAAAAAATTTATAGAAGATGATACTTATTTTAACCAAATGATAAGCTTATAGTGTGGAAAACTGCCATGATGCTAATGAAATCTAGAGACAGAATCCTTGCCTTCTTAACTCTCAAGGTTTCCAATAAGGACATCCCCCTGAAATAAAATGGCTTCTTTTTCTAAGAAAGTCTCCAAATTATTATTCAGGCATTATACTTAGTTGCTCGCAGGAATAATTCCATCCTTATTACAGTGAAAATTAAACACTAAATTCTGTTGGGTGGCACTGCCACCCAACTTTCATGTCAATGAAATTGGCATATAATTAAAGATAAGAAAAACTGCCTAATAATTTCCTCTCTTGACGTCCAACATACATCTGTGCTCAACTGTGCCATTTCAATTTTCTGCTGCCTGTGGATGCCTAAAAGCCTCCTCCCTCTGACACCCTGGAACTTCTTCAGCCAAGAGCTTGGAATCAGGTGACAATAACACTCCACTCCAGTGAAGGAAGGTTCACTTCATCGAAACAGACCATTTAAAAATACCCAGGGGATATATTTGTGACTAAGCTGAGCTCTGATGGCCTCGTGGTAAGAAGCTGCACTGCAATCCCAAAGGCATCTGGTTCAAAGTCATCAGCTAGTCCAAGGGAGAATGATGGGAAATCTCCTCCTGTGCAATTAACTGTGTCTGAAAACTGTCTAGAAGGTCTGCTATGGGTGGGTTCCGACTCAGTGGTACAGCAATAAGCTGCATTCTAACCATACCCACAAGATGCTCAAAATAAAAGTCTATCAAAATCCCTTCTAAGATGGTTGATAGATGAACACTGTATTTAACTGCCTGATGTTACTGTCCAAAACGGCAACTTTCATGCTTGTCTCAGCTGTGAGCACATGATAGTCCCTCTCCTCTCCTCAACCTGATACTAACTCAGCTGAGTCTGACCTGGTGACCTGATATAAATAAACAGAATAGGACTGTTCTATAGTGTTTTCAAAGGCTGATTTTTCAGAAGTAGATCACCAGACCTTTCTTGTGCTCAAACCCCCAACCTTTTTGATTAACAAATGAGTACATTAACCATCTGCACCACCCAGGGACTCTTCCTGAACCAATGATTCATTATGGGTCTCTATGGCCCTCACTGGCTTCTTACACTGCCTAGCCTTTGACGACCCAGGAATAAACACCACTATTTTATAATACAGTATAGAAAAGGCAAGGTTTATCTACATTTTTTAAAAAAATGCTTAAATCCTGCCTCTCTCACTGTTTACTGAATATAGTTCCGACATTCCTGGAATATAATCCCCAAACCCACATTCCCTTTCATCTTGGCCACATCCTTCTTCAATGCCTCTGTTTTCTTTTAGAGGGTCAGGCAGTGAGGAGATAACCTTGCAGTACGTGGGAGGTGGAGGCTGCCCAAAGTCTCTACCACATCTGCAACCTCTGCCCAAAGTGCTAAAAGTTTCCACAGTGAGATACCACTGTGGGAGAGAATTTCTTTCAGAAATGGTAGATAATGGAGACTCTATAGAACATACATTCTTGATTTTTTTTTCTGTGAGTAGATTATCCGCTACTCATCTACTCACTCATCTCTTTTATTCTCTAGTTGGGAAGGAGCTGGTTAGGCAGTTCACAAGAATTAACTGCGTTGCTATTATGGGTGCAGTACTATGTTAGCCAGAAACATCGAGGGGGGAGGAGAAAGGGGGGAGGAAAAGAGAGGGAGTGAGAGAGGAGGGAGAAAGAAATAAAAAGTGGGTCTTGGACTGCTCAAAATTCTTTTATATATTCCTGAATATCTATGCTCCTGACTGTCAGCCAGCATGGATAATTGGAAATTTTGTCTCCAGGTATTTTTGGTTTACAGTATAATGTATTTGCTCTTTAATGTACAGTTTGTGTGAAGGCCTAATTCCTAGCTGTCTCCTTATGTCATAATGAGCTAACTGGCTAACAGAGTTCTAATGTACACTTAGCTCAAACGGCATGTTAACTTTTCATTTCCATTTCAGATTTTATTTTTCCAGAGAGGAAAGTGCTAGTGGAGAATGTAGGCCCTGATTTGAAAGAGTAAAAGAAAAAGGCATGGTCAGTTTTGTCACATGTGTAACTCTAGAGATTATTATTAAATTACAGCTGTAGCTGGTATCCTGAAATAAGAACTCCATGCCATAGTGATATGTTCCTGCTACAAAGAATTTCCTTGTTTGGGGTGGGGGGTGGGCAGTGTAGAAGTCATGTACTTCTTATTCCTGTACAAGAGAAATTTGCTAATTTGTGGCCTAATTATCAGAGGTCTCCCCTATAAGCAGCTCCTTAAGACTTTCTCAAACTTCTCTCCGCACTATCTTCAGCACCGTCCACACACCTCGACCAGCCTCACTACCCATTGCTATAAAGTTGATTCTGACTCACAATATTGCTATAGGACAGACTAGAACTCTTTCATAGTTTCCAAGCCTTTAATCCCTATGAATCCAACTCACAGCAACCCTACAGTACAGAGTAGCAATTGTCCCATCGGTTTCCAAGTCTGAATCTTGACTGAAGTGGACTGCCATATAGTTCTCCTGCTGAGATGCTGTTATATTAATATTACTGACCTTTGGGTTAACAGCCAAATTAGTGGTTAAATAACTGGACCACTAGGGCTTTTCACTAGCCCCATTAGTGGGTTCTATTGCATCCAGTCTTCTTCTGAAGGTCTTCTAGTATTCAAGGACTAAGTCAAAGGTCATCCCTTCCAACCACTTTCCAGATTCCTCATCCCCTCCAACTAGAATTTGTCTTTTCACTACTTCCTTTGCTCTTCCCCTTTCCAATAGTGTGAATGAGAGTAACACTTTTGCCTAGTTACATGATAATGGGGTGGAACCTGGTTCCTTCTGATGCCCTACAATAGCCACTGGGAGCCCTGCACAGTCAGTGCTAAGGAAGGCTTAACTGAACCAGTAACTGACTCTCCATTCTCCACAGTCTGAGATTATATATTTGTTCTACTTGTCAAGGATGAGCTAAGGAATATAAATTAGTTTTCAGTGGTGATAAAATATCCAAATTATGTAGTGTTCCATGTATAATTCTGGACAAATATATTAAGTGTCTACTTAATATTTATTCAGGGGGCGGGGGAGACCTGGTGGTGTAGTTTATTGCAAGTTTCACCACTAGCCCAAAGGTCAGGTCTCCAGTAGTTCAAAACCACCAGTGGCTGCAAGGGAGAAACATGGGCAGTCTCAACAGAGGGTTGGTATGAGTTAGATCCGACTTGATGACAGTGATAATGCATATGTCTGAGGAGCCCTGATGGCACAGTGGTTAAAACTTGGCGACTAACCATAAAGGTCAGTAGTTCAAACCAGGACTCTGAACTGGCTCATTCTGACTCAACCCCCTGCTGAGAACTTCCCTTTCTGATTCAATATATCTAGAATGGAGATATAAATTGTCAGCAGGGAATTGGATTGAAATGAATCAGTTCAAAGTCCTGGTTGGAACTCACCAGTCACTCCACAAAAGAAAGAGAGAGCAGTTTGTTTCCACAAAGACTTGCAGCCTTAAGAATCCTATGGAGCCAGTCTACTCTGTGCTGTAAGGTAACTGAATCAGAATCTACTCAACAGCAAAAAAGGGTTTATGTATGTATTCTGAGTCCTGTTCTGTTTTACACTGGGCCACCTGGAGTTGGATTCAAACTCTGTGACATCTAACCACAAGTACATATATAGGCCACCAGAGTTCCATATATAAATACGTAACAAGTGACATATTTCAACAAGCAGACACTGCCCTGCATGTGCTCACCAAGTTTTGCTAAGAAATCTGGAGGACAACCACCTGGCAAACTGACTAGAAGAAATCTATTATTTGTTCCCATTCCAAAGAAAGGTGAATTGACAGAGGAAATTATCGAGCAATATCATTGCTATCACATGCAAGCAAGATTCTGCTGAAGATTATCCAAAAATAACTGGAACAGCACACCAACAGAGAACTACCTGAAGTGTAGGCTGGGTTTAAAAGAGGCCGAGGTACTAGGAATATTACAGCTAATATTAGATGGATCTTGCCTGAAAGCGGAGAGCACCAAAAGAATATCTATCTGTCTTTCATTGACTATATGAACACATTTGACTGTGTGGATCACAACAAACTGTGGTTAACTCTGAGAAGAATGGGAATCCAAGAACACTTGATTGTGCTAATGTGAAACCTATACTTGAAACAGGAGGTAGTCATCAGAACAGAGCAAGGAAACACTGCATGGTTCAAAATTGGGAAGGGTGTAAAGCAGGGATGTGTCCTATCTCCATATCTTTTCAACCTGTATGCAGAACAGATTATCCAGGAGGCTGGGCTCTATGAGGAGAAGTGTGGCATCAGGATTAGAGGAAGATTCATAAACAATCTGTGTTATGCAATGACACAACCCTGCTTGCTAAAACTGAGGAGGACCTGAAGTACTTGCTGCAGAAGGTCAAAGCCTTCAATATGCATTGAAGCTCAACATCAAGAAAACAAAGATTCTCATCACTTAGCCAATTGGCAGCATCATGATAGATGGTGAAGAGATTGCTATTGTTAACAGTTTGCTTGGTTCCACAATCAACACTCTTGGTAGCAGCAGCCAGGAAATTAAAAGATGAATTGCACTGGCAAAGTCTGTTGTCAAGGACCTCTCCAAAGTACTGAAGAGCAATGATGTCAGTCTGGAGACTAAGTTGTGCCTGATCCAGGCCATAGTCTTTGCAATTACTGGCTATGTATCAGAAAGCCGGACAATGACTAAGGATGACAGAAGGAGAATTGATGCCTTTGAGCTGTGGTGCTGGAGAAGAGTATTGAATATACCATGGACTGCTAAAAGAACACCCTCCTAGAGAGGGTGAGACCAGGCTGCTCCTTGGAGGCAAGGATTCTGAAGTTTCATCTGACATACTTTGGACATGTTGCAAGGAGGGACCAGTCCTTGGAGAGGGACGTCATGCCTGAGAGGGTGGAGGGATAGTGCAAGAGAGGAAGACCCTCTATGAGGTAGATTGGATTCAGTGACTGGGGAAATGGTGTGTCAGAGACAGTAATATTGGCACAGGATAGAGCAGGGCTTAGGGCTGTTGTACATAGTCTCTATGAGCCACAGGCGACTCGACGGCACATGACAAGAAGCAACAATGTGCTGTAATCCCAAAGACATGTGGTTGGAATTCACCAGCTGCTCCGCTGTAGAAGGTTGTACAATTTCCTCTCGTGCAATTAACTGCCTCTGAAAATCTCCTAGAGGGTCAGCTATGGGTTGGTTCCAACTATATGGTACACAACAACTGTTCTATGATGCTGAACAGGTTTTCAGCTGAACTTCTAAATAGAGCAGGACTTTTGTCAATGTAGAGAATCAGCTAAAATAGCAGCTACATTCTAACTCCATGTCTACCACAGGCTGATCTGCTAGGCTAGATAGATACGACTGTCCTTTAAAAATATTGCTTTTGTTCATCTATAAGTGGAATCAGGAATCTGCTCAATAAAAATCTTATAGATGACAATAGTACCATCCTGCTCGTGGGGGTCATTATAAGTCAAGGACTAACTTGACAACAGCTAACAACAACAACAAAATGGATTAAAAAGAACAAATACCAATTATCAAATGCCTTGGAGGGATAGTGTGTGACATGGCAGGGTGCCAATTGAAAGGTCAGTGGTTCAAACCCACCAACTGCTGTCTGGGAGAAAGATAGGCAGCTTTTTCCCATATTTACTGCTTCAGGAACTCAATGGAGGGTCACTGTGAGTCTGAAACAACTTGACACCAGAGGTGTTTTTCTGTGTTGTTATTGGTTCTAAATACCAGTCAGCAAGCCAAACAAGATGGTTAAGGATAACCTCTGAGGATAACTCTCTGGTTCTTCTCTTTGAGATGGGCATCAAAGAAAGGCCTTTTTAAAAGAATAATTTGGCCACTTGCTAATATATTATCAGCCATGCCTTTGGCCTTCCTTTTTGACCCTTCTCATATTGGGATCCATTCACACAATTGTGCCCAATTACTCTGAAGTACTGACTTGCTCACTGAGACAGCGGTAGCGATGCTTTCAGTGATAATCAAATTTGATTTGCTCCTCTCAGCCACCCTGAGAGACAGGTGAGGGCATAAATTCTAACGAAAATTAACCGGCTGGCAACAGGATAATTAGTCACAATGTTTGAACTGGCTTATTACTGCCTGCTCACATATTCACAATGGAAGCAATTTTCTTAAGTGCACATTCAAGGCGGACGAGGGTCACCTGGTATGGATGTAGCTGTTGAGCGTTAGCTGAGCCTCGTCTTGAAGAGCTGCAATGGCGGCAGCATTCCGAAAACTTCTCAGTTCAGAACCACTGTGTGTAGGAACTAGAAAGGAAGACCAGGAAGCTGTGATACGCAGCACAGGACATGCAGGTGGAGCAAGCACCTCTCCGCAATTGGCCAGATTCCCACAGATATTGAAAATGGAGCCCAACCAACAATGTCAGTTCCCTTGAAAACCATTAACTCCTTCAGCAAGAAGCAGGGTGGCCTTTGAGGCGGTTCAATCAGTGAACAGGATGAACTAAGGGAAGGAGCCCAGGGTCTGTGTTGGCTTACCAGCTTTGAAAGTGACAATGCATTTTAGACAGGCAAATTCTGTAGCATCTAGGCGGAGTTGTCTAAATCGAGCCACCACCTCTTGTAAAGCCTGTATTTCAGATATTATCTTGTTCAGTTTCTGGGAATCTGTGTTGTCACCATTCATGCCTAGAATAAAAATTTGGAATAAAAGCTCTAATATGAAGGCATTTTCATGATTTAATATTGATTTTTGACAAAATCCTGCATATCAATATCTATTCAATTGTCACTCTGAGATATCTGATTCCATGTAAACTGGCTATATTGTATGAAAGTTAATATAAAATCTTCTCTTGGATGATAACAAACACAGTAATTTGCATTTAAATAACAATGCAAGCAGTCATGAATGCAACAAAACAACATTATTTGCATTTAAATATAGATTTATAAATGACAGGTATACTCTATTGTTCAGCAGGAATTTGTTATTCTTTACATGTTGTTCTTTTTTCAGTAATGTATTTTTATGGTAATTTCTACAACAAAGTCATTAAATTGTGCAATTCTTACCAGATACAGCCAGTAGAGTGTTAGCATCAACCGGAATGGCCCATTGTGCTATTCCTAGAACAAACAGTTCTCTCCAAGCATCTTCCAAAAGCATCAGCTGTCATACAATAGATGTATAATATAATATAGCGTGTAATTTATAAATTTATAAACAATTTCAATATGTAAATTTCTATTATTTTAAAAAGTGTTTAAATGCCTGTCTTAGTGAGGGAAGGAAAGAGTCTGAATATTCTAGCTTTCCCTTTTTCTTTTTGAAAAGGTGCCTATAGAGAAACACATGCATTTGAGAGTCAGCCATTCCAATTCCCCAAAGTTTGCTTCCCTCAGAAAAGGGTTCACCCTCTTGTCCCTGCATTCCTACTCATTCCTAGCTACCTAGGAACTTTACCCAAGCCCCAGGCTCTATATAATGCCACCAGCAGTGCAGCTGGCTGACCCCTTAACTAACATGCTGATGAAATCAGAAGATTTCTGACTAAGCTCAGAGATGTGGGACCCCTTTCTTCCTGAAGAGCTGTGGGGACTGGGCTGAAAATGGGAGAGAGAGAAGGAAAAAGAGAGATATCACTAATTCCTAAGAGATGTTGGGAGTGTATGTGTGGAAATCAGGGTGTAATTATGTTAATCAGGTTTTGCAGAGTTTACCTCTCTCACTGCCTGATTTTTCTGGGAATCATAAGTGGACAACATCAAGGTGCTTGTCATTTTCATCCTAATAAAACCTGCTACTGAATATTTAAAATAAAAATCTGGTTCCTTTCCCAAATTAATACACTTCACTGCAGTGTGTGCTTATTGCTGAAAGATTTCTACCAAAAGACTAAGCAGTAGACAGTAAGTAAAATTTTGTTTGCATTTAAGAGTGTAATAGCCAATTTCATTCTGGTCACAGAGAGGACCTAGTTACCATTTAAAAATCTCTAATTTTGAAAAATACTTTTTACAAAATCAGCCAATTCGGGATAATCTATGTGAAAGGATCTTGTTTTGAAGTTAAGAGCTGAACTGTGAATGCTTATCACCAAAAACGGCAAATCAAACCAAAAGGTTTAATTTTCAAAAGTCTTTCTATTTAGTTTTCCCTTACTGAATACAAGAATTAATACTTTTTTTTTTTTAAGAAAGTTCAAGGGGAGGGGGAAGAAAGTATAACTCTGGCCATCTCTGGAAGTTCAGGTCTATCCCATGGTAGAAGATTAAACATTTTTAGCACAGTGCCAGGTTTCTCAGTAGGAAATGTACTTCAGATTAAAGGGCATTATTAAGCCTTAATTAGGTATGAAATGAATTAAAGAAACAAATCCTTTCTTTTAGAACCACTTATCAGCCTTTTGTAGAATTTGTCATTAATTCCCATGAATGTGCTGATAGCAGTCAGTGGTTATAAACATGCCTTTTCTTATTATCTCCTTTAAAATTAGGAAGGAACATGCTGGTAGGGGACATTTATTATATTCCTAACAAATTTCTGGGTTTTGTTATTGCCATTTTCCTCCCCTCTGGATGTTATTTGGGATCACAGAATTATGCAAAATGCCTATTTGTTTACAAAAAGCTCTAAAAACTATTAAGATCAAAAGATCTTAGTCCAGAGGAGGCAAGCAATGTGTTCTTTGATTCTACACACTGATAAATCAAGAACTAAAACTTTAAGTATCAAGATGGAGAATGTAAAGCTGTAAATATAAAAATGAGATTGGTTCTAAAGATCTCTCAGAAGAATACACTTACAGCCTTATCATTTCTTGGTAGGGGTGTGTGTGTGTGTGTGTGTGTGTGTGTGTGTGTGTGGTTGTTTTTGTTGGTTTGTTTTTTGGGTTTGGGCTTTTGGGGTTTTGTGGGGTTTTTTTGTCTGTTGCAATGTTCATAAGAAAGCATTGCTTTATTAATAATTTTTACATTTATTAGACTGCAATTTTATTTGAGACTAGAGTTAATGTTTTGATTAAGCTAAATATATATAAATATAATAATGTTCCTATATATTTGGTTTTTTGTAGACCAGATCCAGCTTTCCTGAAACAAGAGAATTTGCTTTACTAAGGATTCCACAGCTATACATTTTGAACCCTAGAAAGAAGTTAGTAAATTTTTTTTTCATGGCCAGCAAAACTGAGTCTTTTCTGAGGTGGCTAGCCGTTACTGTTACCCAAAGCTGCTCCACCCCAACATCTGAGTGTCCTTTTGGTGGTACCTGATCTTGCAAAGACAGCGTGGAGAAAGCTGGCACACTCTTGGCCCACTTGATGCTCATAAAGAGAAGCCTGGCCGCTGATTCACACACAGACTCTGTGGCCACCTCATAGAGATACATTGGAGTCCCGTTCACTTCATGGGGATACTGGGAAGAGGAGGAGGGGGAAAGATATCCAGAAGTGAAGAAACCTCTTTGCCAGAAAAGCTAGACTTCATATTTTCTAATCAGAACAAAGAAGGAAATAAAAAGAAATTTTGATGTTCTGTTTAAATATGAAATCGCCATAGGTTAGTGAAAACCCAAACATCTCTACCTATATAGCTTGAGAAGGAACTATGTTTGGGAGCAGACTGTTCTCACTCTTTGGGGGTCTGTTCCTTCAAGAGGGTGTCTGGGTTTCCTATCCCCTGCTGCAAATTCCCTCGGGCTGTGCCAAGTGCCAGGCCTGGCTCCCAATTTAGATAAGAGCTGCTTGTATTTGTGTAAATAAAAATAGATGTGAAAAAAAGTATAAATTAATAGGCATCCCAAACACAAATATGCATATGAGTATTTTTAGAAAGGATTAGTATATTATGGAAATATTTCAATTAGACATCTTAATCATTCACAGAGCATTCCCATTCATAACTGACAACATATTCATAACACTACTTTCTCGAGCTTATTATACACATCAAGGGTAAGAAAGCAATATTAAACATTGTGCGTGTGCATGTGCCCAGGTGTTTGGCATCCCTGCAGTGTGGGGCTGCAGCTGGCCCTCTTCTGGGGGAGATCCTAGGTCTCCCCCAGAGGAGAGGAGGAGGCTAGCAGGAGGTTGGAGAGCTGTGGCAGACACTAACCCTGACACTAGAGGTTCCATCCTGGTGTCAATCCAAGTGGCTCAGGAGTGAGAGAAGGCCAAGTGGAAATCAAAACAAGTCCTTTAAACTATCCTAACAGTGTGAGCTCCTTATTTTCCTTGTACACTGGGGACCCACAGCTTTGTCTCAGATCCTGCCAGCAGTGGTCAGCTCTTTCCTTCTAAAACAAACAGTCTGTCTTTTTGGCAGTACCCTAGTCACCCAAGGACATTTTTAAAAGTCCTAGGCCCCACCTCAAACTTGCTGAAACAGAATCTCTGAAGGGTCGACTTGGAAGTCCACATGGGTAGCCTTCTCATGAGCAACTCACCTGCACAGGACAAGCGCTCCATCCCGGGGGATGCCTAGCGCGCCCTGCCGAGCCCCAGAGCACTTGGCAAGGCACCCTATCCCCGCCGTGCAAGTGGGCAAGGCCCCCTGCTTCTCGTGAGGGTCCTCGGACCCAGCAGGGCCACTGACCTTGGGCGTGGGCTGAGCCAGGCTCACTAGGGTCTGCCGCTCGGGAGTGGTGGACACCGCGGCCAGCTCCAGGCCGTGCGGCTCCAGCTGTGTGACCGCAGTGAAGAAGGCGGGGGCCGGCAGCGCCGCTGAGGGGAAGTGCGCCGCCGCGCCGTTCTCCTCCTTGTGGCCGCGGAAGTAGAGGGCCACTTGCTTGCGGATGGTGGACGTCCGAGGCCCTCGCTCGTGCTGCACAGCTGCGAAGACGGACACACACTTAGGATCAGACACACCGCGGCAGATGCGGTCATGAAGCGATGGACGGAGACGCCCAGAGATGCTGGGAAATGGTGTGACTGCTACATAGACGGAGACTGAGAGAAGCCCCTGTCCAACGTCCCATAGCTGGCCTCAAACTATGCCTCCTTCCCCATCCAGAAGAAACCACAGATTCCCAAATTGAAGTAGCTCAACCCTGTCTCCATCTAAGGGGTGAATAAGGTGTGCATACAGTCTCTGCAAGGACTGTTCAGCTCCATCCAAGGAGCATCCAGCCTGCTGATCCCTAATCCCCCCCCCCCCCCCCCCCCCCCGCCCCGTGGAAAAGGACAGGGGACTCTGGGAAAGGGGCTGAGGAAAAGCCTGTCTCTACAGACAGATTCTTCCTCATGCACTAAAGTCAGGCAGGGGAAATGTGACAATTACACCAACAGTTTAAACAAACAAATTAATTCAGGGCAATCTTCCCCTCGCTGAGCCTGACAACTTGTCAATACACAAGTTCAACAGGTGGGAGGACCCATCTTGCCTCCTTCGAGCGGAGGAATGCGCTGCCTGCATTGACACTGTGCTTGGTTAATCTTACCTGTCTGGCTGTAAACGCCATCTGCACTTAGTTGAAATGGATGACCAACCCTGGTGCTCCCTCCACCCTGCCCTGCCCTGCTCTGCAGAGCCTTCCCTAGGCAACGTCATTTCCTGCTTTTTGCTGAGAGCCTTTGTTTAGGGACCCTTTGGAGCCCAATGGCTAAGTCACTCATATATATCACCCTCCCTCTCTAGCTCCTTTTTCCTTCTTTTTGTAACTTCAAAAGGAGGCCCTGAAAAAGCTCTCTATGGCTCATCAAAGTGCAGATTTTGGCACTGTGGTGAATTTGCCAACAAGGGCTTGAAATTCTGTTCTGACATCTATTTCCTTCCTCAAAACACTAGCTTTTAACCCCTGAAATTCTCTTCTGAGGAGACTGTTCAGACTCTAAGATCATGGGGGCAATCTAATGAACTTAAGGGTAGCCACCAAGACTACCAAGAAGAGGGGCTAAGACACGAAGCCTTAACACAGCCTACTTTCCCCACATGTGTGCAGCCCTGGAGAGCTGCCTTTGGTGGGATGACTGAGATTGCGTTGGGCCCTTACTGTTGGTAGTTCAAGGTGGTCTGGAGTGGGGGTTAATGCAGGGAGAGGAAGGATATCAAAGGCAGCTCCAACTCCCAGCATCTGGAAAGTGCTCCAGAGATCATTTACATGCACAAGAGTGCAGTGCATTTTCTCTATATATAATTTACTTACTACTCAATCAACATTATTAGAATAAAGGAATGTACTGATTACCATCTTTGTTCATGTTGACCTCCAAACACTTCTTCAGCCGACATGCCCTGCACTGGTTTCTGTGCGTCTTATCCACTGGGCAGCCTCCCTGGAACAGAGCGCAGATGATCAGAGGCCCCCAGGGCCTTTGGACTGGGGGCTAACTCTATGTGGGGTCTGTGCAGTGCACCTGAGACTGCTCATCGTGATGGCCTTGAGAGCAGCCTAGCCAGTTTGGGAAGGAGCTGAGATTCATGGGACTACTTCCAAAGAGCTATCTCCCAGACTTATAAAACAGCATCAGACCCAACTGAGCTGGAGGAAGGTTGAAAGGAGACCATCAGCCAGTCAGTCACAGAGGTGTTGGGGCTGAGACCAGATCTTTCAGGACCGAAGACAGCGACTGCCTCTGAGCTGGGCTGAGAGCCTGTCAGGACAGGTTCCCACCACCACTCCCCAACCCACTCCTCACCCCCACCCTCGGGCACCTACCCCTAGCTGTTTTTTGGATTTTAGGTTGGGTGTCTTTTCCTGTCGCTTTCCAGGAGTCTTTCTGTTTGCTTTGCACTCCCTTATTCCCTCAAGCTTTAGCACTTGAAACCACTGTCATTGATTTGGTTCAGACTCAGAGTGACCCTGTACTGATTCCAAGGCTGTAATGGGAGAGTACTGCCCACCTTTCTCTTGAAAAGTAGTTGATGGTTTCAAACTGCAGACCTTTGAGTTAGCAGCGCAACACATAATGCTTTAGACCACCACAGGTCTTTGAAGCCACCCTTATATCCTTATATCCAGCATATTGAGGGCTGTCTTACTAGCCTCCAGCTCAGATTCATGGGGGAAACAACCATTCCCAGAAAGTGAAATAGGTCAGTGTAGTTGCTGGGTCAGGTCCACAGAAGGAAGGAGTAGGAAGAGAAGAATTGGAGGCCTGTACCAGGAAAAGAATGCACAGGCTGTCTGATGAAATGTCACAGAGAATACATCACATCTGAGCACCACGACAGAAAAGAGAAACCACAGTGTGAGGGGCAGGAAAAGTGTCTTATGTAACTCAGTTCTGCGAGGGAATAGTGACTATTCAAAGAGGAACTGTATAGAAGATGTTTCTTGGGGAATTTAATGTTAGGTGTCATTATTCAGGGAACCTACAATTTAAAAAAAAAAAGTCATACTTGTATGTGGATCTTTGTACACAAATGTTTACAAAGTTTGGTGCTATTCTGTCTGTGTTTATATAAGTTGCTACAGATTACATCTGAGGTAGGACGGAAGATATTAGAAAATTTTATTTTTCTTTTTCACAAGCTGAAGAATTACCATACACTAAAGTTGGCAGTATGGAGGCTTTCTTTTTTTGAAATATTCCTTATGGAGGAAATGACACATTAGAATGCAGTTGTTTGGGGGGGTTTCCAAATAATGCTCCTACAATTTAAAGATGTTGTCCTTTTAACAACAACAACAAAAAGGCAGGGCAAAGAGTAATAACGAAATGTATAAATGGCTTAATTACGACTCATATTAAAATATTATTTACCTAATTTTAGAATAAAAAGAAAGGAAATAATTTTCAGTCTGTAAGTTAACTCTTCAGAACTTCGACACTAGCCAGCGCAGAAGCTCAACATTAAGAGGTTTAAAGAATTTATTAAATATAATCATCTTTCTCTTCCAAAATGGTATCCTTCCTGTATTTTGATAAACATAATAATGTAAAAAGGAAGCCTTTGTTAATTCCAAAGTGTGTCTTCAAACAAGGTCAAATGTATATTAAATATTTGAAACCCAAGAGAAGGGTGGATACCTCTGGTGCATTTATTCTCTTTGAAAGGAATGGAATACCAAGTCTGATAAGTCTATTATCCCTTCTTTATAAAAACTTGGATTGCACTCAATACGTGGAATGATAGCCATTTCCTTTTATCAAGCGTGACATCTGAGATTTCAAGTCCTCAAGTTTGTGCATTGCATACATGCTGAAGACTCAATAAAAAAATAATTTGAGTGACAGTCTGCTCAGAGGTGATGACCCATAGTAATGCCACATTCCTGTGGAGCGATTGGGTAGTCCTGTGCGTATGTAATGCGATGTGTCCATATGGCAGAGCTGGACACCAATACAGAACTGTGTACCCAATTAAACAGGTGGAGAGCTGGAAAGTTCAAATTAACTTGTTCAAATGCAAATGTCTTCTTGTTTTTGTTGTTCATCCAAGTCTATCAGAGACTGATATGAACAGATAAGGCTTCAGAAAAAGATATCAGAATAATTTGCCACTCTCTCTCTCCCTCTGTGTGTGTGTGTGTGTGTGAGAGAGAGAGAGAGAGAGAGAGAGAGAGAGAGAGAGAGATTAATAATTACTGAGAAATGTTTCACCATTTGATTCTCAAAAGAGGATTTCTCACTAATGCACTCCTGGAATCAGGATCTTCTTGGAAGTAGAGAGACCTCTATGTCCATGGCTAAGAGAAGGCCAAAGTGTGAGACCTAAATGCTCATTCCCTAGATTGGACTTAGCCTACCATTACTGAACTAGAAACTGAGTCCTGTGCTTCTATTTGCTCTTTCTAGAGACCTTGGCTCACATTCAACCTATGCCCTGAGCCTCCATCACTTTGAAGCTTGCTCAAGACCAAGAGAAATCAGGACCATCTATCTTCTAGACAGAGCAGGAAGGAAGAGACAGGAAGGCTGGGGAGAACTCCAGCTGTGCCTTCCCTGGGCACCTGCCCCTCCCCACAAAGCCCAGGGAAGGCTCATTGGAGTTGAAGCCTCAGGGCCTATTTCTACAGAAGTGCTGTTTCTCCAAGAGTTGACACTGCACTGTCCCTCCCAGGACTCGCCTCTCTGTTCCAGGTGGCCCACCTTCCCAGTGGGGCTCGGATAAAAAGCAGCACCTTCCCCAGATGCCCCTGACTTCTGCCTTCCCAGAAGCTGGTCAGAGCTCTGGGCTTGGGTGCTGCCAGGAAAAAGGGTGGGTAGGCAACACGGGATAGTAGCCCCTTCTCCTGCTGCTTTTTGTGGTCAGAGCCAGTTAGGACCAGTGGACAGGCCAGCTCCATAAGCATTGGATATGGGCCTCATTTAGTGTCAGAATCTGTCAGAGAATTTAAAAAGAAGGGATGGGGGGTGCTGGGACTTCAGCCTTCCTCCTGCAAACGGATTTTCTTTCCCTCTCCCCGCCTTTGCCAAGCAAAAGGGCCCTGAGGGTAGAGACGGGAAGGAGAAGGGCGAGGTTCTCCGCAGCGTGGAAACGTCGAGCTCCCTGGACACAAGGCGGGGGAGCTCGGCGAAGGTACCTGGTTTCCAGATTTGCAGACGTAGGTCCGATTCCTTCGGATACTCCGTTTGAAAAACCCAGAACAGCCGTCGCAGGCGTAGACTCCGTAGTGCTTGCCGGAGCTGCGGTCCCCGCACACTTTACAGGGGATGTCCAAGATACGGCCTGAAATTGCAGGAAAGGGGGGGGGGGAACACCAACCGGGGGGAAGGGGAGCGAGGGAGAGAAGGCGGAGGCGAGGGAGGAGAGGGGAGAGGGAGAGCGATGCTAAGCAATCTGACCTCTGAAGGGATTAGCACCGAGGCTGCGGTAAAAGCAAATAATGAAGTGATTTTATAGCCAAACTTTTTTTCCTTGAGCAAGTGTCAGTTTCCTACAATGAGCATTATTCATGCACCGCTACATGTATTTGGGTCTCCTCTAATCGCCGAGACCCATTTCGGAATAAAAGATTACAGCAGGCCCGGGCGGCAGCGCGGCCCGCCGCCGCCTTTCTGCTGGGCGCAAAGTTTGGCCGCCTCCCTCCCCCGCTCTCGCATTTAACAGAGAAAGTTGTTAGCCCGCGAGGAGACAAACTTGAAATGTAAAAGGGAAAAGAAGAAAAACAAACACGGCTGGAACCGGGGATGGCAGCTGGAAGGCAATCGAGTTTTCTCTGAGCTCCTCCGGGCGCTTGTTATTATTGGGATTATTATTGTGATGCTAATACCCGGATTATTAATGATAATAAGGGTAGTGGTAATTGCCCAACTTTCGCTTTACCTATTTAAGAAATGCTGTTGCTGAGAAATTATTTCTCTTGGAGGGGAAAAAAAAAAATTCCAGAGCACCTAGGACCAGGACAAACACAAGAGAATCAAGCGGTGCCAGTACGCCCATTACAGTGGGCCACGACCCCTCTCTCTCCACGCCCCACGTTTGCCGTCCACTAAACCTGCTCCCTAACTGGGTCCTGGTTTGACTGGAAAAATTGGCCGGTCCACTTCTTTCCCCATCTTCCTCCTTCGTGGCTTGAAGGCTGATTTTTCTTTTCTTTTTTGTGACTCTGCCTGGTGGCTACAGGCTGAATGTCCCCTTTCGTCTTACAGTCTCCCGCTCAAGAGAACTTTCCCTGGAACCCCCTGAAGCTCACCAGCCTAGGGTGGCCCCGGAACCTAGAGGGGGTAAGATGTGGACAGTCAGAAGGGAGAGGATCCTTCTTCTCTAAGGCACAAGGGCCCAGCAAGTGCCTGGGGTGCGTTTATAAGGACATACAGGAAGCCTTCCTCTCACAAACAAAGGGGACATTAGAGAAAGTGTTAACTTAATGATTTCTTCTCCTATCGCATCGCCTCGCAGTGGTCTCCGGGCTGGGCCTGGCGGGCCGCCTTGGGCCTGGAAGAACCACACAGCAGCGGGCCAGAGCGGGCCTTGAGGACCGTGGAGAGAGGCCAAGGTGCGCACTGCTGGGCTAGTGCGTAGCGCGCGCGGAGGCCTGGGGACGCGGAGGTGGCAACTTGCTGGCGAGTCCCCGGGCCTGGACCGCGCGGCTCAGGTTGGGGGGAGGAGCGGGGGCGGGGAGGCGCGGGCGGCCTGGCAGGGTGGGGTGGGGGTCGGTAACGAACAGGCCCAGCCCTGGTAATTACAACCCTGCCGCAGCACCTGCCTATAGAGCCACCAGTGACCCGTCAAAAAGAGTAGCATGGGAATTCGGACGGCGACAAAGGCTGGCGGGGGAGGCGCGCGGCGCGGTGGCCACCGCCAGGGCGCCCCCTCTCCCTCAGGGAGGGAGAAGAGGTGGCGTGGGGTGGGGGGCGAGGTGGAAGGCTTCAGAGCGGGTCTGGTCCCCCACCTCCTCTCTCCTGTCACTGCGCAGGGGGAATCCGCAGCCCACTGGGGGGACTGGGGGCCAGTTCAGCTGCCCTGCGCTGCAAGCATGCTTCCACAATTTGCTATGACATACACTCTGTGGCCTTGCTGGTTCCAACCAATTCTGGAGCCCTAGAACTGTCTGTCCTCTGTGACTTTTGATGAAGCCAAAATGAGCAGAGAGAGACTCTGGGAGGGATGGGGTTGATTCACGCCTCCCGCCCGCCGCCCCTTCTCATTAGGGCGGGAGGGAAGGGGCCAAGGATGCCTCTGAATGACCCCAGTGCGGGTGGAAAGCCAACAGTGAGGGGTGGGGGCCCTCGAATGACTCCCCAGGCCCGGTTCCTCTCGACAATCGGTGCCCCTTCAAGCCCCCAGCCCTGCTGCGGCTGCTGATGCTCCCATCTTCTGCCTGGACCTCAGACCTCGCCCCCCGCCCCCCGCAGATTAGAAACAGGCCACCAGGCCAAGACGCAGACGAAACAGCCGGGTCCTGAGCGGATCTCTGCCTCAGACTCTGCCACCCAGCCACCTTAAGTTGACTTGGGGTCACGAGACGAGTTAATTGACCCCATTGCAAAGGTCTCTTCATTTAGCAAGCCCAGCGAGCCCCCGACGTGAGCTGAGCAGGAGCTTCCTGAGATTGGAAAACCGTTCTTAACTTCCCGCCCCAGGGGGTCTCCGGGGGGCTTTTTGTGTGTCATAATTGCCTAAAGATATATGGCAGCTTCGATTACTGTAATTACCATCAGAGACTGTTGAAAGAAGTTAGTCCTGGCTGCTGGGGTGACTGCCCCGGGTCTTGTTACCACCCAGGCGAGGCTCCCGGATGACATGGCTCCACTCATCAGCCTGGCCAAGCCGAGCGGAGCGGGGGCGCAGTCCTCGCCCCTGCCCGGCCCGACCCTCCCGCGGTCGCTCACCTCTCCTCCCGGCCCAGCTGGGTGGTTTACGACCACGGGTCTGAGAGGGCCTGGGGGCAGCGGGATGCAAGTGGGGCCGGAGGCTTTGCAGCCTTAGACATCTCAGCAGGCCTCTGAAGGATCGGCAGGAGGCGGCTCTTGAGAGTTGGAAAGCTCCAAAGTTTCCCCAACATACCCACTGTGTCTTTCCCCCAAGTCCTGTGGCCCACGACCCAGTGGGTGCGACCCACGGTGAATCCAGCTTCACGCCTGCCCCTTCCCTCGCCACCTCTGCACACCCCAAGTGGACTAAGGAACCAGAGACTCCTCACTTCCAGGGGAGACAGACGGCAAGGACCTGCCCCAGTCGGAGCACACAGGAGGCCTGCCGAGGCCCGCAGGCGTCAGTTTCTGTAAACAAGGCTCAGAATGCAACGGGAAAGGCTTCCTTCTGAGCCTCCTAGAAGGGATATTCACGCCTGGTAACGCGACCAACAAAAAAGGGAGCTCCCCTGGCTTCCCAGAGCTTCGCTCCGTGAGGGCCGGGTAGGCCCAAGGCTAACGGGAACCCAGTGTCCGCCGTGCATTTGGGCCTCGGTTAGCCGTCTCTTCTTTCCTCCTTCTGCAAGTAGCCATATATGCGACTCTCTCTTTTTGTTCGTATTCTTTTAGGCCCTTGTCTTTACAGTGGCAGCACCCAAATGGAAACAAACTATGTGGAGGCACGACCAACTTCTTTGCGGGGAGAACTGCATCTCCCTTATGTGGGATCTCCACTCAGTCTTCAAAAATATCTCAGACTTTCGAAGACGCAGGACAATGAGGGCAAGTGGAGGGATTGGAGAGCACACAGCGCCTAGAACGGTGGGAGAACTCCGGGCAGGGCAGGGGGCGGCGGCGGCGGCGACGCATCCCCCAGCGCACCGGAGGTCCACACCCGGAATGGCGGGAACCGAAGTGGCCGGAGCCGGGAGAAGGCAAAGGCCCTCCCTCTGCACACCTGAGGTCCAGCACTCGAGTTTCGGGGTTAGGGAGCGCAGATGTCCGCCCAGGCTGGTGGCTGGTGTTCCCGGGACAACTACAAGCTAAGGAAGTTTGAAGAGGAGGGAAGCGCGCGAAGAGTATAGGCCGTGCACTCCCGCCTCTGCGAGCTCCCGCTCGAAAAGTATTTGGGATTAGGGATTTGGTCCACTCTTTGCTAGAGCTGCTCGCCATACTTTAAATTCCCCAGTTATGACCTCCGCGGGTTTAGGATTAAAGAAAATGTGACTTTTAAATTGTTTCTACTTCCCAGTTTGCAGGATTATTTGAAATAGCTAGAAACGGGGTGCAAAGCATTCCATTCGAAATCCGCTTTGCGCCGACTTGCTTTTGCGCCCTGGAGCTTGGAGCCGTGAGCGAGTGCGAGGCTGGACCGCCCCAGGGCCCCACAGCCCCCTTCCCGTCCCCGCCGCACCCCCACCCTGCAGCCGGAGAACAAGTGGGGGCAACTTGCCGGACTGATGGCCTGCGTGGGGTCAACCTTACTATTACCACCAGGGAAGGGGGGTGGGGGTGGAATGAAGCAATTCAGAGACAACGAAATTGCTCTCCCCTCCCCGTGCAACGCTCGGATTTACGGAGTGCGCGGAGCGGCGTCAGAGCGCACGGCCGGGCAGCGCTCACACCCCGGGGTCGGGACCTGAGCGCGCGGGGCTGGTACTCCTGGACCTCCCCTCCCGCCCGCACCGGCTGCGCGCCCGGCCCCGCGGCAGCCCCAAAGGTACCCACTTGTTGATCCGGCCGGCTTGCTCATGCTGGCGGTCCCCGGGCGCAGCTGCTGGTGGGCGCTGCCCGCGTCCCGGCTGCCGGCGCCTGCCTCGCCAGCCGGCGCCGCCACCCTCCACGCGCCCTCCAGCCTGCGAGTCTTCCGGGCCGGACAGGTGGGAGTGGGTGGCGCACGGCGCTGCTCCCTGGCGCTTAGAAGTCGGTCCGCGGTGCAAACGTTAGCATCCTTGAGTTCCTTCCCGGCTCTTGCAAAACTGCTGCTGCTGAGAATGTTGGTATGGACACACGCATGGACAGACAGATGTGAAGACGGACAGGCTGACTGAGGGAGAAGGGAAGAGGGGAGTTGAAGGACAGAGATGGAGACACGAAAATCTTCCTAGGGAGTGAAAAGGGCAGAATTTCTCCCCATTCCGCTCAGTGTCGGGTCGCTCCGCTCACTGGCGTGCGGAGGGCGGCCAGTTCTCTGCAGCCCGCCAGCCTCGCGGGGAAAAAAGGAAGCCCCCGGACCGCGGATTCAGGCTGCAGGGCTCAGCGCTGCCCGGAGCCGGGGCCCCGAGCAGGGCAGCTAGATGGCCGAGAAGTCTTCCAAGAGAAGAAGCGGCGAGGTCCTGGCTTCCGGGGAGAACCGCACACGCCGCGGCCAAGGGCTCCCGAAGTTCATTACCCTGTGACTTTGTGCCTGTCTCCGCAGGCTGAATCCTCGGTAATATCTCCAGAAGCGCTCTGACAGGCAGCCGCGGGGAGGGGAATAGGGCGTCCCTGGCCCACTTAGCTTTTCCCCCAACTCCTGGCGGGGCCTGACGTCAGCCATGTGCGGAGAGGGGGTGGGAAGAGGGAGGGGGTTAAATGCTAATGATATTAATGAACCTCCAAGCGGCTCCCAAAGAAAATGCAGGCGCTCTCCAAGCTGAGGACTTCGGGAGCGCGAATGAGGGAGTGCGGCTCTGGGCGCGCGTGATGGTGAGGACCCTGCCTCTCTTGTAAGAAAAAGAAATTCTTTCTCGGCAAGAGGGAAAGGGAGGGGAGAGTGGGCTGTTCTCAAAATTATTTCCCCCTTCCCTCCAGACAGCCAGTCAGAGATTTGGTCGAATAAGCTGGGTGGCTGTGAGTCTGTGTGTGATTGAACGCGCCGGACATGGCCATGTGAGTTGATTCATTGTTGCTCCCGCGCCCCTTCTGTGGGGTAATACTTGGATCTGGCTTGAGGTGAGTAGTGATCCATTTTGAGACTACCAGTGGAAAGTTATAATGAGGGATTGGGGGCCTGGGATGGGGGCTCCCGGAAGCGGGCATTCCTGCGGCCTTGACGCGGTGGGGGTCTGTTTGGGCTTCAGCCTCGGGGAGGAGGCTGTTTGCATCTCAAAGCAGGGCTGGCCCCTGGGGAGCCAGACGGAGCTGCGGTGGCCTCCGTAATCAGCTCGCAGTGGCCGGAGGGCAGTGGCCTCTCCCAGGCTGAGGAGTCTGGAGAGCACCCTCCAGAGCCCCCTCACGCCTGCCTTCCGGCGGTCCCTGAAGCTCTCCACGCCGGGGGCCCTGTGCCATGCTGGGAGAGCGCACGCCAGCGAACGGAGATCCCCTTCTCCAGGAGATTAATTCTTCTTGAAGCTCTCCCGGCCGCTTGAACTTGTCCAACAAGGGCTTGGCAGCCTCTCCCCAGGGCGTGGGCCGGCCAGCGGTCAGGGGTCACACCTCGGCTCCGCCGCCTTCCCGGGCACCCCGCAACACTGTATGCCCACCTCCTCCTAGCCTCGTTATTTCTCCGCAACACCTCGGCTGTGAGTGTGCGTGTGTGCAAGCGAGGGCTTACGTTCCCCAGGCCCTCGGAGCACTAAGCAGCGGGCGTCCAGGGCGGCCGGAGTGCGCCTGTCCCCGTAACACGTGACCGCAACTTTGTGGGGGACTCACAGCCAAGCCCTGTGCGCCCCCGGCGCCTTCTTCCTGGCAGTGGGGAAAGAGACGCTGGGTAAACCAAGAAGGGGGCGGGCTGGCTCCCAAGTTACCTCCCGCCCCACTTCCCAGGTTCTTCCACATTGGGATGCGTTTAAGAAATGATGAGACAAAGCCCTAAACCTGAGGGAGTTTGTTTTGTTTTGTTTTAGGTGACGGGATGAGAAATCATTTTTGGCGGCCCAGAAAGGCAGACGCATGCTCAGTGAGCTGGGCCCTCGCAGTAGCACAAACTCGAACTCTGGGCCTAGAAAAAGAACGAATTTCTGGGTGGTGTTCGAGAAACACACTTAAAACGCCAGGACCCGTTCGGGACCCTAGAGTTCTGGAACTTCTTTCTTCCTTCTCTTCCTCCTGCCACCATATCATGGAAGATGGGGACAGCAAGGAGAGCGCTTGATTAAGCACAAGGAATTTCAAGAGTTAAGCAATTTCCCTTTGCCAGAATCAGGGAGCAGAGATAGACTTGTCTCGGGGGAAGAGTTTAAGGGGTCTGTGGTGAGACGCAGGCTTGAAGGTAGGAGAACTACCGCTCCTAACTATTCTGTTCCCAACTCCCCAACCGCCTCACCCTACTTGTTCATTTGTAGACACTAAAACTTAGGGGAAATTCTCGTAAGAGTCAACAAATTGCCTCAAAATAAAAATGGCAATATCCTTTGTTTCTCTTGTTCCCACCTCCTAATCAAGAAATAAGAAATCAGAAGTCCACTACACACACACACACACACACACACACACACACACACACGTGCGCTCTCCTCTCATCCTGCTCTGGCAAAAGGCACAACATGTGCACGCACACAGCACACAGACACGCAGCGTGTGAGTCCTGCGTTCTGCATGCCGGCTGTAATTATCCTGGCGCTTTGCATAAATCACAATGCAGTTCTGAAATCATCATGATGACTTTCTGGCATGATTGGTTCTGTGGCAACAGCAGCGACAGGCCTATAGGCAGGAGGCTGGGCGCCTACCAGCTTCTGCCCACTTACAGCAGTTACAGGTCACAGGGCTCTCAGACTTGGAGCTTTTGAGAAAGTATCTGCTGGGGCAGGAATGGTGAATTTCCATATTTTGAGCTTGTTGCCAGAAGGGACCAGTACTTGGAGGACTTCTTGCTTGGAAGGGTGGCGGGACAACGCAGGAAAGGAAGACCCTGGCATATATGGAGTGACTGGAGTATAATGTAATGGGGGTAGGTGTGTCGGAGACTATGAGATTTCCTCAGAATGGGACATGGTTCAAAGCTATTGTGCATATGGTAACTATGAGTCACAGAAGACATAAGAACAACAACCAAATAGACCCCAGTGGGCTGCCTGGCTCACAGTAGCTGCTAAATAAATGCTGGCTAAATGAATGAACATCAAAAGCAACCTTCAGATATTTTGAGAGACACAGCTAACCATTGAAGAGGCAGAAAGTGAGCCTTGCTCATGTAATTCAAGTTCTACCACCCAACTATTATGTCATCTTAGGCAAGTGTCTACACTTCCGAGGCTCTGAATTGTTATCTATAAAATGATGACAATCCTTTTCAAAATCAGCTTTCAGAGATTTCTTTTTTTGTGGTTCTATTAAGGAGGATGATTGATCAAGAGCTAATACTTATCTGCCTCAGAAACACCTTTTAAGAGATACATGACTTTAAGCTACAAGGGTAAGTTCTGACTAGTAGGGGAAGAGACAGAGGAGGGTAAATCACAAACCTAGAGGTCTGGCCAGATCTAAACGTATCTTCTAACATTCTCTCTAGCTTCACTACGAGAGTATTGAGCTCTTAACCAAAGCCAAAAGCAAAGTGAAGGTTTCATTTTGATCTAGGAGATAAGAAATAATACCATGAGGCAGAGTATAGGATCAAGAAGCCTCTCTGTCAACCCATCAATACAGCCACCCATGACATAATAACACCTACAACGTGCTGGACTCCGGGTGTTCAGGACATTAATGAAATAGCCCCTATATCAAATCTATAGGTGATAAGCTCTGTGGTTAGGGTTGCTAGGAATACAGAAACAATATATTATTGTTCTTAGGTGCCATCCAGTCAACTCTGACTAATATGAATGATGGATCTGAACCTTGTGCTATCCTGTGCCATCCTCAAGATCTCTGATATGCTGAAGCCCATTGTTATGGTTACTGTGTCAATACTGTTGTTATGTGCTGTGGAGTTGCCTGTGACTCATAGTGATCCTATGTACAATAGCTCTGAACCCTGGGCTATCCTGAGCCAATCTTACTGTCTCGGACACACATAACCTCATGACCCCAGTAACTGAGTAAATCTATCTCATCTGAGGTCTTCCTCTCTGGCAACATGCCCAAAGTATGTTGAGATGGAGCTTCAAACTCTTTGCCTCCAAGGGATGGCTTGGTTTCACCCTCTCCAGGACAGACCTGTTTGTTCTCTTGGCAGTCTATAGTGTATTCAGTACTCATCTCCTGCACCATAACTTGAAGGCATCTATTATGTGTTGGCTTGAAAGTTGACTTGGTGTTGGAGGCGTCTATTACCTCTGAGAATGGTCTGCTACTATAGCTTACTCTCCTGCTAATGCTCCTTCCTATAAGTTTAAGAAGGAAAATAGAATCCTATAGTTAGGTTGCATGAAGAAGATAGCAGCAGTTCAAGACATCTTATCAGCATTAGACTATCTGGGTTTGAACCTAGCTCAAACTTTACAACTGTTTTTAAAGGTTGTGCCATTTTTCTCAATTAACCTCAATTCTTGTAAATCAAAATACCTCTCCCTCAGCAAGCAGAGTTGAAGTTTTTATAGAAAAGAGATAGGGAGCTCTGGTGGCCTAGTGGCAAGAAGCTGCAACTACAATCCCAGGGGTGCACGGTTCGAATCCACCAGATGCTCTGCCGGGGAAGGAGGGGCAATCTCCTCCTGTACCAGTCAGATCTGATTTGACGGTACACGCACACAAAAATAATAATAAAAAAATATAAAAAAAGAAAAGAGATAGACCCCTCTATAAACAGGTGATCAATCTCCTGTAGAGGTAATTTTCCCTTTAGAGGTTCATTCCTTTGAAACAACCTTCACTGCATTGATGTGCACAGTGTGAGAATTATGAGGGTTGGGGAAAAGGAGTCAAGTAAGACTGAGGTTTGATGTGCAGTCTACTAAACACAGACACAAGTGTTGTTCATTTACACGAGAGGTTAAGTTGGGTTTCATTTTCTTTCAAGTCATAGTCCAACCAAATATCTAGAACACAGACGCCGTCCAGTAAGGGTTTGCTAAGTGACAGGACAGGGATGGGGGTGAGTGTGAAAGTGTTGTCTGGCTTGTTCCCAATTCTGCTTGGGCCTCTTTACAAGTTGTTCATCTCCTATCTAACTTTAGTCAGAAAAGAAACACTAAGAACAATCGAGAAAGAGTCTCAGATGTTCCAGAACTGGAAACTCTGGATACTGACTTGTGAAACTTTTCTTATTATTCTGAAAAGTGGAGGGTCAGCAAAGGAGGGGGAGATCCTCAAGAAGACAGACTGACACAATGATTGTAACAATTGGCTCAAGCGTGGCTGACAGGATGATGATGCCACAGGGTAGGACAGGGTTCAGATGTCCTCCATAGCCAGCTCGAGGACACCTTCTAACAACAACATCAGGAACACGCTGATGAAGGAGTTTTTGTTATTCCCCACCAGGATAAATGATTACCATTAACAGTCATAACAAGAAGATAATTCTCCGTGCGGGAAAACTTGCTTTCTAAACCAATAACAAATTATGTCAGTGCATTTGTTCAGACCTTCCACAGTAGCAGAAAGAATTCATTTCCGGGTCCGGCTGAGCTTAGAGGCTTGAGAGTTTCATTTTCCTTTTATATTCTTGTCTTAATAATAAAACCATCTTCCTCCCCATTTCTCTATTTCTTGTATAGAAAATATTTTATTTCTTTATAACCTGTCTTGTTCTAGGAAGGCTTTACCATGGCTCCCATGCCACATTGCTTTAATTTGGGACTTGATGTTTCACCTGAAATGTATTTAAAACAAAACAAGAACAAGGGAGGGGGAAAAATAATACAGCCCCCTTCTTTTCTCCCAGGAAGAGAGACCAACAACAGACATAGCTAGCTACCTGCTTAGTTTTTCCTTAGTAGCAAGAGTAAAGAGTTCAGAAGAGAAAAGGCTACCTGGTTCTCTAAACCAGGAGATCCTAGAGGGCAGAGAAAGTTGGATCCTACTCATCTCTGGACATCCAGGCCCTGGCACTCCGGCACATACAGACTCACTGCTGAGGAACTGATTCCAACTCATAGCAACCCCATCACACAGAACTGACCTGACCTATGGGGTTCCCAAGGCTGTAACTCTTTATGGAAGCAGACTACCTTATCCTTTTCTCCCATGGAGCAGCTGGTGAGTTTGAACCACTGACCCTGTGATTAGTGACTGAGTATGTAATCTTTTTGCAAATAGGGCTCTTCTCTGGCAAATAATTATGTTTTATAAGCATAGATTGTATGAGTGAACCTGCCTAATGGTACTTAGGATGAAAACTTGAGGTTTGGGTGGGTAGGAGGGGACGTAAACTTGCTTTTGCACATCCCCAGCTGTGGTGGGGCGAGGAGAGTAGGAGGAACAGGTCTCTAGATTGTCAAGGCTAGAGAAACAGGGCAAGGAATTTTTTTTTTTTTACTTTCAATAAGATTGAGTAAAGAAAGAAGAAAGCAGACCACACCCTGGGGGAGATGTCCACTAGTCTCTTACGTTTGCGTATGTGTATGTGTACTGAAGAACAGTCTGATTTCACTCCCATTTAACCTAGAAATCACAGTGCACATGAGTCATAATGGACCTTAGAATTAACTACCTAATTCCATCATTTCACAGGCAAGGAAATGGATGCTTTTTGAGACAGAGCATGTTTTACTAACACATGTGAAAGCAGAAGCCATTTCCCAAAGGCCAATGTGATACTACCCCCCCCCTTTGACATTAATTCCAGAAAGGCTTCTAGAAGCTCCCATTTCATCCACTAGTAAAGTAATTCGAATAAAGAAAAGTTTTTGTGCATTTTGAAACAATGGTTCAGCATTTCTGTAACTTTAGTTTCCATTGCATTAGGTTTTACTTAAATTCCTTCTCTGTCAGTTCTCAAAATTTGCTATCCCCCTACCCAACAGATCGAAAGCTTGTGAAGTCTATTCCTCTCTTCAGACGGGATGCTATGAGCTACCAGAACTACTTAGAAACACTAATCATAGATGCTGAGAAAAAGTCAATGATTACACTAAGCAATTAATTACTTCATTTGATTTTATGGATTGATAATCTGGACTTTTCTGATTTTAAAAACATCCCTCTTACCCTTCCACAACAGATTCATGACTGATTTATCCACAATGCCTTTTCAACACTAATAGAATTGATTGTTATGTAAAACTAGGTAACCCAGTTTAAATGTACTTAACATATTTGAGAACAAGCTATGATCCTTTATTACGTTAATAAGACTATCAAGACTACATATTTGATCTCTGCCAATGCAGTGTAAAGCAATCAGACATTCTAACATGCCTTGTTTCACACTGATCTAATTCACACAGCGCTCCATATTCCTGTGCTAGTAAGTAATTTCAGAATTCATATCACTTACAAAGATGCTGAGTGGCTATTTAAGGAACTCTGTTTCAGGGGGGAGAAAAAAAAGACTCTCCAAAACAAAACAAACCTCCTTTTCTCCTCTCCCTCCCCCAAACCCCACGTGCTTTGTGCGAGACAGAGTCAACCAGTGGGATTCACAGGAGGTCCCCAAGTCAAATGCTGCAGCTGCGTTTTAAAAAAGGGTTGGATAAACTACAGGCGTTAATAACATCTGTATCTATGCAAGCTAAGATGATGATAGGGGTAATCAGATCTCATGCTTCAGGGCATAAGATGATTGCCCGCTGGGAGGAGGAGGATTTCGCCTTTCAGGTACAGCTCACAATTTGGGAGTAGGTCAGTGACCTCAGTCACTAAAATTTCAGGTGAAATTGACATGAGTTGGGGGTAGGTGAAAGAGTGATTTGAAATCTAACACATCTAGCAGATCAGAACATTAAATATACATTTGAAATAGCTATATACATCACAGAAAACAGGAGTATTATTAAGATTCAGGTAGTTTCCTTTTTTGAAAGCTGAGGCTCTTTGATATGCTTTATCTTTTAGTGCAAAGTGAGTATTTAAAAAATACTAACCAACAATAACACGCCAAATGGGAGGTAATTTAACTTTAGCATATGCACTTATGGTTAGCAAATATAATGCAAAAATATTAAAATATTCCTAACTGTACATATTTTGATCCCTAAATATATGCATTTTCAATTGTACTGAATTGGAAACAAAATGATTGAAGAGGTACATCTGCATGGTATATAAGTAAATGTATTCATTTTAATGTCCTGATCACAGTCATATGTATACTTAAGTTTAGGAAATATAAACTTAATGTTTAGCTAAATGAGTGAGAAAAAATGATGCAAAATAACCTCATCTTCTTTCATTTCTCTTTTACTATTTTCAAACCCCAGGAGAGTTATAGTACAGTTTCACAATCTAATCAATTCTGAAAACACTTGTGCATGTGTGAGTAGGGTTAAAGAGGCTCATTTACTTAGACATGATAGTGTGTAACCCCATGAGAAAAAATTTTAAAAAGGGGGGATAAATTCTTGAACCCAAGATGTAAATCAATTTTGTAGGGAACACAGCAACAGACAGCTATCCACATTTCAGAGAGGTATATAACCTTTGAACAACTGATTTTATGGAATGGCTAGGGTATTTTTGCCACAGGACAATTTCTTGACAGTGGCTTCCATAATATTATTAAATCAAGTAACTTCATTTCCACATGGAAGGACTGCTTTGGAGAATATGGCTGTTAAACTCAATTTTTAAAATGATGCATATAAACAGTTTTTAAAGGGATAAAATCCTGCAGCTGTTTGGCTGCAGACAGACATGGGAAATTAGTCAGAAGCCCAAAGCATCATAGTTAATAACCATTATTCTGTTGTCTGGGATGTTTGTTTAAATACTGTTGACACTGTGTATGTACTGTCATCTCTAAATTGTAGCTCTTAACCACTGAAATCTTGTTAAAGACCACCTAGGGTTTCCTCTGTATGACGCTGAAGTGTGTGTGTATTCACCTGATGGATAAACAAAAAACAGATTTTTTTTGTTTGTTTCATTTTTTTCCTCTCATGTGCAGCTAAGCAGGAAATTTTCTGGATGAAAGAGATTGCTTGAATACAGTGGAAATAGACACCGTGGAGTCCCAACCCCTGTATTTCTCTTCTAGTGAGAGAAAATGAACGAACCCATCAACTGATTAATACAATTCAGTTCTGCTTAAAATTCACAGATCTGTTTGGTATGAGACTGTATTTTGAAAGACTCATACTTGCCATTAAGTGTGAAGAAATCAGCAACTATTCTTTTCATCAACAGCGCGTTAGTTTTCTCCCTCCATTTAAATTTTGCTTATTAAGTGAGGTCATTTTGGAGAAGAGTGGCTCTGGTGGTGGTGGGGAAATCTCCTAGTCCGACTCCCAAGTTGAAAGCTCCAGGTCTCCAGCCGTTCAGTGCAAAGCGTTTTCTATCTTGACTTAAGAGGGGACAAAGGGCGGCCTGACAAAGGCACCACCTGTGATTTAGCACGGTTGACATCTTTGTTAAAGAGGAGCCCCGGGGCAGAGGAGAAACAGCACACGTGTACGATCCGGAACTGGCTTCCAAGGACCCACCTTCAAAGCGGTTTCACACGGAGAGCCTGCGGCTTTTTGCCACCGTTGTAGCTAAATGCGCGGTGGTGAGGGGAGTGAACGTGGGCCACGCTAGCTGACCCACGGTTCTAGATTCCTGGCATGCGAACGCCGAGCTGTCCCATTTCACAGATGAGTCAAGTGGAGGCCCAGGCTGCGGAGCAGAGGACGCCAGGCCTCCGGGAGCCGGCAGCGCGCGCTCGGCCGCGAGTGGGACGCCGCCGAGGCCGGGGCTCCGGCCAACCTGCGGGCCCGTGGCTTTTTGCTTCCTTCTTGAAGGTCGCTCCTGACAAATCTATCTATTTGGGGCAAATTGTCAGTGAGAAACTTCCGCTCGAACTGCCCTGGACAAAACGGGCTGTTTGAAAAGGGTAAATCCCGCGGCCCGGCGGGGGAACAATGGCCGCCGGTGCGGGCGGCGGGGGCGGCCGGGCGGGCGCACAAAGGGCGGATTAATTGGGGCCGCGGGAGCGCTGCGCGCTAGCTCCACTCAGCCCGCGCCGCGGGGCGCCCCATTGACTGGGCCCCGAGCCCCACTTTTCACAAACTCCAAACAAAAGTCAATTTCTTTTTTATAAGGCGGGGGAGGGGGCCGCGGCCAAGGTTTTCCACTTGCTCCTTCCCCTCGGTCGTGCTGCGTGGGGGTGAAGGAAGGGGACGAGGCGCTGGAGGGAGAGGAGGGGGTCTGGGGCGCCCAGAGTGGATGGCGGCGACCCTCACCCGGGTCCCCAGCACCCTTGCTTCGGACACACCTTCATTCTGGCCAGGAATGTAGATCTTTGCAAGCCGTCCCAGTCCCTCACTCACTCAAGTCACTCATTCTATCCGTCTTATCAGCCACTCACTCACTTAACTCACAGCTGAGCCTCTTCCCAACTGGTAGTTTCTACCTCATTTCTGTGAATTGCAAAATAAGGAGATTGCCAAACCTTATTCCAAGGAGTTGAGTGGATTAGAACCAGCCCATATAACGAGTTAGCCGTGAACTTGCAAGGGACAATGTCACTGGAGCTCCCCAAAAGGTCAAAAGAAGTTAGAGAAATCAGGACAAGGGGTGACAGAGAAACGAGATGTGTGTGGGTGCTTGGGGATTGGAAGGGGGTTTAGGAGGAAAGGCAAGGATGTGGGTTTTCTAGACCTTGGGAGGTGTAACCACTGTTAAGATATTTTTTTTGAGCAACTACTCTGTCTGCCATAGGACATAAGAGTTTACCCTCCATTTATAGACATCCAGGAGGCAGACATAAAAATTATTATTATTTTGTTTTTTACTGGACAGGAGTCAGCATGGAGTACCCAAAAGAAAGTATTGCTGTCTTGCTCATGTACTGTGCAAAAAAAGACATGCAAACTTCTTTGTTGACACACCATGCTTTGAGATTTCTTTTTTAACGCTATAGGGTTTACATTGTCCATTAACATAGATATAGGAGTGAGAACAGGAGTTGGGTTTTCTTTTTCTCTCAAAAATCAGCAAATACAGAATGATTGCAAAGTGGTGCATCCAGTGGTCCCGACAGTGACAGGAAGGTCCTTTAAGCGTATAAGCAGATGCACTCCCCAGCCAGCACACCACTGCTCTAAAGCTGGCTTAATGGTTGCATGCATGACACTCAGGTCCTTGAGTTCAATGCAAAAGTCACATTCCTCTGCAAGGATCTCAAATTAACAAGGACGAGGGACCACATGTTGCTTTGGCTGGAAGGCTTGAGCTAAGTGTGGACAGATAAAGTCCTAAGGTTTTTATTTTCTAGGATAGTTACCCTGCTGTTGCAGCTGCAGACAGCTGAGTGCTCTTCAGGTTGCAAAATGACATTATGAAAGAGCTAAGGCCTTTAATAGCCAGAATCCTATAGGATTCCTCCAAAGGCATTAAGCCAGTGATTGGCACCTCTGTAGGTAATCATGGGGGGGGGAACTCTGATGCCAGGTACTGAATCTGTGGCAGAGCGAATAAGCGGGCTGAAGGGAACCTTCAAAAACAGGCTCAGAGAACTAGATATTGACCAAGAAAAAGATACATAGACAGATGGCCCTGCTGGCAGAATCCCACCTGGGCTCTTTTTCAGCCCTATTATAAAGCTGTAGATTGAAAACGATCTTCCCTGGGCCAGATTGTGAGCCTTTCCAGATTTCTGTTGAATCAGAGGCTGTGAAAATGAAGGGCAAATATTTATCTCAAGATGTCACAACTTCAAATTGCAATAATTTATCTACTAATCTCTGGTGGAAATCTATAACAGCTGTTGCTATTGTTTATTTTGAATTCTTGAAAGATAAATTTGGGAATCAACATTTTTGTTTTGCCAATCTTTAGTATGCTTTCTGTTTGTTTATTGATATCTTTGTTTTTTTAAAAAATTAAATAAATTTTATAATTTTTTATCATGAAGGCTATGAACATTGCAAAAAAAAATTTTATAACATAGTATTTGACCCTTATTGGCAAGTCTGACAAAGGTAAGTGTGCGTGTGCTGGGCAAAAGACATACTTTTGTCACCATAGTAAGGTTACAAAAAGTGAGTGCATAGAAAAGACAAAGATACTGCATTTCTAGGAAGAAAAAAAGAAAATATGAGTTATGGTGATTAAACTTATAAGTTGAAGGAATCATTTGACAACAATATATAGGTTTAGAAGAATAGAAAAGCTTAGATCACAGGCCTAGACTACACAGCATCAATGCTGATCAGACAGAAGACAGAATGACTTTGAAAAAGATCCACCCATAAAAGGAGTGACAAATTGGCTCTTTAATTCATAGCTTTTATATCAAGGCCTTGAATTATTTTTAATCATTTGATATGGATTTTATTAGAAAGAAAAAAACCCCTACAGTTCTGGTACTGATTGAAGTTTTGGGGCTTTTTTGTTTGTTTGTTTTGTTTTTGTTCATTTGTTACACTTACTGAGTCAATTCTGTTGGAAAGAAAATATGATGATCATGGTACTTTTAATTTGATGTTGTCAGAAACATGGAAATCTGACTGCTGATACTGTCAGAGCAGGGGCAAGTATGGCAGCAGGTCTACAATTCAACAGTGAGAAGGCACACTCTAGCTAGAGTTCTACTACATTTAAATTAATGAAAGAATTATGGGTATGTGCCATGGAGCAGAACCGACTCACAACTTCCAGCACGTTTTCAGAGACTGTCAATTGCACAGGAGAAGACTGTCAGTCTTTCTCCTGTGTAGCAGCTGGTGGATCAAACCCTGTAATTTTGGATTGGCAACACAACTTCTTACCCGCTAGGTGACCAGAGCTCCCTAACAAAATAATAGAGTTCTCTAATAGCTTTTCCTTGAACACAGAAAGTAGAGACATAGGCTGAACCTTAGACTGTTATCCAAGATCCTAGAAATAATACATATGTAACACTTTTAAGTGTTTTAGGAGGGGAAGGCCCTCTATGAGGTGGATTGATCTAGTGACTGGGGTAATCGGGATGCGTGTATCAGAGACAGTGCGATTGGCACAGGACAAAGCAGGGTTTATGGCTGTTGTACATAGGGTTGCTATCGGTCGCAAGTGACTTGACGGCATATAACAACAGCAACAACACTTTTAAAGGAAACTCTGGTGGCTTGATGGTTGGCAGTTGTGCTGCCAACCCAAAGGCATATGGTTTGAATCCACCAGTTTCTCTGCAGAGAAAAGATAGATTCTCTCTGTGTGTTTTGTTGTTGTTGTGTACCATAGAGTCAGAAGCAACACATAGATGACCCTCCAGCAGGTTTTCAGAGGCACTTAATCATACGGGAGACTACCCATTCTCCCATGGAGCGTCTGGTAGACTCAAACCATGTGCCTTCAGGATTGCAATGTAACTTCTGTCACTAAGGCACTGAGCCTCTGAAAACCCACTGTGGGGGTCAGCTGTGAGTTGATTCAGACTCAGTGGTACACAGCGACACTGCTTTTTAATGGATCTTTGGTAACCTAGTAGGCAAAGAGTTGTGCTGCCAACCCAAAGGCTAACTGCTCTCAGGAAGGAAGATGGGCTCTCATTCTCCTTCCATGTAATTTATAGCCTCTGAAAACTTGTTGGAGGGTCAGCTACGGGTCTGTTCTTACTAAAAAACACATACCATCACCAACAGTTTATAGGCCTTCTGGTGCAAACAGTTAATATACAAACAAGTCTGTTCTAGAGAGGACAAGAAAAACCAAGTTGCTCTCTGGAGGCAAGGATTTTGGAGCTCCACCTCACACACTTTGGGCATGTTGCCTGGAAGGACCAGTCCTTGAAGAAGGACATCTTGCTTGGAATTGTGGAGGGATAATGCAGGAGAGGAAGACCCTATATGAGATAGATTGACACAATAACTGAGTAGGGGCAGGAGCATTGGAGACTGAGTTTGGCGCAGGATAGAGCAGGGTTCAGGGCTGTTGTACATAGGGTCGCTATGAGTTGCAGACAACTTGATAGCACATAACAACAACAACAACACAAAATGGATTGAATATGGGTTCAATGTTCAATATGGATTGAAGCTCAAAATCAAGACAGAGATTCTCACCACTGGGCCATTTGGCAGCACCATGATAGATGGAGAAGAGATTGAGATTGTTAACAATTTCAGCTTGCTTGGGTCCACAGTTGACACTGTTGGCATTACCTGTCAGGAAATCAAAAGACAAATTACATTGGGAAAATCTGCTATTGGGGATCTCTCCAGAGTGTTAAAGAGCAAAGATGCCATTCTAATAACTAAGATGTGCCTGATCTAGGGCATGGTCTTTGCAATTACTTGCTGTGCATCAGAGAGCTAGACGATGACTAAGGGTGACAGAAAAATTGATGCCTTTTAGCTGTGGATGGCTAAGAGGACAGACAGGTCTGTCCTGGAGAGGGTGAAACAATGCCGTCTTTAGGAGGCAAGGATTTTGAGGTTCTGTTTGACATGTTTTGGGCATGTTACCAGGAGAGGCCAGTCTTCAGAGAAGGACATGATGCTTGGAATGGTGGAGAGACAGCACAGGAGAGGAAGACTCTGGATAAGATGGATTGACACAGTAACTGGGGTAATGGAGGTTGTTGTATATAGGGTCACTATGAGTTGTAGGCGACTGTACAGCACATAATGAAAACAACCCAAAATGCTCTTATAAGAAATATGTAAAGACTCAGGTAAATCAGCACTTAAAAACTGGTTGGTTAACATTTGTAATGTATTTGATTATGAACTGTGTCATACATAGAAGACACTGTATATGTGTACCTGTACAATTTAAAGAACTAAATCAAATGAATACTTACATCCCAATAGCCATATTGGGGAAAAAAAACACCCCCAAAACCCAGAATCTCAGTTTCTTTAAGGAGACTTCCATATATCCTCTTAGATTTATCATCTTCCTGCCAAACACATCAGAAGCAAGTATCTCTCTAAATTGTGCTTAAATTGTTTGTTGGCTTTCCTTATAATTTTAACCACTTATGTGTATCCCAAAATACCAGTGTGGTGATTTCATTTTTTTTAAACTTTAAATGGAAGCAGACACTATATAATTTTTGGGATTTTGTTCTTCTCAGCCAACTCTGTTTTAATCTTCATAGTCAATAAATTGTGGTACATTCACACAATGTGACTCCTTCATTCTCTGCTGTATAGTATTTCTGTGAGTGTGTCACTAGTAATTAACCCCCCACTATTAAAATTAGCATTTGGATTTCCCCTTTCCTTCCTTGCCCTTCGGTTTCATCTGTCTAATTCTCTTCTTATTTATCTGTAGCTTTTCTTGGAGTTTCAATACTCTCTACAAACTGACAGCTTTATCTTTTTTTTTTAAAGTTTTTCATTTATGTTTTCTTTTTAATTATACTTGACTGACTAGGATATCCAATACATTGTTAAATAGTGAAATTTCCAATGTATTGTTGAAACCTGGTGTTCAATATAGAGAAGCTAGAGCAAAACACAGAAATGATGAAAGAAAAAAGCTGAAGAGAGAATTTCAAAGGACAGCTCAAGAAGACAAAGCAAGGCATTATAACAGAATCGGCAAAGACCTGGAGAACAAAAAGGGAAGAGAAACAATTGGCACTTCTCAGCCTAAAAGAATTGAAATTAAAAAATTCAAGCCTTAAGTTGCAATACTGAAGAATTCTATGGGAAAAATATTGGGTAATTAAGGAAGCATCCAAAAGAGATGGAAGACTGAATTACTGTATGAAAAAGAATTGGCTGACACGGAACCATTCAGGAAGTAGAATATGATCAGGAACTATCAGTAATGAAGAACCAAGTGTGAGTTGTAGTGAAGCATTGGCAAAATATAAGATCATAGAGGAAGTATATGGTTTCAGATACACATGAACATAGAACTCATAGATTTTCTTAGTGAGTTAAAGAACAACTTTATATCTGGTAACGCTTTTGGCATAAGTTTCTTTTTCTCTGATATTAGTGCAGTCAGACTAGCTTTTTCAGTCTAACAATATTTGCTTTTATATCATTTGACTTTTTTCCCTTCTCTTCAAAATAGTCTTTTTAAAATTTTAATGGAAGTTTACAGACTTTGGATTTCCATTTAATCATTGTTGCACACTTTTCTCCCTGCCCACCCCTCCCCCTCAGTTTGCTTTTCTCTTTGAAAAGTAAAAAAACCAACTCTTTCATTGTTATACATTTCCCCGTCTGTCCACCAGTCCACTCCACTATGCTTTCATTCTGAACTCTTGTCATGACAATAATACCTACTCATATATTCCTCTTAAACAGGTTTCTCCTTCATCCGTTTCAACACAGTATACATTATTTATCCCCTTTTAGTCTCCCCCAACCCCAATGTCAGTCCTCCTTTACAACAGTGACACTACGCAGTATTTGTTCTTTTGTGACTGAGATATTTCACTCAGCATAAGGTCCTCTAGAGTCACTCATTTTGTATAATATTTTATTAGTTCCTTATTTTTCAGTGCAGCATACTATTCCATTATGTGAATATACCAGAGCTTTTCTAGTCATTCGTTTGTTGATGGGCACTTGGCTTGTCTCCAACTCTTTGGTATTGTGAACAAAGCCTCAATAAACATGAGTGTGCATATATATCTGCTTGGGTGGCAGTTCTAGTTTCTTTAGGGTATATTCCCAGGTGTGGATTTGCTGGGTCAAATGGTACTTCTATTTCCAACTTTATGAGAAAGTGCCTTCCTTCATGGTTGCACCATTTTACACTCCCACCAACAATGAATAAGTGTTCCAGTTTCTCTGCAACCTTGCCAGCATTTGTTGTTTGCTGCTCTGTTAAATGTTGCTATTCTTACTGGGGTGGGATGATATCTCATAGTTGTTTTGATTTGCATCTCTCTTAGAACTAGGGATTTTGAACATTTCTTCGTGTATTTGTTGGCCATTTGAATATCTTTTTCTGTGAAGTGTCTGTTCATATCCTGTGCCCATTTTTCAATTAGTTATTTACCTTTATCTTGTTGTGGTGAGTAGTTACCTAGCTTTTAAGGATTTTTAATTAACACAGTATTTTTCCTCCTCCTGAACAATAACAGGACTTCAGAAAACTTTAAATTTTAGCATCCATAATTCTTGGGTCCATCTCTAAGCTTATCATTTCCTCCACAGATTAAATATAGTTATTACTCATACAGTAAAAATTCATTTTGATTTGTCCATCTATTTACCTAGGGAGCTATGGTGGCCTATTTGCTGTTACGGAACTATGCTGCCAACACAAAGGCATGCAGTTTGAACCTACCAGCTGCTCCATTGGAGAAAGATGGGCACTCTCCTCCCCTGCAGTTTACTGCCTTGGAAAAGCTGCTGGAAGGTCAGCTATGAATTGGTTCCACCTTGCAATCATGTAACAATAGCAGCAAATACTTACCTATGTCAGTCTAGAGACTAATGTGCCCTTGATTCAGGCAATGGTCATTGCAATTACTTGCTAAGGATCAGAGAGCTGGCCAATGACTAAGGATGACAGAAGAAGAATTGATGCCTGTGAGTTGCGGTGCTGGAGAAGAGTATTGAACATACCATGGACCTTCAAGAAAACAAACAAGTCTGTCTTGGAGAGGGTGAAACCAAGTTTCTCTTTGAAGGCTAGGATTTTGAAGCTCCATCTCACATTCTTTGGGCACATGGCCAGGAGGGACTTGTCCTTGGAGAAGGACCTCATGCTTAGAAAGGATGGAAGGACAGTATAGGAGAGGAAGACCCCAGTGAGATGGATTGATACAGTAACTGGGGCAATAGGGATAAATGTGTTGGAGTTAGTGAGACTGGCTTAGGACAGGGCAGGCTTCAGAGCTGTTGTACACAGGGTCACTATGAGTCACAGGCAACTGGACGGCACATAACAATAACAACAGCAATGGAAGGACATCATGCTTGGAAGTATGGAGAGATGATGCAGGACAGGAAGACCCTGGATGAGACGGATTGACACAGTAACTGGGGTAATAAGGCAGGTGTGTCGGAGAGAGTGAGATTAGCTCAGGATAGTACAGAGTTCAGAGCTATTGTGCATAGGGTTGCTATGAGTCACAGACGAGTCAGCAGCATATAAAAACAACAGTGGCATAGTGCAAAATAATTAGGCTGCCAACCAAAAATCTGTAGTCTGGATTCACCAGCCCTTCCAAGGGAAAAAGAAAGACAATCTCATATTGGTGGGTGGGTATCTATGAATCAGACTCCACTGGATGGCAATGGGATTTGTTTTGTGTTTATTATTTCATTTTTGAAGTGCAAGCCTTCCATCCTGAATCTTCTTTCTCTCACAAATACATCCTTTATTATTTTCTTTTTCTTTATTTTTGCCATTGATCAAGTCTCTAGTTTTGGTTGGTTGATTTGGTTAGTATTGAAATATCTATGCCTTCTCCTGATTCTTAATTAGATGTCTAGATTTATAGTTACTACCCTTCAGCACTTTAATTCTATGATTCTGTACGTACTGACTTTATATTTTGTGGTCAAATCAGTGTTAATGTCTAATTTATGTTCCTTTTTAGGTTGTCTGCCTCCTTTATTTTTATTGTTTTCTCTCTGCTTTGGAATTCTGCATTGCTAGAATTATGGTTTTATGTATTTCTATTTAGGTATCCTGTATAGCCAGGAAATCAAAAAACGTATTGTGATGGGAAAGTCTGCGGTTAGGGACCTCTCTAAAGTACTCAAGAGCAACAGTGTCTCTCTGGAGACTAAGGTGCGCCTGATACAGGCCATGGTTTTTGCAATCACTTGTTATGCATCAGAGAGTTGGACAATGACTAGGGAGGATAGAAGGAGAATTGATGCCTTTGAGCTGTGGTGCTGGAGAAGAGTATTGAATGTATCATGGACTGCCAAGAAAACAAACAGATTCATCCTAGAGAAGGTTAAACCAGGCTGCTCCTTGGAGGCAAGGATTCTGGGGCTTCGCCTGACATACTTTGGACATGTTGTAAGGAGGGACAGGTCTTTAGAGAGGGACATCATGCTGGGCAGAGTGGAGGGACAGCGCAGGAGGGGAAGACCCTCTATGAGGTGGATTGATTCAGTGACTGGGGTAATGACTGAGTGCGTCAGAGGCAATGAGATTGGCACAGGATAGAGCATGGTTTAGGGCTGTTGTACATAGGGTCGCTATGAGTCGCAAACGACTCGACGGCACAAAACAACAACAACAACATATAGGTAGAGTACCTGTGACTTCCTAGATCTGAGGATTGCTGACATTTAACAAATTTTGAAAATTTTTAGACATTACTTCCCTGGAAAATGATCTCTTTCTCACTTGGTTATTTCCTACATGAACTCTGATTAGGAAATATAAAACTCTTAATATCTTTTATATTTCCCATCTTTTTGTTCCTGGACTGTATTCTGGAAAATATCTTAGAATTTCTTTTCCAGTTCACTAATTCTCTCCTGCTGATCTAAACAGTTATTTAAACCCCCATATAAAAAAAAATATTGTGTTTATCATTTCCTGAAGTATTGTTTTTTTTTTTTATTTCCTATATGCTTGGATGTTCCTTGGAGTATCTTTATTTTCAGTCTCTTATTTCATTAGTATGTAAAATACCTCTTTTGTATTTGATAACTAATAATTTCACTAGTAGAAGTCTTTGATGGATCATTCTTGTCTTTTGCTGTGACTTGCATGAAAGTTTATAAATCATATTAATTTTTTCATTTGATCATTCACATACACTGTTTTATAGCATTCATTATAATTATTATAATGTCTTATCTTCCACTGCATGGTTCAAAATTGGGAAGGGCGTATGCCAGGGATGCATCCTATCTCCGTGCCTTTTCAACCTATATGCAGAACAGATTATCCGGGAGGCTGGGCTCTATGAGGAGAAATGTGGGGTCAAGATTGGTGGATGATTTATCAACAATCTGCATTATGCAGATAACACAACCCTGCTTGCGGAAACTGAAGAGGACCTGAAGCACCTGCTGCAGAGGGTCAAGGACTGCAGCCTGTAATATGGATTGAGGCTCAATGTCAAGAAGACAAAAATTCTCACCACTGGACCAACTGGCAGCATCAGGATGGATGGTGAAGAGATTGAGATTGTACACAGCTTTAGTGTGCTTGGCTCCACAGTCAACACCCTTGGCACCAGAAGCCAGGAAATTAAAAGGTGCATTGTCGTGGGAAAGTCTGCTGTTAGGGACCTCTCCAAAGTACTGAAGAGCAACAGTGTCTCTCTGGAGACTAAGGTGCGCCTGATACAGGCCATGGTCTTCACAATCACTTGTTATGCATCAGAGAGTTGGACAATGACCAAGGAGGATAGAAGGAGAATTGATGCCTTTGAGCTGTGGTGCTGGAGAAGAGTATTGAATGTATCATGGACTGCCAAGAAAACAAACAGATTCATCCTAGAGAAGGTTAAACCAGGCTGCTCCTTGGAGGCAAGGATTCTGGGGCTTCGTCTAACATACTTTGGACATGTTGTGAGGAGAGACCGGTCCTTGGAGAAGGACATCATGCTTGGGAGGGTGGAGGGACAGCACAGGAGGGGAAGGCCCTCTATAAGGTGGATTGATTCAGTGACTGGGATAATCGGGATGGGAGTGTCAGAGACAGTGCGATTGGCACAGGACAGAGCAGAGTTTAGGGCTGTTGTACATAGGGTCGTTATGAGTCACAAGCGATTCGATGGCACATAACAACAACAACATCTTCCACTTGTTGTATCTTACCTTTCCTGTCACCCAAATTAATGTTGTTGTTGTTGTTGCTAGGTGCTGTCAAGTCCACTACGACTCACAACAACCCTATGAACAGCCAACTTGAAACCTGCCCTATCTTATGCCATCCTCATCGTATCTGAGACACTAGAGTCCATTATTGAAGTCACAGTGCTAATCTAGCTCATTGGGGGTCTTTGCTAACCCTCTGTCTTACCAAGCATTATGTCCCTTTCCAAGGAATAACCTCACCTAGCAACGTGTCCTTTTGTCATCAGAAATTGATAAAATGTGCAATCAAGATATGTTAAGGATAATTAGTGACTGGCATGCAAAAATTAGAAATAGTGAAGAAGGAATGGTAGTAAGAAAGTATGGACTTAGGCACAGAAATGAGCCTGGAGATTGAATTATTGAATTTTGAATGCTCAGTGATTTATTAATGAAAAATGTCTTTCTCAAAAAACACAAATTACAGCTTTACAATGTACCTCACTTCATAGACTGTGGAGGAATGAGATTGACCACATCTGTGGAAAGAAACATTGGAGAAGCTCAATATCAGAAGTCAAAACCAGACCAGGTGCTGACTGGCTTAAAAGATGATTTACTCATATAGAAGTTAAAATTGAGGCAGAAGAATATGAAAAGATGTCTATAAGAATAAAAATATAACCTTGATTCTACCTCATCTGAATTTAAAAATCATATCCAGTATGGGTTTAGGCCATTGAATACCATTGATCGAAGACTAGGTGCATTGTGGGATGACATTAAACACATCAACTATGAAAACAGCAAAAGGTCATTACAAAGGCAGAGGAGAAAGGAAAAAAAACCCAAAATGGATGTGAGAAGAGACCCTGTAAAGTTTACTAGAATCACTAGAGTGTGGAGAAGCTGAAACAAAGGGAAGAGAAACTGAACTAAAAGAGTTAAACAGAAGATTTCAAAAGGCACTTCAAAAAGACAAAGCAGGTTGTTTGTAATGCAAGCAGACACAATAAACATTCTGTGCAGCAAACAAACAAACAAAAAAAGACAAAGCAAAGTATTATAATGGAATGTTCAGAGACCTGGAGTGGGAGAATAAAAAGGGAAGAATTTGCTCAGCATTTCTCAAGCTGAAAGAACTGAAAAACAAATTCAAGGCTCAAGTTGCAATACTGAGAGATGTTATGGCAGAATCTTGAATGATCCAGGAAGCATCAAAAGAAGTTGGAGGAAAAACAGAACCATTGTTCCAAAAAGAATTGGCCAACACTGAAATATTTCAGATATGATCAAGAGCCAGTAGTATTGAAGGAGGAAGTTCAAGCTGCACTGAAGGCATTGGCAAAAAACAAGACCTCTGGAATTGAAGTGATATCAATAGACATCTTTCAACTCACAGATGCAGTCCTGGACATGCTCACTAGTTTATATTAGGAATTTTGGAGGACAGCTGCCTGACTGACTGGAAGAGATCCATATTTGTTCCCATTCCGAAGAAAAGTGGTGATCCAACAGAATGTGGAAATTATTGAACAATATCATTAATATTTCATGTAAGAAAAATATTACTGAAGATGACTTAAAAAATGGCTAGAATAGTATACTGATAGAGAAATATCAGAAGTTCAATCTGGGTTTAGAAGAGGCACCAGGGATATCATTGCTAATGTCAGATGGACCCTGGATGAAAGTAGAGAATACCATAGGAATTTAAATTTATGTTTTATTGATTATGAAAAGGCATTTGACTGTGTGGATTATAACAAGCTATGGTTAACATTGAGAAGAATGGGAATCCCAGAACACTTAAATGAGTTCATGTGAAACCTATACCTAGAACAAGAAATTATCTTCTGAATAGAGCAATGGAACACCACATGGTGTAAAATCAGGAAAGACATGTGTCAGGGTTGTATCATTTCTCTATGCCTATTCAGTCTATATGGTAAGCAAATAATTTGAGAAGCTAGACTTTATGAAGAGGGATGTAGCATCAGGATTGGAGGAAGACTCGTTAACAATCAGCATTATGCAGATGGCACAATCTTGCTTGCTGACAGTGAGGAGGACTTGAAGCTCTTGCTGCAAAAGATCAAAGACTATAGCTTTCAATATAGATTGCACCTACAAATCAAGAAAACCAAAACTCTCACCTCTGGACCAATAGGCAAAAACATAATAAATGGAGAAAAGATTCGAACTGTCAATAGTTTCCTCTTACTTGGATCCACAATCAATGCCCTTGGTACTAGCAGTCAGGAGACCAGGAGATGCATTCCATTGGAAAAGTCTGCAGACAGGGACCTCTCCAAATTACTGAGGAGCAATGATATTAGTTTGAAGACTAAGGTGTGTCTGATTCATGTTCAGTCTTTTCAATCACTTGTTATGCGTCTGAGAGCTGGACAATGAAAAAGGATGGCAGAAGAATTGATGACTGGAACTGTGGTGTTGTAGAAGAGTTCTGAATATCTCATGGACTGCCAAAATCCCAAACAGATATGTCTTGGAGAGGGTACAGCCAAAGTGCTCCTTCGAGGCAAGGATGGAGAAAATTCATCTAACATACTTTGAGTGTGTTATTAGGAGAGGCTATTCCTTGCAAAGAGGCATATGTTTGAAAAGGTGGAGGACCAGTAAAATGAGGAAGACCCTCAACATGATGCATTTTGATACAGGAATGCAGAAATGGGCTCAATATGTCAGATGATGATGAGATGGCACAGCACAGGTCAAGGTTCAGATCTGTTGTTCATAGAGTTGCTATGACTTGTACTCGACTCGACAGCATCTAACAACCACAGTATTTTTTCCTTTGTGATGATTTATGTCAGTCAGAACGATTTCTTCTAGTTTTGTCCATGGAATTCAATGTTTCTTGAATTCTTTAGTGTTGGATAACACCCCAGTGTATGAATGTACCGTAATTTAACCATTCATCAGTTGATGGACAGTTGCATTTCTATCCCTTTACAGTTTTGTAAATAATGCTGCTGTAAACCTGAGTGTGCATATCCATTACTGTCTCAGCTCTTATTTCCTTAGGGTATGTATCTCCTAGTGGGATTGCTAGGTCAAATGGGATTTTCATTTTCAACTTCTTTATTTTATTTTATTGGGAAAAACATATTGAGGGTACAAGGAGGTGAGGGTTGGGGGCAGAAGGGTGAGGATTGACAGGGATGCAGTTGCAGAGCTGCAGAAATTGGTTGGGGGGGAGCAGGTGAAGGAAATGAAAAGGATCCAATGGGGACCAGATGCTACAGGGGAATGATAAGCATTTTCAATGGTATTTAAACCAACTGTCTTATTGATTTGGGAACTGGATGCTGACTCTCTGGCTTCTTCACGCTGAATAGGGGGGTTGATGTGAAGGGGGAAAGGGAGGACACTTTATTACCTTACTGGTGATCTTGGGTTAAGGCTGCTTGCCTTCTTGTTCTGTTAGGAGATATTTTCCTGTCATTTGCTCCCCTCTGGACTGCAAAGTGTTTTCCCAGGTGGGTCCAGTGGGGATGGCTTGTTGAACCCAGAGGCTCCATCCTCTCTTGCTTCTTTAGCTGGTAGTTGTATTTCCTTTTTTGTCACTGGCTCTGGGTTCAGGATGAGGTCTGAAGTAAAACTCAGTGTTAAGGTTACCTATAGGAAAGGGAGCAAACCTAGAGAGAACAAACTTGTGAGTTACAAATAGAGGGGTTTTGGGGGTGTTGCTTTCAGGTTCACTGGGGAGAGGGTGGCAAAAAGTAGCCTAGATAAAATTCTCTGGATACCCTAGGCATTGTTTTCCCCACCCAGGGGTCAGATGGCAAAATCTGGGGACTGAGGAGTTCACCCTGAGGGCCATGTCGGCTCACACCAACCCGAGGGTCGATGACCGCCCACGCCGGGCAGGGCAACACCCCCCACGTGCTGGTTGGTACACTCCCCCTCTAATTGGCCCCACCCCAATCTGGTCCCCTCGCCTGACTGAGGGCTATGTGGCCAGGGACAGTGTCTCCAATTCCAGTACCTCCACTTTTACCTCCCCCATAAGTGGTCATACTATAATTTGAAGTAGGTGTCACTGCCCTCCCCCTTTATAAATGGCAAAGGGAACCTGAGAATTGTGAACAGGCTCCCCCCTGGTCTAAACAGCTTTTGGCAGAAGCATTCAACAGATCAAAATATGTGGTGCATTTAGGATGTTGGTCCTCTTGGACATGCTGCCACTGTTAAGTGTCATCAAGTTGACTTTCAACAATCCATTGTATCAGTGATCATCTTCTCTGGCTGTCCAAGGAAACCCAAACCTGCAGGTGGTGGGGTGCACATCCCCTATGCGGGCGGCCGGCGGGCGCACACCATCTCCCGCACGTCATTGCCCCTGCGTGCACATCATCTTGCGCGCTCGGGCAGCTGGCGGGCGTGTGTCATCTGTCTTGTGCGGGTGGCTGGCAGATGCATGCCATCTCCCATGTGTCACCTCGCACGTGGGTGGCCGGCAGGCATGCTTTATTTTGCGCGTGGGAGGCCAGTGGCCGCCCGCTTCCCCTGCCGCTGCCATCTTGGCTCCAAGAATTCTCACCAGAACAAGTCCACTTTGTGGCAGTGTGGTGGCTACACTGTACCAGTCTTGGGGAGGCCCGGTGCCTACCATCCATCTTGGGTGAGGGAATCCATAGATTCTGGCTGTGGGAGCCTCATGGAGCTGCTACGGCAATGCAGCGTGGTGTGGGCTTTGCGGGAGGGGGTTGGGAGCTGTGGGAATCACCCATTCCTCCTTGGGAATCCTTGAATTCCTGTTGTTGAGTCTCAATCTTCACTGAAGACCAGTCCTCAACTGTTTAACTGTTCAATTATCAATAAACAGAAGTCTGTAGAAGGCCATAGTGGCCCTGTTCCAAGTGGTCCACTGCTCCCGCAGCTCACCACGTTGTCTCCGCCTCCGCCACCATCTTGGATCCCATTTTCAACTTCTTAAGTAAAGGCCAAACTGCTTTCCACGATGGTCACACCATTTTACATTCTCACTAGAAGTGCATGACAGTTCCTTTTTCTCCATACTCTTACTAACATTTGTTGCCTACTGTCCAATTTAACTTTATTGTTTTTGCTGAGGTGAGATGATATCTTATTGATTTGACTTATGCAAGTTCATTTGCAAAGCTATATCATTTATCCAAATTTGCCTAATCCAGCTATTTTTAAAAGAGCTGGGTGAAGCAGAGTAATGATGATAGAAAAGTTCAGAAATTATCTAGAGTCTTCTATATTCAGAATGCTGATGTTTTCCTCACAGTGAATAGTAAAGTTCATTCCTGTGCTTGTGGATTTGGAGAAGTGTCTTTGTCGCATTTGATGAGTTGGGGACTATCTCTTGTGGAGGAAGAAGGGGAGAAACATGAGCTGCCAAAGAGAAAGAAGTGGAAACAAGAGAATCCTGCAGCCTCCTTGTCCCTCTCTCTGGATTTTTCTCTTGTATTCTCTGTCATGAAAATTTGTATTATATCTCAACATGAAGCATTGCTGCTTTAAAACAGAACAATGAAAGTTCAAAAAAGATGTGTCAAAATATATACATAGTCAAGAAAAAAGAAAGAAAAAAAAACAAAAAAAAAGAAAAAAGGAAAACATTCACAGTAGTTATCTGGATGATGGAATGATCAATTATCTTCATCTTTTATATTCTGTATTTTTTAAAGTTCTATATTATACTTAAAATCACTTTCTAATTAGAACATAAGTTATCTATACATGTATACATAGGGAAAGAACCTAAAGTATCTTGAGAAGTTTCTGTTTTGAAAGCAAATGATTCTCACATTATATAGACTATTAGACGAGGCTTTCATTCTTGAAAGGGGCTCTGGTGGTGCTGTGTGTAAAGTTCAGCAGTTTGAATTGCTTTTCAGGAGAACTATGTTGTGGTTTGATGTCTATTCAGCAATCAAGAAAGCATCGAAAAAGAAACCAGGAAAGCAATACCATTTACAGTAGCCCACTACAAGATGAAATACTTAGGAATAAACCTAAATACTTAGGAATAGAGACATAAAAGGCCTTTTAAGGAAAATAAAAAATACTTCTACAAGAAACAATAAAATGCCCAACTAAATGGAAAAATATTCCTTGTTCATGGATAGAAGAATGAACATTGTGAAAATGACAATTCACTAAAAGCCATCTTCAAAGATCAAAGAATACAGCCTTCAATATGGGTTGTTTCTCATTGCCAAAAATCCCTCCAAAATTCTGACACCAAGAGACAAGACCAAGAGGCAACATCATGATAGATAGAAGAAAGAGTGAGACTGTCAACTATGTCATCTTACTTGTATCCACAATCAACACTCATGATAGCAGTCAGGAGATCAGGAGACGTATTGCACTTGGAAAGTCTGCAGTCAAGACCTCTCCAAATTATTGAGGAACAATGATATTAGTTTGAGGACTATGGTGCAGCTAATTCAGACCATGATCTCTTCAATCACCTGCTATGCATCTGAGAACTGGACAGTAATGTAAGGGTGACTGAAGAAGAATTGATAGCTTGAACTGGTGTTGGAGAACTGGTGGTGTTAGGAAAGAGTACTGAATATCTCATGGACAGCCCAAATAACAAATATGTATTTTGGAGAGGGGTGCAGCCAAAGTGCTTCTTGAAAGCAAAGATGACAAAGCTTTATCTCACATACTTTGGACATGTTGCTAGGGGAGACTATTCCTTGGAGAAGGGCATCTTGCTTGGAAAGGTGGAAGATTCGAAAAAGAGAGGAAGACCAAAACAACTATGAGATATCATCTCACCCCAGTCAGAACAGCAAAATTTAACAGAACAGCAAGCAACAAATGCTGGCGAGGTTGTGGAGAAACTGGA
>NW_006399763.1:3082689-3096624 GCF_000299155.1 Elephantulus edwardii
CAGGATAGGTCAGGGGTCAGATATTTTTCTCATAGGGTTGTTATAAGTCAGATTTGACAACACCTAATAACAACCATCACCACAACCAAAAACAAGCTACAGGTTCAACACAAACCCAATATAGATACCAAATTCATTCTTCAAGAAGATAGAAAAGGCAATTTACAGTTTCATTTGGAAAGGAAAGAGACCCAGAAAAAACAAAACTCTGAAAAACAAAAATGAAGTAGAAGGCATCTTATTCCCTGATCTCCAAACCTACTACACAGTCGTAATAATCAAAACAGCACAATACTTGTGCAACAACAGACACATAGATCAATTATAGATCAATAATAGATTGAGAACCCAGAAAACAACACATCTACCTATGGTCAACTGAAATTAGACAAGGAAATAAAACCCATTAAATGCGGAAATGAAAGCCTCTTTAACATATGGTGCTTGCAAAGGGATATCACCTGAAGAAAACTGAAATGGGATCCACATCTGACACCATATACAAAAAGCAACTCAAAGTGGATCAGAAACCTAAGAGTAAAACTCAAAACTATTAAGATCATAAGAGACAAAATGGGACCAAATTTAGAAGCCCTAGCCTATGGCATAAATAGGCTTGTAAACAAAGCCAAAAATGTGCAACCAGGAGAGGATAAAATCAATGAAAGGGGCTTTCCTAAAAATTAAAAGCCTCGGTGTATCAAAACCTTTTACAACAAGGTGAAAGAAAAACCACGGGTGAGGAAAAAACATTTTTTGGCAATGACATTTCAGACAAGGGTCTCATAATGAAAGTTTACAGAATGTTACAGGTGTCCACAAGAAAAAGATTGATAACCAGACCACAAAATGGACAAAAGACATGAAAAGACTACTCTTCACAAAGGAGAGCATTCAGATAGCTAACAAACACATGAAGAAATGTTGAACGTCTCAAGAATGAGCACCAACAGATTTGTCAACTTTCCCAGACTTCCTCTGCTGACATCATCTAATATATGTATTCTTTATTTTTAATTTTCTGCTAGTTTATTTGCTCGACGGCACATAACAACTAGTTTATTTACAAAATTAAAATACATTGTTTTCAAGAACAAATTCTTTCAATTTTCCTCACCCTCCCCACCCATCAAATTGTATAACCCCATGATTAATCCCTTCTCTCCCCCTGCACATCCTCATCCCTCTGCTTCTAACCTCTCCTACCCCTCTTGGATCCTTATACTCATTCTACAAAAATGGTTTTCTACAAAATCCTTGTGAGACTGGATTAGTTTACTCAGTATAATGCTCTCCAGTCCCTTCCAAGTTAGTTAATAATTTACAAAATCATTGCTCCTGAGTGCTGCATAATATTCCATTGTATGAATGTACCATAATTTCTCAATCCATGCATTTGTGGTTGGACTTTTGGGTTGTTTCTATGTTCTTGCAATGGTGAAAAAAGATGCTATGAACATTGGTGTACAAATCTCAGTTTGTGCCTCAGTTCTCATTTTCTCAGGGTATATTCCAAGCAGTGGAATAGCAGGGTCATATGGAATTTCTATGTTCAGCTCTTTGAGGAAATGCCAAACTACCTTCCAGAGTGTTTGTACCATTTTACAATCCCACCAAAAATGTATAAGAGTTTCTATCTCAGCACATCCTCTCCAACATTTACTACTTGCTGTCCTGTTAAACTTTGCCACTGCTAATAGAGTGAGTTGGTTCCTCATTATGGTTTTGATTTGCATTTCTCTTATTGCCGGTTAATTGGATCATTTCTTCATGTGTCTGTTTGCCATTGAAATATCTTCCTCTGTGAAAATTCTTTCCACGTCTCATCCATTTTGTAATTGGGTTATTAGTCTTTTTTCTTGTGAAGGGCCAGGAGTATTCTGTAAACTTTTGTTATAAGACTCTTATCTGAGATGGTATTGACAAATGTTTGTTCCCAGTCAGTAGGTTTTCTTTTCATCCTGTTGGAAAAAAGTAATCTTTAGAAGCTCTCATGCATCAATTTTATCCTCTTTAGATTGTACATTTCTGGTTGTATTTGGCAGTCTCTTTAAAACCTGGACTAGCGCTTCAAAGATTGATCCCAGTTTGTCTCTTATGAATATTATGGGTTTGGGCTTTACTCCCAGGTCTATGATCTATTTTGAGTTGATTTTTGTGTATAATGTGAGTTGTGGATCCTGTTTCAGCTTTCTGCAGGTGGAAATCCAGTTTTTCCAGCACCATTTGTTAACACATGTATTATTAAACCTAGTTTGATTCCCTCTACCATTTTTCTTTCACCGGAGAATTTTGTTAAAATAATAAGAAACAACATAAAACTTTATGAAACTTTTAGAAGATTAATGCTAAATAATGAAAGGTCTTACCCTTCATTAAAGGGAGGAAAAAAGAATATTGGAAGTCACTAGCAAAGAGATGCAAATCAAAACAACAATGAGGTACTATCTTACTCCAGCACCAGTAGCAAAGTCTAACATGACAGCAAACAATAAATGTTGATTGTAGAGAGGTAGTAACTCTTATGCACTGCTGGAGGGAGCTCTGGTGGCCGAGTGGCAAGAAACTGTGCTGCAGTCTTGAAGGTAAATGGTTTGAGGCCAACAGGTGCTCTGCAGGAGAAGGATGGGCAATTTCCTTCTGTGCAATTAACTGCCTCTGAAAACCAGAAAGAGGGTTAGCTATGGATCAGTTCCAACTCTATGGTACACAATAACAACAATTATAACATACATTGCTAGTGGGAATGCAAAATGGTACAGCTGCTGTGGAAGGCAGTTTGGCATGTTCTAAAAAAGCTGAACATAGAATCCCTTATTACTCAGCTATTCTACTCCAAAGAATATATCCCAAAGAAATCAGAACTAAGACATGAAAACATATATACACTTATAGCAACATTATTTACAATACCAAGAAAATGGAAACAGCCCAAATGCCCATCAACAAATCAAAGGATTGGGAAATTATTGTGCATTCACACAATGGAATACTATGCAGCACTAAAGAACAATTTTTAAAAATTTTATCTTATTATATTGTGTTTGTGTGTGTGTGTGTACCGTCAAATCAGATCCGACTGGTGCAGGAGGAGATTGTTCCTCCTTCTCCAGGAAGAGCATCTGGTGGATTTGAACCGTGCACCTTGGGGATTGTAGTACAACTTCTTGCCACTAGGCCACCAGAGCTCGCCTAAAGAACAATTTCTTAAAGGACTATATAACATGAGAGAGTCTAGAAAGTACTATGCTGCATTAAATAATGCAGTTACATAAGGACAAATATTGCATAAGATTACTATTATGAAAATAGGAGGACTAATGAGCAAGATACATATAAATGTTCAAAAGGGGAATGAGAAGGGGAGAGGAGGGGCAGGAAAAGGGAAAGGGGGGAATCACAAGGACAGCAGAGGTTAGTGGGCAACAGGATAGGCAGGAATGGGAAAGATTCAACAGGGACGTGTAAAGATGAGATGGTAATAAACATAGATCAATAGTTGTTCTTACATGCCGTCAAGTTGCCTGTGACTCCTATGTACAACAGCTCTGAACAGCTCTGAACCCTGCCCTATCCTGAACCAATCTCACTGCTTCTGACACACCTACTCCCATTAACCCTGTTATTGAGTCAATCCATCTTATCTAGGATCTCCCTCTCTTGCACTGTCCCTCCATCCTCCCAAGCATGATGTCCTTCTCTAAGGACTGGTCCCTCCTGGCCACATGCCTAAAGTATGTAAGACAGCTTCAAAATCCTTGCCTCTAAAGAGCAACTTGGTTTCACTCTCTAGAACAGACCTGTTTGTTCTTTTGGCAGTCCCGGGTGTATTCAATACTCTTCTCCAGCACCACAGCTCAAAGGTATCAATTCTTCTTCTGTCACCCTTAGTCATTGTCCAGTTCTCTGATGTGTAGTAAGCAATTGCAAAGACAATGGCTTGGATCAGGTGTACCTTAGTCTCTAGACTAACATCATAGCTTTTTAGCACTCTGGAGAGGTCCCTGACAGCAGATTTTCCCAATACAATCCATCTCTAGCTTTCCTGATAGTAATGAATTATATAAAATGCAATGTACATGAATTATTATATAAAATATAATGTACATGAATGAACCATAATGTGAATTATTGTATGCAAACCAATAAAAAGAAAAAAAATTTCACCCTTGGAACTCTATGGGCAATTCTAGTTCTACAGTATCCTCATGGGTCATTCAGAGTTGGAATCCACTCAATTGTTGGTAAGTTTATTCTCATATTCAAATTAAGATATTTCAGCTTAGGGGAAAAAAAACCTGTTTTCCCTCCATGCTGGCAAAATAAAAATTTGCCAAATGGTAACACATTTAAGACAATTTGGAAAATATGTGGAAAACTCAAATAACATTTTTATATTATTTCTCAAAAATGTATAAATTTTACATTTTATGAGCAACTTTTAATGAGTAAATGTTATTTGCTAAAATATATTTGCAAGATTCTTATTTAATCTAATGTTTTACTTAGAAAACTGCAGTCTCCAATATTTGCTACTTCTTCTGAGTCTTTATTGCCTTTTTACAGGTTAGCTGTTGTTAGAGCTCTTAGAATTTCAAATCAAGAGGCTTGTTATTGTTATGTGCCGTCGAGTCTCTTGCGACTCACAGCGACCCTATGTACAACAACCCTAAACTCTGCTCTGTCCTGTGCCAATCTCATGCCTCTGACACACCTATCCTGATTACCCCAGTCACCAAATCAATCCACCTCCTAGAGGGCCTTCCCCTCCTGCACCTGCTCTCCACCCTCCCAAGCATGATGTCCTTCTCCAAGGACCGGTCTCTCCTTACAACATGACTAAAGTATGTCAGATGAAGCCTCAGAATCCTTGCCTGCAAGGAGCAGGCTGGTTTAACCCTCTCCAGGATGAATCTGTTTTCTTAGCCGTCCCTGGTACCCTCAATACCAGAAAGAGCCATTTTGGAACAGAGAGGTTCAAGGTAGTGCCTTCTATGAAATAATTGTCTTGGGAAGGGAAAAATGTATAAATCTAGGATCATAAATTTTTCTGTAGACTCCAACTACCAAATGAGCTAGGGAATAATGACAAGACCTTCTAGGACTTGACTGATTTTTATTGAAAAGGAAAAGAAAATTGAAAGGTTAGGTAATAGGGAGAAAAATCATTCTTCCCTGGCATTCCATTGTTCTTCTTGGGAGTGTTATCAGGATGGTGCTCAGTGACCTCTCTGAAATGTCACAAAGAGCAGTGGCATCTGGATTAGTAGAGAAATTAACATACACAAAAGACTTCGGGGCCTTTTCACAGATCTAGAAAATTCTTTCATGTGTAAGTATAGATAAATTACATGTACATGAATTAGGTTCTACAAAACACTTCTAGATGAATATATGGCCTCCTTGTTGATGGGTGGATGTAAGAAGAGATGACAGTTTACTCATCTTTCTTTGTATAAAGCTAATTCTTTGTCTAGTAGAGCAGTTAGAATGTTAGAATCAATGCTTTTTCAGTTTAGTGATAAACAGTAAATATACTATTAAAGAGGGATGTGATAAAGAAGAGAAGAGATAAGAGGAGTGAAAGGTAAGTGCAAAACAGGAGATAAGTGGGGGGAGAAGAGAAATATCAGGCCAAAGGGGAAAGGAAAAGAAAAAGTGAACTGAATGGAGGGATTAAACTGGGATGGGGGAATGGGGAAGAATACATCTCCATTGATTGTTCTCTCCATGAAATTTTAAAATAGAAAACCCAACCCAGAAATAAGATGTAACCCTTTTAAAGAGAAAACATCCGATTTTAGTTGTTAGAAAGATTTTCATATTGATAAGAAATCTTCCTTTTAGTGAATGGGTCTTAGTGATGATGAGAACAGAAAAAGGAATTGTTACTAAGAAGAACACGTATTGGTGATGATGACACCCGTTACTTTGAGTCATTTGGTGATCTCTTTCTTTTTCCATTGCTATGGAGTCAGAACCAACCCCTAATTGATCGTCAGTGAGTTTCCAAGGTTGTAAATCACACCAGAGGAGAGTGCCCATATTTCCTTGCACACCATCTAATGGATTCCAGCTGCCAGAAAGGCAGAGTTGGGTTTTGGTTTTTTTCAAAACAACAACATTGTGTTGATCATCTCCTTACTATATAGTGCCTCTCTTTCCACCCATCCTTTTAGTAATTTTTACTCTCCCTCATTGAGCTGGCTCAATGGTATCTAACAATTTCTTTTCTATGTGTAAACCTTTCTGTAGATTGTGTTGTAATAGTTAATGTGTACAATATTTGGCTTTTTGTGACTGAATTATTTAACTCAGTATAATGTTTAGATTTATTTATATTTGAAGAATTCCCCCTTTTTTTTTTTTAGTGTTCCATGGTATTCCATTGTGTTTATGTACTATATAGTCTGCCTATCCATTTCACCCTTTGATGGACATTTGGAATGTTTATATATCTTTGTTAGAGTTATTACATATTGCAAATAATGCTGCAGTGAACATGGCTGTATATGTGTCTGTTTGAGTCATAGCTTTTATTCTTTAGGATACTTTTGGGTCAAGTGGTATTTCTATTTCCAACTCTTTAAGGAAGTGCTAACCTACTATCTTCCAGTTCCCACAAGCAATGTATGAGAGTTCCGATGTCTCCCAATCCTTGCCAGCATTTCTTGTTTTCTGCCCTATCAAACATTGTGATTGTTGCTGGGCGAAGGTGATCTCTCATTTTTGTTTGATTTGCGTTCACATACTATAAAGTTTACCTTTACAGAATAAAATAAGCTGAGTTTTTAAATATTCACAGAGCTGTCAAATTCTAGAACATTTTTATCATTACTCCCCAAACCCTCCATGACCATTAGCAGCCACTTCCCAATTTTCTCCCCCTTGGTGACCATTAATTTACTTTTTTGTCTCTATGGGTTTTCTTATTATGAATCCTTTATAGAAATGAAATAATGTCATCTGTGGCCTTCTGTGCTTGCCTCCTTTCACTGGCAGGCTTTTGAGTCTCATACTGGTAGAATGTGTGTCAGTATTTTTCTCCTTTTATTTGCCAGATAATATTTAATTGTTGGAATGCTACATTTTATTTACCCATTTATCAAAAGATAGACATTGAGTTCTTTCTACTTCTTTGCTATTGTTTGGAAAACTACTATGTGCTAGATTTTCTGTGTGGAAATACATTTTTTGTTTCTCCTAGATATATGCCTAGAGTGGGATTGCTGCGTCATATATTTGTTCTCTATTTAGCCTTTGGAATAACTAGTAAACTCTTTTCCAAACTTGCTGTACCGTTTTACTAGTAAACAAGAGTTCCAATTTCTCTACATTACCACTAACACCTGTTAAGTTCTTTATTGTAGCCATCCTAGTAGATAGCTCTGGTGACTTAGTGGTAAGAAGCTTCATGGTAGCCCCAAAAGCATATGGTCAAATCCTCCAGCTACTTCAAGGAAGAAGGATGGGAAATCTCCTCCCCTGTGGTTTAATATCTCTGAAAACCCACTGGAGAGTCAGCTAGGGGTCAGTTTAGACTTGATGGAACTCAGCAACAACACTACAGTGGATATAAAGAAGCTTTATTGGCAAGTAGGTTAAATGTTGGGCTGTTAACTGAAAAGCCATCTAGTTCAAATCCGCTAGCTGCTTAGTGGGAGAATGATGAGGCTGTCTCTTCCTGTTAAGATTTACAGTCTCAGAAACAGATATAGGTAGATTGACAGGTGACAGGAAAGGCAAGGGGCTTGCTTGTTCTTGGTTAGTGGAAGTTACGTGGTTTTGATTTGCATATCCTTAAAGACTAAAGATGCCGAGGAGACATTTATTTGTATAATTTAAAATAATCTTTTAAAAGAAAAGTATTATAGAATCACTTTAGGAACGTTTATAAAATACTACCTGTGTCTCATACCACTTAAAGTCATGAACAATTTTGCCAAAACACTCTATTCATATTTGAAATTTAATATGGAGCAATTTATAGTGGCTTAAATTATAAGGAAAACAACTATTACTCATAATGAGAAGTTCAAGATCAGAAGATGGCAGGGTTGAGTGAAATATCTCAGTCACAAAAGGACAAATACTGCATAGTACCATTGTTGTAAAATGGGACTAACATTGGAGTTGGGGTGAGACTGAGAAGGATGGGATAAATTATGTAACAGATGAGAGAGAGAACTATTTAAAAGTTATATATGATTAGGTATTATTGTCATGACAGGAGTCCAGAACGAAGGCTGCATGGTGGAGTGGACTTGGCAGGAGGGATTGTATAACAATGAAATAGTTTTTCTTTTACTTTTCAAAGTGAAGAACGAACTGGAGGGGAGGGGTGGGCAGGGAGAAAAGTGCAACGACGAATGAATGGAAATCCAAAATTTTCATTAAATTAATAATAATAATTTTAAAAAAAGAAGATGGCAGGGGTATTTAATGCAATGGCTTAGTACTGCCATTAAGATTCAGCTTCCTTACTTTTTCTTTCTGTGCCACTAAGCATGCCCATTTTGTCGTTAATCGTCTTTGTAGTACCAAGGGGGCTGCTATACGTTTGAGCACGGTATCTGTTTAGGGGCAAAAAGAAAAACATTTTTCCAGCTATGTTTTCTTCTATTGGTGTGAGAAGGCATCTTTATACTAGTTAGGATGACTGTAATAAAAAAGATAATAGCAAGTGTTGGCCTCTAAGTTGGTTTTTTCCCCTCACATTGTTGGCTTTGAATCGTATCACATGCCCTGATTCAAATTAAACCACACACAAAGCAAGATTTACCACCTTCCCTAGAGTGGATGGCTGAGCTAAGTAGGATTTCTGCTAATAGCAAAGAAGGGAAGAAGGATATTAGGCAACTAACAGTATCTGAGTTACAGAATATAACATCATGATGATGAGACATATTAGGCCGAATCATAGGAAATTGCTGCTATTGGGCCATTTTTTAACTAATACTAATTTCATATGGCTCAACCTAACAATTTCCAATGCCACTTTGACAGATTGGGGCTGGTGGTGGGGTGAGGATAATATTGTTCTAGGTTTTAGTTCAATCACTTAATATAGCTCATGAAGTGTGAGTCATTTAAATTGATTGATAAACGTAAATCAGACTCCCTTGAGCACAGAAGCATTTGAGTAATACAAGATCTTATTTGATTTCAGAAAAACCTTTTTCTTGGCACATCTCAAATGTTAGGAAATATTTCCATAATGAAGGCCCAAAGCACTGCATGTGTTTTGAAATAGACATAACAGTTTGTTGATTTTAATTTTGAACTATTAAGTGATAGAACATATTATTCTATTTTTCATTAAAAGAACATTTAAAGATTTCAATGAGAGATGATCATCATGTCTCCATTTTAGTGGTCTTTTACTCTACAATGGCTTTGAGAAATCTAAAATAAACTGTTTAGGGTCTCTGCTCCTCGTTAATCGACAGATAAGCCCTTTCTTCTCATGCAGCCTCGGCCACATCCCTGAGACATGATGGTGAAGGTCAGAGTAAATGGATTTTGCCACATTGGACACCTGGTCACCAGGGCTGCTTTAAACTCTGGCAAAATGGATGTTGTTGCCATCAATGACCCCATCCATTGACTTCAATACATGGTCAATATGTTCCAATATGATTCCACCCATGGCAAGTTCAATGGCACTGTCAAGGCTGAGAATGGGAAGTTTGGCATCAATGGGAAGGAACATTATCATCCACACTGCTGTCTTCATAACCTTGGAGAAGGCTGGGGCTCACATGAAGAGTGGTGCCAAAAGGATAAATCATCTCTGCTCCTTTTGCTAATGCCCCCATGTTTGTGATGGGCGTGAACCATGAAAAGTTTGCCCTGGAGAGGGTGAAACAGGGCTGCTCCTTGGAGGCAAGGATTCTGAAGCTTCATCTGACATACGTTGGGCATGTGGCAAGGAGGGACCAGTCCTTGGAGAAGGACATCATGTTTGAGAGAGTGGAGGGACAGTGCAAGAGAGCCTTGATGAGACGGATCGATTCAGTGATTGGGGTAATGGGAGTAGGTGTGTCAGAGACAATAAGGTTGGCACAGGACAGAGCAAGATTTAGGGCTGTTGTACATAGGGTCACTATGAGATATAGGCAACTAGACGCCACATAACAACAACATAAAACAGGAGCCTAAACAACCAGAACAGCACATTGACAGAAAACTGTCACAAATTCAATCTGAATTTAGAAGAGGCCTTGACACTAGGGAAATCATTGGTGATGTCAGATGGATCTTGGCTGAAATCAGAGACTACTAGAAGAATGTCTGTATTTTATTGACTATGCAAAGGCATTTGACTGCATGAATCACAACACATTGTGGCTAAAATTGAGAAGAATGGGAATCCCAGAACACTTAATTATACTCAAGTAAAACTTATACCTAGAACAAGAGGACATTTTCCAAACAGAACAAAGAAATGCTGGATTGTTTAAAAGCAAGAAAAGTGTGTGACAGGACTGTATCATTTCTTCATATTTATTTAATCTGTATGCTGAGCAAATCATTCCAGAGGTTGGACCAGGTTATGTTCTTACTGGTCAACTTTACTCAAGTTATTCCTTAACCTTAGTTTTCTTACCTGTAAAATAGCTGTTTGTTCTAAATGTTTTTAAAAATTCTATGATTCCATTATCAATCTAATGAAAAGTAGCATGAAGATGGTAGGAAAGGGATGGTTTAGGGGTACTACATTTTGTATAATCTGCTTTTCTCTGATTAATGTTGATATGTTTAGTTTCATTTTTTTGTAAGGAAAATATAAATATTACAATCACAACTGTTTAGACAAACATTTAAAGAAGTAAAATGGCTTTGACTTTCTTAAGGAAAAAAAAAGAGATGCAAATCAAAACAACTATGAGATATCATCTCACCCCAGTAAGATTAGCAAAACAACAAATGCTGGTGAGGTTGTGGAGAAACTGGAACCCTTATTCACTGTTAGTGGGAGGAGTATAAAATGGTGCAAACACTATGGAAGTATTGTGCTTTCTCAAAAAGTTGCAACTAGAAATACCATTTGACCCAGCAATTCCACTACTGGGAATATACCCTAAAGAAACCATAATTGTCACCCAAGCAGATATATGCACACTCATGTTTATTGCGGCTTTGTTCACAATAGCAAAGAGTTGGAGACAAACCAAATGCCCATCAACAAACAAATGGGTAGAGAAGCTGTGGTATATTCACACAATGGAATATTATGCAGGCTGAAAAACAAGGAACTAAAAAAATGTCCTACAAAATGGGTGACCATGGAGGACAGACATTATGCTGACTGAAGTATCTCAGTCACAAAGGGACAAATACTGCATAATGCCACTGTTGTAAAGCAGGACTGACATCAGGGTTAGGGGGGCGGAAACTAAGAGAAGAGGGGATAAATAATGTATATTACATTGAAACAGATGAGGGAGATAACTGTTTAAAAGGGATATATGATTAGGTATTATTGTCATGACCAGAGTCCAGAATGAGAGCTGCATAGTGGAGTGGAATGGGGGGGGGGGTGTATAATAATGAAAGTTGGTTGTTTGGGGTCTTGGGTTTTTTTGTTAGTTTGTTTGTTTTGTTTTTTAAATTACCTACTGTGTGCTGTCAAATCTGATCCTACCAGACAGAACGTGAGGAGATTGCCCCTCCTTCTCCAGTGGAGCATCTGGTGGATTTGAACCGCATGCCTTTGGGATGAAACTTTGTTTGTTTTTTACTTTTCAAGGAGAAAACCCAACTGGAGGGGGGGGTGGGTGGTCAGGGAGGAAAATGTGCAACAATGAATAAATGCAAATCCAAAGTCTCGCTAAACTTTCATTAAAATTTCAATTAAAAAAGTCAATAAAAAAGTATAGGACTATCAAAAAAATCAAAACTAGTTGCACTTGGAAAAATCTGATGTCAAGGATCTCTCCAAAGTATTAAAGAGCAATGATGTCAGTGTAAAGACTAAGGTGCATCTGATCTAAACCATGATTGTTTCCATTACTTGCTATGCATCTAAACATTGTACGATAACTAAGGATGACAGAAGAAGAGATGCATTTGAGTCATAATGTGGAAGAAAAGTATAGCATATCCCATGGATTGCCACAATAACAAACAACTTTGTTTTGGAGAAAGTACAACCAGGGTACTCCTTGGAGACAAGGATGGTGAAGTTTCATCTCACATACTTTGAGCCTACTCATAGGAGGGGCCAGCACTTGGAAAAGGAAATCATGCTTAGAAAGTTGGAGAGTCAACAGAAGAGGAAAATTCTCAACAAGATGGATTGACAGAGTGATAGTACAATGGGATTAAGGATATCAGAGATGATGAAGATGGAGCAGGATAGGGTAGGGTTCAGATCAGTTGTCCATTGTGTTGCTATGAGTTGTAATTGACTTGATGGCACATAAAAACAAATAAGGTGACCAATAACACTAGGGACAAATGCACTCCGTAGAATAATTTGTCATGATGTTGTTGTTATGTGCCATCGAGTCGTCTGCAACTCATAGTGACCCTATGTACAACAGCCCTAAACCCTGCTCTATCCTGTGCCAATCTTACTGTCTCCGACACATCTACCCCCATTACTCCAGTCAATCTATCTCATCAAGGGTCTTCCTCTCCTGTACTGTCCCTCCACCCTCCAAAGCATGATGTCCCTCTCCAAGGACTGGTCCCTCCTTGTAACACGTCCAAAGTATGTCAGACAAAGCTTCAGAATCCTTGACTTCAAGGAGCAGCCTGGTTTCACCCTCTCTAGGATGAACCTGTTCGATTTCTTAGCAGTCCATAGTATATTCAATACTCTTCTCCAACACTACAGCTCAAAGTCATCAACTCTCCTCTATCAACCCTAGTCATTGTCCAGCTCTCTGACACATAGCAAGTGATTGCAAAGACCATGGCCTGTATCAGGCACACCTTAGTCTACAGACCGACATCATTGCTCTTCAATACTTTGGAGAGTCTCCCAAAGTAGACTTTTCCATCACAATACATCTTTTAATTTCCTGGAGCCAAGCAAACGAAAAGCTGTTAATAATCTCAATCTCTTCACCATCAATCTTGATGCTGCCATTCAGCCGGGTGGTGAGAATCTGTTTTCTTGATATTGAGACTCAATCCATTTTGAAAGCTGCACTTCTTGACTTTCTGCAGTAAGCCCTTCAGGTCCTCCTCAGTTTCAGCAAGCAGGGTGGTGTCATCTGCATAACGCAGATTGTTGATGAGTCTTCCTCCAATTCTGATGCCACATTTCTTCTCATAGAGCCCAGCCTCCCAGATAATCTGTTCTGCATATAGATTGAAAAAGTATGGAGATAGGACACATACATCCCTGGCATATACTCTTGCCAATTTTGAACCATACAGTGTTTCTGTGCTCTGTTCTGATGACTGCCGCCTGGTCCAAGTATAGGTTTTGCATTAGCACGATCAAGTCATACAAGATCAGAAAAGCTCAGAGGCAGGAAGAGATAGGAAAGAAGGACTGATAGAAATGAGAAAAACAGGAAGGAAGTGGGAGGAGTGCTGTTATAAGGTAAGGCTTGTAATCAATGTCCTTAAATGTGAAGTATATGAATCATTGAATGGAAACTCAATTTGTTCTATAAAATTACACCCAAATAATAAAAAGTTTAAAACCTTTATAGGTATATAGAAAGAATTAAAGAACAAAGTTAACATAGTAATAATATTTAAATTTAGGCCTTTATACTTTTCTGTAATGAGCTCTTGTTCTGTTTATAAAAATAATAATAATTTTGAAAAGATAATAAAATGTAGTTTCCCTTATTTATGAATCTCATTCCCCTCCCAAGATATCTCAGAGAAGTTCCATTTTAACCTGACATTGATTTTAAAAATTAATTTCTTAAAACAACTATGAGATATCATCTCACCCCAGTCAAAATA
>NW_006399763.1:3098309-3120255 GCF_000299155.1 Elephantulus edwardii
GGAGAAAAGTGCAACAATGAATGAATGGAAATCCAAAATCTCTGTAAATGTTCATTAAAATTAATTTAAAAAAATAAACAGTTCATACAAATATAAAATTAATTTCTATTTTTTTACCTTTAAATTAACTTTTTTCTTGTCAAGAATATCACAGCACAACACACAGTAATTCAACAGTTTATACATGCTCATTTCAGCAACATTGATTACATTCTCATCTTTTTCTTAGTTGTTCCTCTCCACTAACATAAATTCACAGAGCTCTAGGTTCTTATTTAATATTTATAGTTGTGATCGTCAATTTTATCATCATACAGGTAGATCTTAAAAGAACACAATGCTAAAGGCAGATATTCTTTACTAGTTAAGCTGAATTATTGTTTGGTTTTACTTTTGATTTAAGGACTATCTTAGAGCAACAGTTTCAGGGGTTCATCCAGCCTCCATGGTTCCAGAAAGCCTGGATTCCATGAAAGCTTGAAATTCTGTCCTACTTTCTCCCCTACTTGATCAGAATTCTTTTATGGACTCTTTGATCAAAACGCCCAGAAGTGGTAACCAGCCAACATTCAGTTCTTCTGCATGACAATCTGTTCAAGAAGCCTGTCTGGGTTTCAGTTTAGACCCAGCACCTGCTCCTCCTTCAAGGTCTCCTTTACATTGACCTCAAGGGAGCAAATTGTTGGGCAGCAGCTCTCAAGCCTGCCTGCATAGTTGGGCAGATTTACTAAAATGAAAATGGCTACAATAACATGTTTTACTTTTTAGCAAACTGCTCTGATTTGTCATCATTGCTGGTCACAGTGGGTTTTTGTCTTGCTTTCTGACTTTTCCACTGTGGTTTCTGTTTCCCATCACTCTGCCCAGAAAATCACCTGCCCAGTTTACTAACAGTTCCCCAAGCAGCGCAGCCCTAGCCTCAGCAAGAGGAGAGTGCAGTTTGAACTTTGGTAACTTGGAGACATCTGAGCCCAGCCCTGTCTTGGGCTCACTCAGCATAAAGGCTGATAGCTGTTGCAGTTGCAATTTTCTCTCTAAACCCAGCTCCTTTTGTTGACTTTCAGAAGCTTACATTCCAAGAAAGGTAATTTGAAAGTGCTGCTGAATTTAGATGCATTTTGCTAATTTGTTTTTATTATGCATAGAAATATTGGTATAAAAGGTGTTTCAATTATTTTCTATGGGAGGGACCTATGTATTCTTGCCAGCCACAAAGCCTTTAAATAGAGTTCTTTTTCTCCGTCTATAATCGTTCTCCCTTTCAAGTAGCCCACAGAAGAAGTAAGTTTACTGCTCCTTGCACAATAGGCCTCTTCACTTTTTAGGTTTGGGAGACCTGGGTGACCTACGAAAGTTAATTAGAAGGTTAACAAAGACGAAGACAGAGTCGAATCCATCGCCTCTCCTTCAGCCAAAGATGTCATCCATTAATTAGGGAAATCGTTAAGGTGGCCTTTATAGAATCCATAGAAAGACTGCCGTTGGCGGTCGACAGTTTTGGTCAGATTTTCCCCTCCCAATAATACTATCCTAAATAGTAGGAGAAGCAGAGGGTTAGAGTGGGGAGAGGGGAGAGGAGCGAGGGTGGGAAGGATGTGTTTCAGCAACATTACAGTTAACCAGCCTCTGATTGTGACTGCTTTGATTCTCAGGCTGCCCCGCATACTTGCTCCATGATGTAATTCTTATTGAACCTGGAAGCCAAGGGAGCCAGAGGGAGGAGGGCGAAGCTGCTGCTACCGCCTCACAGCCACAGGAGGCCCTGGGAGTTAATAGCCCAAGCCCTGGGGTAGGCTGCACCAAGCTAAATGCTCTTTCTCAACTTCCATCCTTTACTATCAACAGCTGAACCTGGGACTCCAACTTCTGGCAGGCCGGGGACCATCCTGAGGTGGGTCCAGGGCACATTAGGCGGTATCCAGCCTCACTGTGCAGCCCATCCCTGTCTCGGCTGCATTGGGGAGGACGGGTTCTTCCTGATTTTCTAGGTCTTCCCTAGTTTCTGATTCCCCAACTTTCTCTTAAGTCTTCAACACCCAAAACACCAATTTAACTAAGAGAAAACTTCAGTCTGACTAGTTCTGGGCCATTTTAAGTACCAAATAGTGAACAGAAACTCTGGCTTTTGTTGGTGGTTATACAGACACAACCTGTCTGCCATTCTGCTTCTTGGTTCCTCTTAGATTACCAAATTTTAGTAAAGTCTTCATGTGTCAGTTATGAGGTTACATGTTTAAATGAACTAACAAAGGCAAAGCCCCAAACAACAAAACCCAAACGCACTGCCGTTGACTTAATTCTGTCCCACAGCAATTCTGTAGGACAGAACAGAAGTGTCCAGGGCTTCCGCACCTGTAAATCTTTACGGGAGAAGACGGTCTAATTTTTCTCCCATAGAATAGCTGATGAGTTCCTACTGATGCTCTTTTGATTAGTAGCTGAATGCTTTAACAACAGTGTTACCAGGGCCCTTTTAAATATTTCAAGATGGTGTTAATTCTAAATATGAAATGTCTTTAAGGTTAAATGTTGTTATGTGCCATCTACTTAAAACCTACCTATAGTTGACCCTTCAGCAAATTTACAGAGGCGATAAATCACATGGGATGAGATTGTCCATCTGTCTGACCAGGAGCAGCTGGTGGATTTGAACTCTGCAACTTTGCGTTGGCAGTGCATCTCCTTACCACCAGACCACCAGAGTTCCCCAAATTAAAAAGTAGAGCTTAATTTTTAAAAATTTGTTTTTTAAGTAAAATATTATTTTAATTGTGATTTTAACAAAGGTTTATAGAGATGTTATACTTTCATTCATTTATTATTGCACAGTTTACCCCCAACTTTCCCCTCCCCACCACTGCACTGAAACTTAATTTTTAAGTTATATTGTAGGGTTGACTCCAGTGTCTTTAGAGTTATCAATGAAAAGGTTGGATCAGTAGAAAATGCCCTTTGTCTACTCTGAAAAATTTTCAATGTGCCTTTTGGCTTTTCATTGCCTTAATAGTGAATGGATACAGTAAAAAAACTTCACTAAGATCATAAATTGCTATTTCTGGGTTGCTGTTCTGGCAGACTAAGAGTTGCTGTCCTTTAGGGAAAAGGGATCCATCATGTTAAGCTCTTATCATCATGTGGGAAAGGAACAGAATCATTACTCTGAATATCCAAAGTCATATTCCAGTGTACTCAGATCCTAGACTCTTCCTTAACTAGGATGGAGAGGAGTTTCTCTCCTTGGTCAACCTCCCAGTCCAACATGGAACAGTTGTGTTGCACTACTAACCCAGAGGTTAGAGCTTCAAACCCACCCTGCAGTACTGTGGAAGAAAGCCTGACAATCTACTTCCATTAAAATTATAGTCAAGACAACCCTTTGAAAAAGTTCTTCTCTGTAATACAAGGTGTTTCCATAGTCAGGATAGACTCCAGGTTTATTTTTCCTTTTTTTCTGTTATCCTTCCAGCTCCTCCTTTTCTCCCTGAAGGAGGCGAAACTCCATGCCTCAGACCAGGTGCTAGGGCAGGAGCTACCACAGAGACCTTGCCTGGAATTTTCTTGATTCAAAGCATACACTTTTCCTGTTTGTGGCATGGCACTAGGGAGAATGGGGAAGGGGCAAAATGTTTCCTGACTCCCAGAAATAAAATTAGTAACTGCCAGAAATCAGCTAAATGATTAAAAGTGCGTTGAATCAGCAACATAAATTAGAAATAAAAGCAAAAGTTCTACTTTTCAGTAACATTTAAGTATTAAACAAAAACTACCGAAGACTGTTAGTCCCCATAAGTTTTGTGCTTTTGATTTCTCAATTTTTTTCCATGTATACTTAGCATTTATATTGTTAAATCCCTTGCTAATCCTTTGCCATTACAGTAAAAAATATTTAAAGAGTCTTTACAAGTTGAAATAGGCAACATCATGACAGTTGGAGAACAGATCGAAGTTGTTGACATTTTCATTAATTGGATCCACAATCAATTCCCAAAGCAGCAACATTCAGGAAATCAAAATATGATTTGCAATGGGCAAATCTGCTGTTAAGGACTTACTTAAAATGCTCAATAGCATGGGTGTCAATTTAAAGAATAAGGCGCACCGGATTTAAGTCATTGTATTTTCAATTGCTTGGTGGACAATGAATAAGGAAGACTGAAAAAAGAATAAATGTCTTTGAATTGTAATCTTTGTGAAGAGTTTTGAATATGCTAGACACTGCCAAAAGAACAAACATATCTGTCTTGAAAGAAGTACAACCAAGGTTTTTTAGAGTCAAGGATGCTAAAATTTTGTCCCACATACGTTGGGCATGTTGTCAGGAGGGTCCAGTGCTTGGAAAAAGACATCATTCTTGGAAGAGTAGAGGGTCAGCAAAAGAAAGGGAGACCCTCAATGAGATGGATTGACCCAGTGACTCCAGCAATGGGCATGGAAGAGACTGTGAAGGTGGTGCAAGATAGGGCTACTGTGAGTCACATTTGACTCCATGGCATCTGACAATGAAACAACACTTAACTAGTTGAACTAAGACTGAGGCTTAGCTTTTGACTTAGTGAGCAGTTGTTGGGATGGTTCTTTGTGAGGAGTTACATAAAGTTCATTCCTCTCTCTACTTCTCTGCCCCATTCAACCTTGCTTGTTGAGCCTCCCACCCCTTGACTGTATAATAAAGTCATCTGAGGAATTTTTAAAACTCCCCAAGCATGCATTGCACCCAATACAGGTTAAATAAGCAGACAGAGGTGGGGCTACAGTGTGGTCACTTTTTAAAAGTTTTCCAGGGTGTTCCAATGGGCATTAAAGTTTAAAGCCATATAAAGGAGACATCACTCATTACCCCACTCATACTCTTTCCCCCTATTTTAATTGGTTTGGATACAATAATTCATATACATTGTTTCCTGCATGTACATTGTGTTTTATACAATCTTTCCTCTGTATTGTATTTTATCTCCTTAATAACTATTGATCTATGCCTATTACCACTCTACTTTTTTCAGTTTATTATTATTATTAATTTTAATGAAAATTTATAGAGACTTCGGATTTCCATTCATTCATTGTTGCACTTTTCTCCCTTCCCACTCCTCCCTCCGCTCAGTTCATTCTTCTCTTTGAAAAGTAAAAGAAAAATTCTTTCATTGTTATACAATCCATCCCTCCAAGTCCACTTCACTCTGGACTCCTGTCACGACAATAATACCTAATCATATATCCTTTTTAAACTGTTCTCCCTCTCATCTGTTTCAATGTAGTATACATAATTTACCCCATCTTTTTCAGTCTCCCCCCAATCCCGATGTCAGTCCTGTTTTACAACAATGGTGCCTTGCAGTATTTGTCCTTTTGTGTCTGAGATATTTCATGCAGCATAATGTTCTCCACCACTCTATCTTTTCAAGTCCCCATTGAATCTTTCCTATTCCTTCACCCCTCTACCTGCCCACTAACCTCTGTTATCCTAGTGATTTTCCTCCTTCCCCTTTTTTCCATACCCTTTCTTCCTTTCCCCTTCCCCTTTTGAACATTTATACACATCTTACTCAGTTATCCTTCTGTCTTATCCTCCTAATGGTCTTATGCAGTATTTGTCCTTTTGAGACCAAGTTATTTCATTTATCCTAATACCCTCTAGACCCTCATGTTACATGGTATTTTACAAAACTGTTGTTTCTTAGTGCTGCATAGTATTCCATTGTATGAATGTTCCACAATGTTTCAATTCATTCATCTGTTTGACATTTCATCTCTTTGACATTAATCTGTTTACCATTTCTATTGAGAATAACACTGCTATGAACATAGGTGTGCATACCTCCATTTGTGTTCTAATTTCCTTGGGATATATTCCTAGCAGTGGAATAGCTGGGTCATTTGGGATTTATATGTTATGGTTTTAAAAGAAATGTCAAACAGCCTTCCAGAGTGGTTGCACCATTTTATGATCCCACTAGCAGTGCACGAGGGATCCGGTCTCTTTGCATCCTCTCCAACATTTATTGCTTGCTGTCCTGTTAAACTTTGCCATGACTACTTGGGTGAGATGGTCTCTCATTACTGTTTTTATTTGTACCTCTCTGCCAGTGATTTTGAACATTTCTTCAAGTCTGTTGGCCATTTGGATGTCTTCCTTTGTGAAGAGTCTTTTCATGCCTTTTGACCATTTTGTGATTGGGTTATCAGACTTTTTCTTGTGTAGGCCCTGTAGTACTCTATATTACTTTCATTATGAGACCCTTGTCTCTGATGTCATTTCCAAATATTTTCCCCAAAATTGTAGGTTTTCTTTTTACCCTTTTGGGAAAAGGTTTTGATGAACACAGGACTTTGATTTTTAGAAGATTCTGTCCATCAATTTCATCCTCTCCTGGCTGTGCCTGTACCCTTAACAGTCTGCCCTGGTCCACAGCTTCAGTTATCCTATATGCCCTAACTCCCCTGCACTCAGTTTATTAACCTGAGGTGAGCACCTGCAGAAGGACATTATTAAGGCGCCACCTGACCAATTTATCAAATAAAATCCACAAGTTAGAGCTTCATTTAGGCTAACAAGATCTTCTTTTGCGTTTTTCATTTTCTGAAACGATTTCACTTTAGGGTGAATTTGCTTGGTCAGATACTCTGAATACTTACCTCAAAAACTATTTGTAACAGCAATTTTGAAACATTTGCCAAAAAGGTCAGCTGAGGATAAGCTGAGAAGTTGGGACTTTTCAGAAGCAGAGGCCAGTGTGGAGTTTGAGGTTAGAGCAGCCATGGGAAGAGTGGCTAAGGAGTAGGTGAGGGTGGGCAGGGGGGGATCAAAGGAGGCAAGGCAAACCTGTATGTCTTGCACTGCAATTGTCTTCAGGACCTCTGGTCACTCCTCTCTTGCCATAGCCCCCTTTGTCACTAGAACAAATCTGGCAGGGAGTACATCATCTAGCTCTTATTAGTCATGGCTTTCCTTGTCACCAGGGTGGAACTGGCAGGCAATTCAAGTCACCAGCATCTACTGAGGAAATTTATGTTGGAAATTTCTATTATCTTATTGTTATTATTGCTCTTCATTGTAATTGGAACCTACTCATAGCTGACCCTTCAGTGTGTTTCCAGAGGATGTTCAGTGCCCATCTTTCTTCCATGGAGCCACTGGAGAACTTGAAGAACTTTTGAGTTGGCCATGCAACTCCTCACCACTAGGCCACCATAGTTTCCTATTAGAAGTAGCAAAAGAATACCTTTTGTTTTTAAAACCACTGCTGTTGGGTCAATTCTAACTCATAGCAACCCTTCATCAGGTTTCAAAGGCTGTAAATCTTCACAGGATAAAACTGCTTATTTTTTTTTCCTAAAGCATGGATGAGCTCATTGGCCTAGTGGCAAGAAGTTGCACTGCAATCCCAGAGGTGTGTGGTTCGAATCCACCAGATGCTCTGCTGAAGATGGAGGGGCAATCTCCTCCTGCACCAGTCAGATCCCAGTAGATGGTACAAACATTAATAATAATAATAATAATAAACAAGTAGCTTCTTCAAGGAGAAAAGGATACAAATTTTTTTTTAAAAAAAACTGTGGCTTGAGGATTGGAACTTATGACCTTTCAGTTAGCAGATGACACAATATACACTGCCATCAGGACTTATTATAACCTTTGCTGTTGGTAGGTGCTGTTAAGTCGAGTATGACCCACAGTGATCCTATGAACAACAGATCTGATCTCAGTCCTATCCTGTGCCATCCTCATCATCTCTAACATGCTCAAGCCCATTGCAACAGTCACTGTGTCAATCCACATGGACAGTCTTCCTCTCTTTCACCAACCCTCCTCTACCTCTCCAAGCATGATGTCCTTCGCTAAGAAATACCCTAAATTTGTGAGATGAATATTATCTTGTTGTTGTTATGTGTCATCGAGTTGCCTATGACTCATAGTGATCCTATGTACAACAGCCCTAAATCCTGCTCTATCCTGCGCCAATATCACTGTCTCTGACACACCTACGCCAAATACCCAAGTCACTGCATTGAGGGTCTTTCTCTCCTGTTCTGTCCCTCCAGTTTCCCAAGCATGATATCCCTCTTCAAAGACTAGTCCTTGCAACAGGTCCAAAGTATGTCAGATTAAGTTCAGAATCCTTGGCTCCAAGGAGCAGCCTGGTTTCACCCTCTTTAGAACGAACCTGATTGTTCTCCTAGCAATCCATGGGTTACTCAATACTCTTCTCCAGAACCACAGCTCAAAGGCATCAATTCTCCTTCTATCATCCCTAGTCATTGTCCAGTTCTCTGAAGCATAGCAAGTGATTGCAAAGACCATGGCCTGTATCAGGTGTACCTTAGTCTCCAGACTGACATCATTACTCTGGAGAAGTCTTTGACGGCAGACTTTTTCAATGCAATACGTCTTTTAATATCCTGGCTGCTGGTGCCAAGAGTGTTGATTGTGGAGCCAAGCAAACTAAAGCTGATTATAATCTCAATCTCTTCACCATCTATCACAATGCTGCCAATTGGCCCAGTGGTGAATCTTTGTTTTCTTGATGTTGAAGTTCAATACATATTGAAGACTATAATCCTTGATCTTCTGCAGCAAGCACTTCAGATCCTCCTCAGTTACAGCAAGCAGGGTTGTGTCATCCGCATAATGTAGACTGTTGATGAGTCTTCCTCGCAGCCTGATGCCACACTTCTCCTCATATCCTGGATAATCTGTTCCGCATATAGATTGAAAAGGTATGGAGATAGGACACATCCCTGACATACACACTTCCCATTTTTGAACCATGCAGTGTTCCCTTGCTCTGTTCTGACTACTGCCTTCTGGTTCAAGCATAGGTTTCACATAAGCACAATCAAGTGTTCCAGAATTGCCATTCTTTTCTGAGTTAGCCACAGTTTGTTGTGATCCACACAGTCAAATGCCTTTGCATAGTCAATGAGACACAGATAGACATTCTTCTGGTATTCCCTGCTTTTAGCCAAGATCCATCTAATATTAGCTACAATATCCCTAGAACCACTGCCTGTTCTAAACCCAAGCTGCAATTCTGGCAGTTCTCAGTTTATGTGCTGTTCCAGTGATTTTTGGATAATCTTCAGCAGAATCTTGCTTGCATGTGATATTAATGATATTGTTTGATATTATCTCAACAATTAGATTTAAATTTTACTAATTGGCACACAGAGAAGGGAAATATTTTGACTTCATTATCTTCTGACAAAATGTTAACTTGAAAATGCTTTTTTAAAGAAAATCATACTTTTCCCAAGACATATTTGTTTGTTCTTTTGGCAGTTCATAGGATATTCGGTGCTCTCTTTCAACACTACAATTCAAATTCATCAGTTCTTCTTCTGCCATGTTAATCATTGTCCATCTCTCAGATGCATTGCTCCTCAGTTATTCAGACAGTTATTATTATATCCCTGACAGCAGACTTTTCCCATTGTAATAAATCTTTGGATTTCCTGATCACTGGTACCAGGGGTTTTGACTGTGGATCCAAGTAAGATAAAATAATTGGCAATGTCAATCTTTTCTCCACCTATCATGATGTTGCTTACTGGTTAACCAGTGGTGAGGATTTTTGTCTTCTCGATGTTGAGATGCAATTCATATTGAAGGCTGTAGTCCTTACTCTCTGCAACTAATATTTCAAGACTTCCTCATATTCATCAAACAAGGTTGTGTCATCTGCATAATGCAGGATGTTGATGAGTCTTCCTCCTATCCTGATGCCATAAGCTTCTGCATAAAATTCAGCTTCTTGAATGATTTGTTCAGCCTACAGATTGAATAGGTATGGAGAAAGTATATAACCCTGAATACAACTTTTCTAATTGTAAACCATGTAGTGTTTGTTCCCTTGCTATAGTCAGACAACAGCTTCATGGTCTATATATAGGTTTCATATAAGCATAATTAAGTGTTCTGGAATTCCCATTCTTCTCAGGCCGTAGTCTGTTATGATCCATACAGTTAAATGCTTTTTCATATTCAATAAAACACAAATAGACATTCTTCTGGTATTCTCAGCTTTCAGCCAGGATCCATCCAGGATATCAGCAATGATATCCCTGGTGTTATGGCCTCTTCTAATCGACAACAAAAACACAGTCTCTTATAAGACCAGTTTGCACTTCTGGAGGTTCTCTGTCAATGTACTACTTGTAGCTGTACATTGACAGAGAACTGAAAAGTAAACATTATCAGCAATATTTTGACTGCTTGTGATATTGATTATATTGTTCAGTAATTTCCACCTTCTGTTGAATCGCCATAGACTGGTGAGCACATCCAGGGCTGCACCTGCTGCTTGATACATGACAATTGATATTCCATCAATTCTTGGGTCTTATTTCTTACAGTGCCTTCAGTGCAGCTTGAACTTCTTGCTTCATTACCATTGGCTCTTGTTTTTATGGTTCTTCCTGAAATTTCATCATTGTCAACCAATTCTTCTTGATAGAGTGATTCTGTGTATTCCTTCCATCTTCTTTTGAGGCTTCCTAGATCATTCAAGATTTTATCCATATCATATCTCAGTATTGCAATTTGTTTTTCAGCTTCTTCAACTTTAGAAATTCCAAGTAAGTTCTTCCATTTTATTCTCCAATTTCAGTTCTTTGCACATTATTATAATTCTTTGCTTTGTCCTCTCAAGCTGCCCTTTAAAATCTCTCCCTTTTTTATAGAAAGATAGATTTTTTTGGAGTTACACCCCAAAGGGACAGACCTTCTTCCCTGAAATATCTTATTTTGGCATTTTATCCCTTTGTTTTAGCTTCTTGACACTCTTGTGCAATTTTCAGTCTCTTATAATATCCATTTTGGTTTTTTTTTTTTTTCTCCCCTCTTTTATCTTTATAATGCTCTTTGCTCTCTCTCCATGGTGGCTTTTTAAAATTTCATCTCGTAACTCCTATGATCTTCAGTCATTGATGTTCAATGTTTCAAACCTATTCTGGAGATGATGTTTAGATTCAGGTAGGATAGACTCTCTAGTCCGGTAATCTCCGATACTTTGTCGTTGTTAGCTGGTGGTTGTTAGGTACAACAGAATGAAATATTGCCCAGTTCTATAACATCCTCACAATGGTTGCTATGTTTGAGCCCACTGTTGCGACTACTGTGTCAATCCATTCTGTAGATTGTCTTCTTTTTCTCTGACAGTCTACTATACCAAGCATGATGTTCTTCTCCAGGAATTGGTTCCTCTTAATAACATGTCCTCTTGATTGAATACATGAGGACAAAATCTCCTTATCCTCAATTCTAAATATCATTCTGGCAATACTTCTTCTAAGACAGATTTGTTATTCTTATAGTCCATGGTATATTTAATATTATTCTTTAACAACATAATTCAAATGTACTAATTCTTAATTGGTCTTACAGCACCTAAATGTCATAATTTGGTTTAACTACACTCTAACAATTGTTAACACTTTGGGAAAGTCCATTAAAGATCAGGTATAAGCAACAATATCAATCTAGAGACTAAGGTGCACCTTATCCAGGCCATGGTCTACATAATTGCTTGTTACGCTTCAGAGAGCTAAACAGTGACTAAAGGTGACAGAAGAAGAATTGATACCTTCAAGTTGTGGTGCTGGAGAAGGGTTTTGAACATACCATGAACCGCCAAGAAAACAAATAGGTCTGTCTTGGAGAGGGTGAAACGAAGACTCCCTGGAGGCTAGGATTTTGAAGCTCTGTCTCACATACTTTGGGTATGTGTCCAGCAGAGACTGGTCCTTGGAGAAGGACATCATACTCAGAAGGGTGTATGGAAAGCACAGGAGAGGAAGACCCAGGATGAGATGGATTGATACAGTATCTGGGGCAATATGGGTTGGTGTGTCGGAATTAGTGAGACTGGTTCAGGACATGGAAGGCTTCAGAGCTGCTGTACATGGGGTTGCTATAGGTCTCGGGCAACTCGATGGCACATCACAATTTATTATATTGGTTGTTTTATATTTAAGCCTCTTGTTTAGAGTTCAACAAGACCTCGTGTTGGTCTAAATGTTGGTTGTTATTATATTTTGGAGGAACGTTCTTCTAAGTACAGCACTCTTCTGTCAGTTTGTTGTACTGAAGTAACCTGGGGTTGCTGTGATGCTGAACCTTGTGCCACCTGGGTCTCAAATGCCATAATGGTTGTCCATGGTGGACAGTGTTTGGTGGAGCTCTGAGTTTAAGACAGGTTTGGAAGCAGGAGTAGCATCTACTTCCTAAACAGCATGCCTCTGGAAACTCTATGAACTTTGAGAAATGACAATAGGCTTCAGGTCTTTTGTTCATAGGGTTGCTTAAGTCGTGTTAAACTTGATGACAATCAACAACAACAACAATTGTTCTGACTACTTTCTATGTATTGTCTTTATAAAATAGCCTGGAAATGTGGAACTGTTATCTCCATTTGTACATGAAAAAAATTTATCTCATAGAGGTAGCAACATATGTTGCTAATCATACTACATTGTTACTGTTGTTTAATTAAAAAGAAATAAATAATTTTCATTATCTAGCACAGTTTTCTTAACCTGGGAAAACGAAGATTACCAGGTTGAGATCTCCTTCTCCATAACCTGCCATAAGCAGGAGGCCCAATTCCAGCCCCAACCTGCATGAATGCCCCCCTTTAGCGGAGTACAGTGTGCAGCCAGTGCAACTGCAGGCAGCAACCCTGAAGTCCACCCGCCAGGAAATGACACACATATCATAGGGTCACTATGAGTTGTGCTCGACTTGAAGGCAATCAACAACAGCAATCAAAAATCAAAACAAAACAACAAACCACTATGCATTTTAAATCCAGGCACTCTGCCTGCTTCAGTTTGTTTCCAAATATGTAACATTTCTTCATAGATAAGGAGAGTTACATCAACAGCAATCCTTGAGAAGAAGAATTAAAGAAACAAAGGAACATTTTCACTAGTTTAGGTAAGTGACTACCAAATAAAAAAATAATTACAATAATATTAAGTATGGGATGAGAAATGGAAGAGGAGCCAATCTGATGGCCAGTCTTCCTCATCGGCATCTGCCTGGCTATTGGAGAAACTGGACAGCAGTGTCTCACATGAGGGCTAGGCAGAGGCAGAGGTTACATTTGGGGAAGAGTTAAGGCATCAGCTAGTGGATTCCAACACCAGTCGTATAACTTCTTGGCTAAGAACTGTCAGAGAAGCATGTGAGAGATCTCAGAAGCAACTGATGTCCTCAGACATAAACTGAATTTGTAGCCAGGAACCCTTTGGGGTGCTCCATAAAAACTACTGAAATTAATTGAAGGCACGAAATGTTCTACTTTTCCCAATTTTGCTCCACCACAGGAAAAAGCTATCATAGTTGTTGGTTTGTGTAAGGAAAAAAACCCACCAAAACACAAAAAACCCACCAAAATGAAATTAAGCTATTACATATATACAAGCAAAGACAAAACATAAAGGAAGTACCTTCTAATCACAAACTGCAAAGAAATAAAGGATTTTAGATAATAGCAAAATTAGAGTTTGGATGGTAGTATTATTTCAAATAACTTTTCACAAATATTTCCTGGAATAAGCCAAGGAATGAATCTTAATTTAGCCCATTCTTTCCCATATATGTACTTGTTTAGATTTCTGCCTCCCTCACCTGTGCTGTTCTGCTCTCAACACAGCACATGGTGCAGTCTGGCTTCACTACCAGAGACCAGCCAAAGGCCTGGAAGTCTCTTAGTTCCTTCTTTTCCCATAGCCTTGATCGTCATCCTACCCCTGGGAAAGGCTTCCACATCTTGCCTTCCCTCAGTGCCAGTCATCAACTGTCCCCACCAAAGTTAGCCATCTATGAAAAGGAACGATTAATTAAGGACAAGATCATCATGAAAACAGACCTGGGAGGCATCTGGTGACTTAGTATTAAAAAGTGATCTAGAACTCTTGGCTGAAATCACTAGTGACTGAAGCAGCCTGACACTGAGCTTAACTAACATGCAATCTTAGCAACTGAAGAATTAACGAATCATTATAATAAGGAAATTGGGGCTAGGGGAAAAGGATCTAGCAGCACCTACAGGAGCCTGGAGTGTAAAGGTCTCTAATGAACAAACAATTCACTGTCATCTAGTGAGAACTGATGTATAGTTGACCCTCCAGTAGGTTTTCGGAGACTGTAATCCACATGGGAGGAGACTGTCCGTGTTTCTCTTGCAGAGTGACTAGTGGATTGGAATAAATAGAGAGGGGCCACCACTGGGTTCGCAGTACAACTCCCTGTGAATTATATGCACAGAGCTCTCCAAAAGATCCCCAGGGACACATGAATTCTCACGTTAGCCTCTGGTTCAGCATCTACTTAGCTGGAGGCTGAGAAAACCATCCCCATAGTCAAGAGCTGATTTGCCAAACACCACATGTCAGGAGGTCCCACCACTATTTCCAAACTCTCCAAGCCATTGGACTGGCTTGATTTGCTTTAGAGTTTTAGAAAGATTAATTTCTAAGCTTGCTCCTTGAGGTTACAAATATATCCAGAAGAAGGTACTACCAAGAAAATTAAGAAACCTGCATCCTTCCCTTTCTGTTCTTGAATGGAAGAAGTAGTTTTTTTAAAGAAAAAATTTATTTGGATATAGAAACAACATTACATTTTTCTTTGGGGATTCTTCTCTCCCATCATGTTTGTCAGAGACTAATATGGCTTGGAACACACACACACACACACACACACACACACACACACGTGCACTGCATACACCCAATGCCCAGGAGTCTCTACTCACATTTCATCATCCTTCAGGGGTCTCCAAAGATAAGAACCCCCTGGTCAATGGGCAGTTCTCTTTCCATAAGTTGTTCTTTAGGCTGGTTTTCAGCAGCAACCAGAATCTGTGTGGTTTCTGCCATGCCATCCCAGAATCTAGTTGTCCCATCTCCAATGGAGCCTATTACATGCAACAAGGGAATGTAGGCTTCTTTGAAACGTGCTTCTTGGAGCAGGAGTGTAAGCAGTCAAGTGTGAAGGGTGTCAGTGGCAGTGACATGTCCAGGGGGAAAATGTGGGATCAGTTGGGCTCCAGGCCAGCAGCAAAGTCTCCGAGAGAAGGCTGATACCTGAGAGAGGCTGTTCTCCAGGATGCTGCCTGTTCCTATTCATCCTTTGTCACTGTAAAGAGGTACCTTCACCACTGGCCTTGCCCTGGCCCCAGGACACACACAAATATTTCTTCATCGGTGTTTTTCTTTGCAGTCATTTAGGTGGGCTTTTTTACACATCATTCTCACATGAATGATATTTCTTAGTCTTCATAACCCCTGAACTAAGTGCTATTGTTCTCATTTTATCAATGAAGGAATCAAAGCTTTAGAAAGCTTAAGTTATTTGTTCCCCAAGGCAAGACTATTAGTACTGACAAGGGCAACAAATTCTAGACTGCCTGATTTAAAATTCATTCCCTTGCATAGTTTGAGTCAATAGGCAACTGTGTGATGTATTTCTAGGAAAGAACTAGTATTAATTAAGTGCTGTTGAAAATTCAAAGACACTGTAACTTGGTTCCTGCCATGTGGCACTTACAACCTGGTTATTTACAATCAAAAGGAAGGCTAAGATGGCATGAATTTACTGAGTTATTGGGTCATTTATGCACTTAATAAATGTATAGTGTGTGTCAGATACTAAGAGTTATGGGACATAAAGATGAAAAGAACAGGCTCTAATCTCAAGACATTTAGTCTAGATAAGGGATTTCTCCACTTAAAACCATCAGTGGTTTTCACTGCTTCAAGGATAAAAATCCAAAATCAATGACATAACTTCCTTCCAGGCTCTCATTGAGATGCTTGTGCCTCTCTCTGCATCCCCACACTGCTCCAACAACATTGGGTTAAGCTCACTTCCACTATCAGGCTATGTGCCTCTCCTTTCCTAAGTCTCCCTACATCTGAGAAACTTGGGGAAGGCTCCACAGGAGTGTCATTTGAGCACAGGAAGTTTCCAAGCAGAAAATCCGGGGGTGGGGATGGGGGAGATTCCAGCTAAAGGAGTTGTGTGTCAAAAGGAGTGGAGCTGTGAACATTCCACAGTACAGGTAAAATGATTTTGGGATACAGCTGATATTTTATAATAAGCTGTTAAATCGAGCTAGCTTGGGGATGGGCAGAGGAGGACAAGACAGAATGCAGGGGAATATGAGAAGGACCACATCAGCAAAGTCTCAGGAGCTGGAACTTCCTTGGCATGATCAAGGGCATAGAAGTTAGACACAGCAGACTGATGGCACAGAAAGGACAGGGTGTTTTGTGGAATGACAAAGTCTGGACAGCAACTGGGGAACAGCTGAATGCTGTCAGCGTGGTGTCACTTGCCATTAAGCAAATTATTTATCATTTCTGGACCTCAAAATTTGTCAAGAAGATGGAGCTAATAATCTTTAAATTTCTTCTTTCTTGGTGAAATGTATTCCTTAAAACCCAGATGATGGCAGAGTTGCAGAAGCCAGAGTGAATGCAAAACACCACAAGAGGAAAGGTCATGGGGAGAGAGAGCTCAGGCTGTGCTGGCATCTGAGGTCTGGGCACCAGCACCATCTATCTGACATCCATCTGTGTGGAGGCTGGAGGGAGAGTCGGGGCTGAATATCCTGTCAGAGGGACACATGGGTAGAGGGGCTGCTGCTGGTGCCCATCAGCCTCACGGGGACCAGATCAAGCCCTGAAGGGATTTTCCAGGAAGACAACCTGACATTTCCTCATTTCTACCCTGATTTCAAATCCTCATGTGTGTGTGTGAAGGACAGGGCAGGATGATCTATAAAAGGGGGTGGACTATAAAACTGAGGGCCAGCCTGGATATTTTCAGAGCTTGAAGGAGGAGAAGGGGAGGCGCTGGAGGGGCTCTTCAAACTGTCTAAGTGACAGGATAAGCCCTTCATCAGACTTTCTTCCCCCTCCTCTAGTGACCCCATTCTGCCGCGTGGATGTCACTTTATTCCTCTTTTGGGGGGGGATTTTAAGAGAAAGAGGGTGAGAAGAGGGAGGTGGATAGAGACCTTTTTATTTTATTTTTTTTTTCCTACATGAGTCCTCAGAATTACAGTTCACAAACTATTCAGTAAACTGACCGGCCTCAACCTCCCCTTCAACGGCCTAATCTAAGGGGTGGATCTATGTGTTTTGTTGCTTGTCAGAAACAATCGCTGCCCGGCCCATTACATTTACAGCACGTCGCCCTTTAATTGGTGTAACACGCTGAGGCCTGAAAGGAGGAGAGGCCCACAAAAGCAGCCCGTGAATGAGCCTTGACTCACACAAAAACACTCTGCAGAAGTTCAGAGCTGCCCACTAACAAGGAGGTAGGGAGTTAGTTTGAAAAGGGGGTGAAGTTCAGAAATGTGTCACCTTGAGGAGCCTCCCATCAAAGCAATGGTCGCATTGACAAGCTGCAAAGAAAAAAAGTTAAACCTTCAGGGCTTTGGACTTGCCTGTTGAATTTATTCTTAAAATTGAAGGGAGGAAGCAAGAGGAGGCTCTTTCTTTTCATCTTATCCACCCTTGTCTAGAGACTCCCCTTATTTACTTCACCAGGTTTTCTTAAACTGGAGTGAAAAAATATACCTCCCAACCCCAATCTTCCCCCCTCCCCGCGAAGATAAACTGTTTAAAAAAGAAACCTATAAAAAGTCAGGCTGAATACAGTCTGCTTGAGACCCCAGCAGCTGATTTCAGCCTCAGTGGGAATAGTGTTTTCGGTCTCTGCTCCCCCTCCCACCCCCTTATTCTCCAGTGTCTGTAGGCTTGGGGGGGGGGCTGCCCCCTAGAAGGTGGAGAACTCGAGGTCTTGCGCACCGGCACAACAGTGGCAGAGAGGCCGGGCAAGGACTAAGCCCAAGCATTTGAAAGTATGGATCCGTCCTCGCACCAGGCCAGCTCTGTCAGATCCTAAGTGCGGCCAGTCCTGTCCTGTCTCAACGCTCTGGAAAGACTCGATCCCTAACCAGGCGGGTTTCCAGTCTGCAAATTAAGTTGTTCCTAAAAGAAGAAACTAACTTGGGGGGGGCGGGGAGGCGAGCGCATCCGTCCACCTGCCGGCCCTCCTGGGTTGCAGCCTCAGCCTCTCGTATTGGCACAACTTGTTCCTGGGGTGGTGGTGGCAAGGCTGGGCGACCCACTCCCTTCGTACTCTCCCTGAATCCTGCCCCCGACACACCCACGCCCTGTCCACTTCCCGGGTGCGCGCCCCGCTGGGGGGCCCCGTCTTGGCTCGCCCCCTGTCCGCCTTTGTCTCAGTACGACCCCCGCCCCGCGCTCTACTCCAGCGAACAGCCCGCCCCGAGCAGGCGGGGGCACTTTTCAATGCAGCTCCACAGCTCCATCCAGTTTTGTAATCCGCCAAAAAGCCGCTGATTGCTGCAATCGTTACTTTTCATTAAAAAAACTTAGAAGCAATTTGAGAGAACCCTACTCAATGAATACATTTACCCCCGAACGGTCTTTATTCTCCGCCTCCACTTGATGAGTTTCTCTGGCACGAATCCGTTCTTACAGGCACAGAATGGGCAATCCCTTGATCCCCGTCAATTGTCATCCCGAGTCGGGGCCACTTTGACCGCCAATAGTGGGGAAGTCAGAGCTAATCCTCAGAAGGAATCACGGGAAAAGAAAAGCAACAATAACCAAGTCAAGCGTAAAAAATGAAAGAGAAATCTCTATTATCACTCCCTACATTTCCCAGCTATGTACTGAAAAAATCAGCTCGCTTGTCATTCGAGTCAGACACCCGCACAAGAATATGGGGTCGTGGTGGGTTGGTAGACTCACACGACGTAAGGAGCGATATGTGAGAGCGAAAGGCCCCTCTTCTACCTTTGCCAAATCCCCCTCACATCCGCCATAACCATTAAATACAGACTGACTTTATTCTGTATGGTGAGGCCCAGGGGTGGGTAGTGAGGGAGTCCCCAGCTGTGCAGTTAAGAAAAAAAGGGGGGGAAATCCTAGGAGAGAGGGAAGGGAGGGGAGTGTAGATGGCAGAGAAGCGCGTCCCTCGCGGGCACCTCTGGTGTGCAGCCCCGCCAGGCGCGCCGCCCTCCTGCGCTCTCTGCGCCCCGGGCGCGCAGCTCCGCCGCCCGCTCTACCGGCTCCCGCCTAGCGCGGGCGCAGGTGCGCAGCGCACGCGCACAGAGGTCCGTGGGCCGCCCGCCGCCGCAGCCCTTTCCCACGAGCTGTGGGCTGGGGGTGGGGTGTGAAAGGCCTGCGGAGCCGCGGGAGCAGACGCAGCAGAGACCTGGGAGAGTCTGCAAACAGTGCCACTTTCCACGCTGACACCTACAATTATCTGACAGAGGCCTTGATTCTTTTATGCCGCAGCCAAACGAAGGGCAAAGTTAGTTCTAAGACGCCAGTGTATAAAGCAGGACGCAGGCGGGATTCCCAGCGCGGCCGCAGAGTCTCCGGGAGGCTCGCCTGGGCCACTGTGCGTCCCTCCCTTTTTTCCCCTCCTGGGGAAGAGACTTCTTCGAGGTTAGGGGCTGCTCAGGCCATAGCTCAGGCCGCCCCCCAACCCCCAACCTCCACTCCCACCCCACAGTGTAGAGGACTGTGCAAGTAGCGGTCAATGGTCTTTTTGCTTCCAGTTCGCTCACAACCTTAAAAAGCTTGTCCTGGTACCTCTGGGACTATTCTAACATTCCATGGGTGGGGAGTCTGCTCTTCCTGGTCGCTCAGGGCCTCAGGTTCCTTCCTCACCAGCCCTGCCTGGCCGCAGAAGCGCTGCCACAGCCCAGGTTCCCGTTTCAGCTCGCTCCCTGGCTCCAGGTTTCCCATGGCACGTTAGGGCCTCCAGAAGCAGTAGTGTCCAGAGCTCACTTCACCTTCAGCACACAAACCTGCGAGGACAGCTGCGTTTCTCCCAAGAGGAAGACTCTTGGAGGAGCCACACCTCCCCTCCCTGCCACACACAAACCTCTCACCATTTAAATGATAACATGAACATACACCCATTGGTGTTTACACATACAGAAAAATCACACCCAGATAAGGATGAGCTTATGAAGCATTATCATTTACACAAGACCTGTACTCACATACCCTGTCCCACACGTGTAGCCTTAAACGCACACATTCCTGCACACTTAGACACCCTCTGCACACGTATGGCGCATGCAGAGCACAAGCGCGCACCCTGGGGCGTCCATGGGCCGTTCTGTCCGGATGTTAAGTCAGCAGCAGCAATAGAGAGTCCCAGCAGGGTGAAGGCCACAGACTTTGCCCTGAGACACTGGCCTCTTTTGGGGATTCTCCTCTTGCAGAGGCCCCCAACCCTTTCAGCCCAGAACTGAGACGGAGTCCAACCGAGGGACTAGCTCACAGCAGCTCTAGCCACTGACCCACGTGCCTTGGGGGCTGGGAGATCGTGGGCCACTGCAGGGTGGGCGACGACATGGGCAAGGAAGGATGGATTCTGAGCCAAATGATTCCCAGCCCTACCTATGGTAAGGAAGCTCTGGACTAGGAGGATGATGTTAAGGACAAGGGTGATAATCTTTAAGTAAATGAGAGAGCGTAAAGTCCTACCCCACATTTACATAAAGGCGAATGAAAGCGTCCTTCGCGGTCTAGAAAGTGTGCTTGGAGAGAAGGCGACACTCTGCAATCCTAATTAGTGATTTTTGTCCCCTTGTTACTGGGCTCAGCATTTCATGCAAATGAACTCTTCATTTCAGCCACATTACCCCAGCTCCAGAATTAACTGACTCTTATCTTTAATGATATGCCGCTGAAGTTCTCCGAGCCCAGCTAGCTTTTTATCTTGATTACTCTAATCAATAAGAAATGATAGAGTAGAATTATAAACTCTATTGGCTTTTTAAATGTTGCCGACAAGCCCTCTAGATGCCATTCCCATTCATTGTTATTTGTTAAAATGATCCTCAGTCTTAATAGCGATGCAAATAGAGACGCCAACAAGGAGAATTAGCCTTGGACTTGTCCCACACTCCTGGGGAAGATTCCCTGGATTTGAAACCAAAGTAGACTTACTCCATCTAGTCAATTCTGACTCTGCAACTCTATGTGTACGTTCAAGTCAGGATAGATTCATAGTTGATCGTTGGGTGAGGTTTCAGAGAAGTAAATCACATAGGAACTGACAGCCCATCTTTCTCTAGCAGAGCAGGTGGAGGATTTGAACCATATATCTTTGGGCTGACAGTGCAATTCCTTTCCAGTAGGCAACCAGGGCTCCGTATAGAACACAATGAAACAGCACTATAGGATTTCCAAGGTTGTTCTGGTTACAGAGGCACGTTGCCATATCTCTCTACCACAGAGCCTGGTTGAAAGATTGATTTTTTCATTAGCAGCCAAGCGCCAACTACTGTGCCACTTGTGCTGCTTGAGTTTGAGAAGGTGAGGAAAAAGGATAAATGTTGTTACCTGCCATCAAGTTGACTACTACTCATAGTTACCCTATGCATAAGAGATTTGAACCTTGCCCTATCTTGAGCTGGATCTCACCATCTCTGACACACCTGCCCCCACTGCCACAGTCACTGTGTCAATCCATCTCATTGGGGGTCTTCCTCTCCTCCACTGACCCTCTACCCTTCTAAGCATGATGTCCATATCCAGGGACTCTATATTTGTTGTTGTGTGCTACTGAGTAGGAACTGACCCATTGCTGACTCTCTAGCAAGTTTTCAAATGCAGTGAATCACACAGGAGATTGCCCATTCTTCTCCTACCAAGCAACTTGTAGATTGAACCCTTTGGGATTGCAACACAGCTTCTCACCACAAGGCCATGGTGAGCTCCCTATATGTCACAAGCACAGCTCATTGCCCCTAGATTCAGAAACCACTCATAGCTGACTCTCCAGCTGGTTTTCAGAGGCTGTAAATTAAATGGCATGAGAGTGCTCATCTTTCTTTTATATAAGTGTGTGTGTGTGTGTGTGTGTGTGTGTGTGTGTGTG
>NW_006399763.1:3121922-3122693 GCF_000299155.1 Elephantulus edwardii
GCGCAGGATAGAGCAGGGTTTAGGGCTGTTGTGCATAGGGTCGCTATGAGTCGCAAACGACTCGACGGCACATAACAACAACAACAACAACAACCCTATTCAGATATAGTTTTAGCTTTAGAAATACTGGAAAAGGCTCAAAGAGCTCTGGTAAGAAATCTGTAACATACATACATATCTCCTCCATCTTACTGCCCTCCCTTTTCTCCATGCTCAGACTTCGATTTTTATATCTGTGGACCTCTCTCTCTCTGTGTAAAATCCCTGTAGCAGAGTGGTTAAATGATCAGCTAATGGAAAAAAAAACACAGTGATTTGAATTAATGAGTTTTTCAGGTTGAGAAAGATGTGGCAATCTGCTTCCACAAAGATTTACAGTTTTGGAAACTTTATGGGGCAGTTAAGTTACGTGTCATATAAAGTAGCTATAAGTCAGAATTTGCTCTGGAACACTGAGCTTGTGCTTTGTGTTTGTGTCTATGTACCAAAACACCAAGCCTACTGCTTTGGGGTGAATCAGTCAGTTTCAAGTCATAGCAAACCTTCATTGGGGTTCACAGGCTGCTGGGGGAGAAAGCTACCCATCTTTCTCCTAGGGTGGCTGGTGGGTCCAAATTGCTTCTTCTTCCCCCCCCCCCCCTTCAAACTGCTTTTTGTGAGAAGCAGTCTGGTTTATGTGTGATTTTAGCCAGTCAGAACTCTGAAATGCAATTTCTTCCACTTAGTTCTTGCAGACCTTACCTTCAATTTTATTTTGGTGGAAGATCTATT
>NW_006399763.1:3123370-3129403 GCF_000299155.1 Elephantulus edwardii
TGGGATGGATGTGTCAGAGGCAGTGCGGTTGGCGCAGGATAGAGCAGGGTTTAGGGCTGTTGTGCATAGGGTCGCTATGAGTCTCAAACGACTCGATGACACAACAACAACAACAACAACACCAGAGGTCCTGTAGATCATTTGAGAGAACAGGTGGGCTGAAACTCTAAGCACTTCCTGACCCTGCAGTCAATCCAGTGCCCTCATCATCCCAGAGTCTGGGACTCTGCTACCCTCTCTGTTACACCTTCTTCCCAGAGGAGCATCCACAAGCCCAAATTGCCAGATACTGTTTCCTAAGACGTCAAAAGGAGAGTGCAAGGCAATTCTTTCGGTGCTTCACAGAGAGTGTAATGTGTTTGCTTTATGAGTGTGCAGTATAAAGCCCCAAAGAAAAACTCAGTTCTGAGTTTGGTTGTGGATGCCGTGGAATCATCGGAGGCCTCAGAAAGGCCTGGGGCTTCTGAGAACACCCATAGCCATCACTCTTCAGAATCCAATTTCGTTCGTTTGAATCTAATTTAAAAACCTTATAAGAGCCTATTCTACATCAGGTACTTTGTGAGAAGGGACATGGTAGACTGCTCTAAGCACGCCTTTCTTGATTTTGATTTCAAGTATGCCCACTTGATTTTCTGCTCTCCCCATACTTTCAATGTGTTCCTGGGATCCATGGCTTCCTTCCATAGCCCCTATGCACGAGTGGGAGGTGCTCACACACAAACACGGGCCCCATAGCTCTGTGGGCCTCAGCTTCACAACCCTCCAGGGGTGCACCCCAGCTGCCTAGACAAGTGCAAGACTACTGCTTGGTGACAAGTTCTCACACAAGCATGTAGCCAGTCTGTTGTGTCCCAAAGCTCTGGGTCTTGTCCTCTTTAACTCCCCAGCACAGCCTCCGCGGGGGCGGTGCTGCATGCTCAGTCCGTCAAAAGCTCTGGACCAAGGCGGGAACTTGCAATGGGGCGGAGGCTGCGAGTGGGAAGCGAGGGGCCCAAAAGGCAAATCACCCAGGACTCACCAAGGTCGCAGTTGGTGGATTCAAGGAAGAAGTAGGGAATCTCAGGCAGGCAAAGACTGCCACCCCCCCATTTTAATGACACGTTGGGGGAAGGGATGAATGTATCAAAATCATGTAAAATTTCTGTTCTTAGCAACATCCTTGTTATTAGGAATGATGACTAAACCGCCAGGATTATTCTGGACTGTAAGTTATCAAGAGCCCACTAATTTCACATTAAAGCCCATTGACTGCAACGGCGTGATTGAAGGGTTTTTAACAATTAACATAATCAGAAAATGAGCTGAGATAATTTTTATTCAACTCATTACTTTTTAATCATGTATTTCTTTTAATTAATATCTTCTCCGTGAACATAACACAAAGCGGAGCCCCAGTGCTGGCCCAAGCCAGCCTGTGGAGCTGAATTTGACACAGCCAGTTTACCAGCGGTATTCATTGCATCTCTATTGTAGGGCGGGTGAAATAGAAAAATCTTGTCCAAAAGTCACCATGTTGTTTTGAAACACAACTTAAAGGGTGGGGGGAGCCCACAAAGCCATACGCTTTTAGTTCGCTTTGACTTTTACATTTGGGCGTCTTTCTTGGTTTGCAGCCAGAGGAATACAAGTAGGAGGGGGGGGGGGTGGAATCCCACCAAAACAGGCAGAAGAACAAGAAGAAAAGAGCTTCTGGAGATGAATGGCCGTCCTGGTTTCAGTGGGAAGTGGACTTTGGCTGCTCAGTGCCCGCTGGTGGGCTCACCCAGTCGCAGGGCTTGGCAGCAGTGCTGGCCCTTGGCCGTTACCTCTCGGCTTGGCTTGGGCGTGTGGAACCCGAAGGGCACTCAGCATCTACCCCAGTCTTCCACCTCCGCCTGTAGGATTGGGGCTCAGGTTAGGAGAAGTCCTTTCATTCCACTAGCACTGTAGGAAAAGGGTGGCAAACTCTGAGTTGCCCTTCCCGGCAGAATTGCGTGGCAATGGGAGACAGGTAAGCACCACTTTACTTGTGTTTATCTGCTCATTTCTGGGCCTCACCACATCCGTGGTGAAAAACACATGGAACTGTTCACCACAGATCAGCAAGCACAACTGAGTCCGTGTTTATCTTGATTATTGTAGACTATCCCTAAAATTGGCAGCCTTGGGCGTCCTGGACTCTCCACTGCTTCCCTAACACCGCCTGGTACCCTTCAGAGGAATGACGAAAACAAGGATGCAAAGGCAAGGAAGACTTGATCCACTCAAACATCTCTAACAGGGTGAAAACCCGGCAGTTGGGCACTAAGGACTCCAGGGCCCCTTGGTGAGGCCCCTCTCCACTTGCACAATCCACTTGCCAATTCCAAGTTGCTGACTGCCCCCCTGGGTGACCATAACCTCTCCTAATCTCCCCCAAAGGTCTGTTTTTGGAATAAAATACGTGTGGGAGCCGCATCAGTCTCTAAGGGAAAAAGAAACAAAGCTGACCCCTGGTGGAGGAAAAGGAAAATTTATAAACACAAGGTTTTTAGGGGAGTGCCGTGCTGTCTGTACATGGGGGAAAGGAGGGGAAAGGCAGGGGGCTGGAAACAATGAATTAGCAAAGGGAACTTTGAAGATATTACATATCAAGTGGGATTCAGGTGGAGAGAACTGAGAGGAGTGTGACTCAGCAGGATTGCCCTTTCGGGCCTTTTGGTCAAGGATGCATCTCAAACCTTGTCAACTGGCCAGTATAAGGGAATATCTGAATTGCCCCCGTTTCTCCTCCACAAGGCTGGAAGTCTGATGATTCAGAGAACAGATGGAGGCTTTTAATGGGAATGCTCTCTACTTCAGTGGGCATTCAGGATCTAGAATCCTCTCTTTCCTCTAAACAAACTTTTACCTCCCATCCATTCTAATTTCTCTGACTTCGGGTGATGATAATGAAGACAAAAATACAACGTACACAAGGTATAACATCAGAGAATGCAAGCCTCAGTTCTCTTTGGTATTTATTATTGAATCTCAATAGGGACTATCTAGGGCACAAGGTTTGGGCATAAGAGATGGTGGTATTAAAGATGTTTAAATAAAACAAGGTCGAACAACTATCCTGAAAGCCTCCACTGACATTCAAGGCCAAATTGTTAATAAAAAAAGAAGAAAGAAAAGTTGATATCAAAGACAAGATCTTGCTGATGAGCAAGTCAGTGTTTACTTAGAGCACTTGAGGTTAATCAAGGAAGTGTTAAGGGTAGCATTTGTGTCCTTGAGCCTTTGCTAATCCACTAACAACACCTGAAGGAGTCTTGGAAAAGCAATGGTGAAACAGCTGCTAACCAAAAGACAGGTGATTAGAACCCACTCATCATCACTATGGGAGCCAGCTAGACCTGGTAAACTGCTTGCACAGAGATTTCAGCCAAGAGAACCCCATGGGGCAGTTCTACTCTGTCACATGGGGTCACTATGTGTCAGAATCCACGGCACCCAACAACATGGCATAACATGGCCTGCATGGGCATGGCACCTTCTGCTTCTGCTTACCTCCTCTCCTATCCCATCCTATGTGTACTGATAGTCTGCAGGGAATTTATTCATATACCTCATTCGCCTGCAGCCATGATTTTTCCTTTCTTAGTAATCCTCTCTATTCCCAGCCACCTGTCCATGCTCCCTACAACTAGTAGACACTTATTCTTATGTTAGGTAAAGCTCAAATCCCACTCTTTCATAAAGATATCCTTACTATTTCCCACCACACTTGACCTTCTTCCATAGTATAACTTTCTCTTTAATTTCCCCCTATAACTGTCTTACACACTGTACATAGTATATATGTTTTTCTCTTTCTGGCAGTTTATACATACCTGTAGCTTGAGGACTATGCTCTATATTCTTAGTATTGTCTACACTGAAGCCAGGACCTTGCCCTAGGTCAGTTCTCAGTAAATAATTATTGACTGTCTTGGAGATTCAGGGTTGGGTTTAAAAACCAGGCCTTGAAACAGGGTCATTCTGGCCTAGTTCTTGTGGAATCTGGTGTGAACTACAACCTCTCTTGCTGAAGAGTATGATGAAAATGCTATTAGAGGCTGTACTTGAATGCACAACAGTAGAGGAAAAAATGCCTATGCAATGCTTGTGAAGGTCCACTTAAGTCCTGCTGACCATAGGAGGTGCCAGGTAGGGGTATGGGGGAAAACAGTTGTTCTGAAATGTGCTCTGAGGGAAGCAGGTCAAGAAGATCAGCTGGGTGTCCTAAACAGAAGGTAAATCGTCTCTCAACAGATGGTAAACACTGTAGTAGAATACTTGCCAAATATTAAGGTTGACAAAGAGACAGGTCATCTTGGAGAAAGTGCAGCCAGAGTGCTCCTTGGAGGCAAAAATGATGAAGCTTTATCTCACATACTTTGGTCTATTGCTAGCATGGGCTATTCCTTGGAGAGGAATATCATGCTTGGAAAGGTGGAGGGATGGTGAAGGAGAGGAAGACCCTTACTAGGTGGACTGACAGTGACTGCAGAAATGGACTTAAGTGTGTCAGAGATTGTGAAGATGGCACAGGATAGGACAGGGATCAGACCTGTTGTTCCTATGGTCACTATGAGTCATATTCAACTTGATGGCACCTAACAACAACAATTTAAGGATAAGGGAGATGTAACCATTCTGTATTAATAAAAAATAACTAATATCCTGATATACTCACCCTCTATCAATAAAAAGGAGCTGTTGTCGTTAGGTGCCATTGATTGACTATGACTCAAAACAACTTTATGCATAATAGCCCTGAGCCCTGCCCTATCTTGAACCAATCTCACCGTCTCTTGATACACTTGCCACATTGCCCTAGTAACTGTGTCAAACCATCTCATTAGGGTCTTCCTCTCCTGTGCTGTCTGTTCCTCTACCTTTCCAAACAATATGCCCTCCTCCAAAGACTGGTCCCTTCTGGCAACAGGCCCAAAGTATACGAGTTAGAGTTGAAAAATCCTTTCCTCCAAGGAACAACCTGGTTTCACATTCTCTAGGACAGACCTGTTTATCCTGTTGACAGTCCATGGTATGTTCAATACCCTTCTCCAGCATCACAAATCAAAAGCATCGATTTTTTTCTGTCATCTTTAGCATTGTCCAGCTCTCACATGCACAGTAAGAAATTGAGAATATCATGGCTTAGATCAGGCACACCTTAGTCTCTAGACTGACATCTTTGTTCCTTAGCACTCTGGAGAGAGGAAAAAAGGGAGCTCACTGGATTAGTAGTTAAGAAGTTGTGGATTACTAAGAAAGGAAAAATCATGAGTGCAGGCGAATGAGGTATATGAATAAATTCCCTGCAGACTATCAGTACACATAGGATGGGATAGGAGAGGAGGTAAGCAGAAGCAGAAGGTGCCATGCCCATGCAGGCCATGTTCAAACCTAAAGACACATGGTTCAAATCCACTAACTACTCCATAAGAGAAAGATGGGCAGTCTCCTTTGGTGCAACTTACAGTCTCTGAAAACTATATTTAAATACTAATAAGTGTTTGTTGTACTTTTTTTACTTAGAGATAATGCAAGTAGATTGTCAGAGGTTTTTACCAAAGAATGATGGGATCCCAAGGCACTCAAAGGATTAAGCCATTTCTCACACACCCTTGAGAATGACCAAGAAGCTTCCCTCAAAAGGCAAGCTTGCTCACTATCACTTCTCCAACTCAATATTGTATTGAAAGTCTTAACAATAGCCATAAGGCAAAAGAAGGAAATAAGCGGTATTCCAAATTGGCAAAGAGGAGGTAAAATTATCTCTATATGCAGATGATATGACAATATATTTAGAAAACCCTAAAGACTCACTCAGCAAGAAAACTACTGGACATAGTTGACTATTCAGCAAAGTGGCAGGATACAAGATCAACATACAAAAATAAATTGGGGCAAGAACATATGGTGAAGCGGGAAAGCGATGCAGCGCGAGAGAGACGGGAGAACGCCTCCGCCAGATGGGGTTCCACCACGAGAGGGGCCAGGAATAGACCCGGGAAGAACAACAGCCAGCCACCTACC